>NC_139516.1:39125267-39725267 GCF_947247035.1 Vipera ursinii
CAAGGAAACATGATTTAATCCTAGTGGAAAAAGAATTGGAAAAAACAACTTATCCCTTAAGACTACAAAATAAATCTGAGGACAAGAAAACAGACTGGATAAAATGGACTGTAGAGATATCAGGAACATCGAAGAGAAAGGAAATGATAAAAGAAGTGGAGAGAAAGAAAAAAAAGGATTTTCAACAAACATGGAAAGGCAGAAGCCCCGTTCAAAAACACTTCAGCTGATTTACTTTTTATATTTACAGTAACATTTACGAACTTATGGAAAAACCTTTTGACTCAGCAAAACACATTGATTAAGAAAGATACAGGGCAAAGGAAAAAGACCAAAGTGGAAATCAAGAAAATAAATGATGGGACATACCAGAGAGAATACTTAAAAAAGAAAAAAAAATGTTTCAATATGGTTAAAGAAATAGAAAAGATTGGGAATACACATGACATTATAAGAGGGATGAATTCCCTAAATAATATAGTATTTCCACCTTTTTTATTCTATTTCTTGATATGAATAATATAAAAAAGTTGAAATGGCTTAGATAAAGGAAATGTTTTAGATTTTTAAATGTGATTGAATTTAAGAAAATTATAATGGAAAAAATGTTTGAATAAGAGTTAAAGGACTAAATGACTAGATGTATTAAATGGAATCCCCTTCATGGATTACTGCCTTGTAGTGGCAAAGGGGCTTGCGTAATTCAATGAAGCTATGAGCTATGCCGTGCAGGGCCACCCAAGACGGAAAGGTCATAGCAGAGAGTTCTGACAAAACGTGATCCACTGGAGAAGGAAATGGCAAACCACTCCAGTATCTTTGCCATGAAAACCCTATGGACAGTACCAAAAGGCAAAACGATATGACGCTGGAAGATGAGCCCCTCAGGTCGGAAGGCATCCAATATGCTACTGGGGAAGACCAGAGGACTAGTACTAGTAGCGCCAGAAAGAATGAAGCGACTGGGCCAAAGCCGAAAGGACGCTCAGCTGTGGATATGTCTGGTAGTGAAAGGAAAGTCCGATGCTGTAAAGATTTTTTTCTCCATAGGAACCTGGAATGTAAGATCCATGAATCAAGGAAAGCTGGACGTGGTCAAACAAGAGATGACAAGACTAAACATTGACATCTTAGGTATCAGCGAACTAAAATGGACAGGAATGGGTGAATTTAATTCAGATGACCACCAGGTATACTACTGCGGGCAAGAATCCCTCAGAAGAAATGGAGTAGCCTTCATAGTCAATAAAAAAATAGGAAAAGCAATACTGGGATACAATCCTCAAAATGACAGAATGATCTCAGTTCGAATCCAAGGCAAACCATTCAATATCACAGTAGTCCAAGTCTATGCCCCAACCACCGGTGCTGAAGAGGATGAAATTGACCGGTTCTATGAAGCCCTACAGCACCCTATAGAATTAACACCCAAAAATGATGTCCTTATCATCATGGGGGATTGGAATGCTAAAGTAGGAAGCCAAAAGATAACTGGAATAAGAGGCAAGTTTGGCCTTAGAGTGCAAAATGAAGCAGGGCACAGTCTGACAGAATTTTGTCAAGACAATATGATGGTCATAGCAAACACTCTTTTTCAACAACCCAAGAGATGGCTCTACACATGGACATCACAAGACGGTCAACACAGAAATCAGATTGACTGTGTTCTGCAGCCAAAGATGGAGAAGCTCTATAAAATCATTAAAAACAAGACCAGGAGCTGACTGTGGCTCAGACCATGAGCTTCTCATTGCAAAATTTAGGCTTAAACTGAAGAAAGTAGAGAAAAGCACAAGGCCACTCAGGTTTGAACTAAATCATATCCCTGACGGATATACAGTAGAGGTGACAAATAGATTTAAGGAATTAGATCTGATAGACAGAGTGCCTGAAGAACTATGGACAGAGGTTCGCAACATTGTACAGGAGGTAGCAACTAAAACCATCCCCCCAAAAAAAGAAATGCAAGAAAGCAAAATGGCTGTCTTAGGAAGCTTTGCAAATAGCTGAGGAAAGGAGGGAAGCAAAAGGCAAGGGAGAAAAAGAAAGATACGCCCAATTGAATGCAGAATTCCAGAGAATAGATAGAAGAGATACGAATGCCTTCTTAAATGAACAGTGCAAAGAAATAGAAGAAAACAATAGAATAGGGAGGACCAGAGATCCCTTCAAGAAAACTGGAGAGATGAAGGGAACGTTTCATGCAAAAATGGGCATGATAAAGGACCAAAATAGCAGGGACCTAACAGAGGCAGAAGAGATTAAGAAGAGGTGGCAAAATTACACAGAAGAACTATACAAGAATGAGCTTAACGTCCCTGATAATCACAATGAGGTGGTCACTGACCTCAAACCAGACATCCTAGAATGTGAAGTGAAGTGGGCCTTAGGAAAGCTGAGCAACAACAAAGCTAGTGGAGGTGTCCGTATTCCAGCTGAACTATTCAAAATCTTAAAAGACAATGCAGTAAAAGTGCTACACTCAATTTGCCAGCAAATTTGGACAACTCAACGGTGGCCACTGGATTGGAAAAGATCAGTTTACATTCCAATTCCAAAGAAAGTCAGTGCCAAAGAATGTTCATACTATCGCACCATTGCACTTATTTCTCATGCTACTACTAGACCTGTGCTGCTAAATCTGTCCATACCGGGTAGACCAGTGCCGCTATGTCTGTCCGTACTGGGAAGACCTGTGTTGCTGTATTCACTAGAGTCACTTGCCAGCAGGAATGGTACAATGCTCTGTGGAGACTCTGTTTCTTCATGTACGGTCTTGGCAGGTTTGGGCGATTCAGGAAAGGCAGCTTCACCTGCTATGTCCAAAATCCTCTCACACTCTGCTCTGGGACTCTGCCTTGCCTGCTGACACCACAATTGGTCAATGTGGTGTCAGACCACATGACCATCATCCAGTGCCACCTTGTATGACAGTGGCCCTGACACTTTTGTTACTGTAGCAGCCACCCAAGGTGCCCCCTGCCCATAGTTCCTACCCCATACTTGTTCACCCAGTTGCAGATTTCTGGGAGGCTTAGGTTGTGCTGTTTCTGCAGCAATTTTGTCAGGATGGAGGCAGTCTAATTTGTTGTGAGCCAACATCCCCATCTTAGCTCAGCTGGGCTGTGACTTGTTGCAGTACTTGGTGTTGTGTGCTGGCACAAGAAAAAGTTTGCCAGGCGATGATTCCAGTCTCCCATTGTCAGCCTTTTGAGAGCCTCTTTTGTGGACCTCACCATCTGTTCAGCTTGGGCATTGGAAGCGGGATGGAATGGAGCCAAAGTGGTGTGTCTGATCATATTAGCATTAAGGAAAGACTGGAACTCCACTGCCATGAATTGTGCCCTGTTGTCTGACACAATGACATCCGGCAGACCGTGTGTAGCAAAGAGACGGTGCAGTTCCTGGATGGTCCTGGCAGTAGTCATAGATTGGACAGGTACTACCTCTAGCCATTTTGAATAGCTATCCACAGTTGGCTGTGGCGAGTTGTCCTATTCCAATGGTAAGTCACTTCTGCAGTTACTGAAAAAATCTGCATAACTATGTCTGTGAGTCAGAATCAATTCAAAGGAGATTTCACTTTATCTCTCATCCAGGCAATGGATATCCATCCAACTTGAACAAATCAATTTGCAGAGAAAGAAAACTTTCAGCAGCTACTAACTTTTGGGTCACATCCAAGAAACATTAGATTAATTTCAAATATTGTTTTCTACATTGAAATGTAATAGAAACTGTGACTATTGACATACAATTGCCTCCTAAAATGCATGGAATGTGACAGAATGCTGTACATTATTCATATACAAACTCTTCTGTCACCTTTGGTCTATTTCTCTTTCAATATTTTTTCAATATAGTTTTTCTATGCTTAAGTCACCCAGCCCCTGAGATTACAGATGAAAAGAGATTTGTTTTCAAAACTTCTGACTCAGTTCCTTAACTCCCATTTCCACCTGGATTTTAAAAACCTCCCTGAATAGCTAGAATATATTTAATTCTGACTTCATTTTATGCACACATGGGAAGAATCCACAGAATCAGCACAAATTAGTGTGAATATTGTGATGGTTGGCCAAGAATGGACTGTTTGATCCCAGCTCACTGTTGGTTTCCTTATTTTAATTTATATTTTGAAAAGAGGATTTTTAATATCTTAGTATGCATATGGGTGGCAGATAGAAAGAATTAGATATGGTCCCAGTCTTTCTCAAGAAACAGCAAATCCACCCTTTTATAATCTTCACTCATTGGACTTCCTTCTGTGTGAGACTAGATCCAGAATGGAGAGAGGCCAAAGCTGCTTGGAGTTAAGTAGGTTCAGTTGTAGAGAATATATGGGGTTAAGATTGAACGGCCAGGTTCTTGGAGTGTGGTTTACTCTATGAGGTTGTATGATTAGAGTATTGTTTCCTTCCTAATTTTTTTATGTGGTGCTTTTATTTTGGTGTTGACTGCTAGGGAAGATGTGGTCTGACCTTTTTGTTCTCTTACCTGACCTTTGGTTATATTTATTTTTAATGGCATGTAGATAGAATTTATTTCTGTTGATGCCAGTTTTGTCAGAATACCAAGTCTCCAAGAATTTGCTAGCATTTTGGATTTGACTGGATTTAAAATGTCAATATTTTGCCAGTTAAATTGTAGCTGAATTTGTCTGTATGTTGAGAGATTAAGGAATTTTCAGTATGCCTTCTGAGTGGCAGCTGATTCCTGAAAGCATTCTGTCAGTCTTTTACTTGATTTTCTTACATATTGACTGTTACACTGTTCACATTTTATATTGTAAAATGACTCCTATTTCCCCCCCCTTTGGTTTCTCAAGTCTTTTGGGTTTTTTTTAAAAAGATGTTTCGGAGGAAATTTATTGGTTTGAGTGCTACAGTGATGCCAAGAGGATATAGTAATCTGTTGGTTGTGTTATTGATAAATAAGAAAGTTACCTTTCCAAAGGGTGTAATATTTGTGTTGCAATAGTTGTGTAGCTAGGCACTTTATAAGCCATTATAAAGCTATCCATTATATTGGATAGCTGGAAAACAATTTTTAAAGGGTGCTTTAATTTGGATTCTGCACTGAATTAGTGGTTGAACATGAAGTTTAAATTGCCCTGTTAAATTGTTTTTAAAGCACATTTCTTAGGAAATCTCCGCAGTTGTGACTATGGCATTTGTTTTCTTATCACCCAATAAAGAAGCAAGCAGCATCTTACTGGTCATGAGATGGATTTAAATGATTGCATGTCTTACAAGCAGCCACAAATATGCCCAGAATCTGAGAACAGCTTATCATGCCATGACAAAAGTGCTGTGTAATTTATTGTGACAACAGAGCCCTGCCAGAGCAGATGTATGCAAATGCCTGGCAGCTGTCAGGTTGTATATGTTGTTAATGTATGCAATATCCCTTTGGGCTAAAATGTTTAGTCAGGCACAGCCTTATCTGTTGCTGTTAGGCAGGTTGCCAGTCTCTTACCCTCCGTTGCCAGCATGTGAACTGCCTTCTATTGAGTCAGATGATTGGTTTGTCTAGCACAGTAATATTTGCTTGACTGCTTCTCCTACATGTCCAAAACTCTTCTGAGAGCTGAGAGCTGAAATTATTTTAAACTGGCAATGCTGGGGACTTTTATATGCAAACAAGTGTGCAAGTCTGTGGATTTGTTATAGGAATGAATGAGATCAAGACTGGAAAACATTTTACACAGTTATCACATTTACTGGCATTTAGAAAGCTTGGGTAACAATTCTCCTTCCCAGGTAGCATAAAAGACTTAAAATATCTGGAACCACTAGTTTGTAGAAAGGGAAGGATGTGCTGCATATTACTACATTTTACTATTATACAAATATAGTGAAGATTTAGTAAACCAGCACTTAATCTCTTTCTATTTCTTAGAATTAAAAGATTCTAAAATGGTTGATTTTTCATTCATCAGCAAAAAGTCAACAAACAATGTAGTTAGGCAACCCATGTATAAATGCTATATTTATTCTATATATTACTAATTTTCTTACAATATTTGTATTATATAGTATTATCTACCAACTTTATAAACACATGAGGTTCCCAATTTTTGTTTGCTATATATTTAAGGTTTATCACAATTTTTTTTTAAAAAAATAAACCCTATTTCCTCCAAGGTCATATCTCTGATTGTTTATGTATGTGTATTCAGAAAGAAGTTGCACTGAGAAAAAAGATGTATTCCAGATAAGCGTGCATGAAAATATAGTTTTGGACCAAAAACATGTAGATTGGAACATCTTTTACCATTTGGACAGATGTTGTCTAAAATGGCAAAATAAGCCCCATCTATTGTGAGGAACACTATTAATTCTGAATAGTCAGATAATGCATTTGGTATATATTCTGTGTTCCATAAGCACAGAGAGGCAGACAGAGAGAAATGAGGTTGGAGATGATTGTTTTGGCATTGACTTTGCACATGGTAACTAAGTTAGTTAGGATTGTTTTACAAAACAGGACATGCCCAGAATGTTTGAGATCTGCTGTTCTCAAATTTATAAGTAAATAATTGAATGGGATAATATTCTGCACCAATTCCCTTCTGTTCTCAAGAAAGTCATGTGTCTTGAAGCAATACCTAAAGGAAGATGACATGCTATTAAGGAGCTATATTTGAGCATTAAAAATTACCACCCAATCCATCCTTTGCTATTATATGGGATTGCCTTATTTTATCGAAAGTAAATTCAACAACTTTTTCTTATCTTGGGGAAGGGTGGGGGAGTAAGTAATGAAAGGTGAAAAGTATAACATTCCATTTTGTTTCAGCAAACACACATTATTTAACTTATAATGTATTTAATCTAAGTAATTAGTCCTCTCATGACCATGCTTTGCACATTTGTGCTGGCAATCCATTCTTTGAAATGGCTTATAGTTCACACAAACTTTGTTCTCTTTTTCACATGAAATTAATCAAAGGCTTGTTGCTGAATTATTCAGCAGCAGAGTGAAACCTGGTCTTCATGGCTTGCAGCAAGAAAACTTCACTTGCTTTCAAGTTTCCACAATAAAATAACTTGGATGCTCAGAAAAGAGATGGAAAAGAAGCAGCCTCAACTAGCTTATCAGATGATCATGAGAGTGATAATTTCTTATTGCATTGCACCATACTATTTTATTTTTCTGTTTGTTGATAAGCCTGAAACATTTTTTTTAAATTCAAATCTTCAGACTGGAATCTTACAGACTTAACAATAAGGGTAGTAAAATATAAAATTGAAGAAAGAAGTTTCCAAGTCAGGATATCAATTTCAGTAGATTTGGCCTGTATACACCAACGTTAAAGGCATAGACATTTTTTTATTCCCAGAGGGGCAAAGATGTACTGAAAGAAGATAAGGAGCCATGCAAACATGGAATTGATAAACAAATCCACAGACTGATATGACTAATTCTGTTTGTTCTGAATTAGAGGAACCTGTTACATGATTTTGAATGAGGACAAAGGTTCAAAAGCCATTTTGATATGGCAAGTTTGAAAGGGAGATGGACTCTTTAAAACACCATGCATCATCAGTGTGGACATCTGGAGTATTTATAGGATGTAAGGGGTTTAATATTACCCTAAAATAATAATAATTTTCTATGATCTTGCAGTTGGAACATAAATGCACAGAGAGTGCAGTGCAGTGAATATGTCAAGATTTCCTTAACCTATGGGACCAGGTATGAGACTCTGGATTCATGCATTGTGCTAAGCTATAATGTAGCAAGTTTGGTTTTGAGTTTAGTTTAATGAATCAACTGTGGTCCTGGTCAGATCATGGTTTTGGTACTGCAGTATATGTACTTACACTGTTATGGTTTATTTAACAAAACCACTGTTGAAATAAACTATGTCCCATCATGATGTGGGAACTTAATCAAATGGGTCTATGGAATATTTGTTCTAGTTAAGTCTTCTTTAACTTGGGGCTTCACAGTATGGGGGGGATACAACTCACAGAATTTCGAGCCTGAATTCCATATCAATATCAAGAAATGTTAAGTATAAGAAAGCTCATGCACAAAGCATTTCTTCTAACTTTTCTAGATTCCCTGAAAAAACTTGTACAGAACTATATAAAGTGGAGAAAGCTTAAAAGATAAGATGGTGTTATATATATATGATTGAAGAAGAAGGCAGCAGAGTGTTTTAATGGACCTGTATAAAATAAAATAAAAGTTAGGTGAAATTAACAGAAATTTTTCCTTGAATGTTACCATTAGTTCTGTGCCATCATTTTGTTTTGCCTATCCAACGAGCACAGCTGGGTGACAGTTCCTAACTTATTTTGGGTGATTTTGAAAAGCCAGGTTAGTATAGAGAACATCAGAAAATTGTGGGGTGTAGGGAGCCATAGAGATCACTTTGGAAAAAAATATGTTGTGAATGTTACAGAAACATGTTTTAATTCTAGAAAATATCTGCTCGCTCAAATGTTATAGATATTTACAAATCTATATTTTCATGTTACAAAACATTGCAAATGTGTGTCAAAATATGTTGCCCCACTGATGAAGTACCTCTTTGCACACTGTTAACAGCTGCATTTTTCTCTGAACTCAGATGACTGCTTTGGGAGCTGTTCCTCAATATCCACGTGTGTGGATACACAACAAATATATTTTCTTTGAGGTAAAAGGGATACTAAATGATTGCAAGCATAAAGCATGATAGGAAAGTCAGGAGCAGCTTCCAAAGTAGGTGTGCAAGCCCAGAAAAAGATGCAGTTGTTTCAACAATTGGAAAAAAAATATTTGTGCACACACCTTCATATCCTAAATTAATGTTTAATTAACCTGAACACACCATGTTCTATTTTGCATCTTTGCCTATAACAACAATGATGCATATGTTATGCATATAAGAGAGAATTTCAGTACATATTGCCATTTTGTAACAGCAATGGAATTAAAAAAGAAAAACATGGATTGAGAGAAGCTGATCATTAATAGAGTCACTTTCTCAATAGGGTAACTGGTATGATTAACAAGCCAGAGGATATTATTTTTGGTACAAAAGCCTTTTGATGTCACCACATTTAAATAAAACATAGTTTTATTTATTAAGCAAAATTTACATTAGAAGAATTATTTTGAGCCTTATTTCCCAGATTAATGTCCATTTCCATGTTAATCTCAGTTAATGTTCCTGTTAACTACTATAATAACAATACTTTTAGAAAATTAAATACTATGTCCCATGCTTTTTCATATTTATTGCCATTAATGCTTTCAGATAGTAGATTTTACAAAGAACTGTAATCTTTCTGTAGTTTCCATTCTGGTTTATAATGAATCTCTGAAAAGAAGCCCATATGCAATAAGCTGATTAATTCTGAATACTGTATATCAGGGGTGTCAAACTCAATTTCATTGAGGGCCGCATCAGCATCGTGGTTGCCCTCAGGGGGCCAGGTGGGTGTGGCCAGGGTGGGTGCGGTCTACTGTGTGGGCATTGCTAGAGTGCATGTGGCCTACTGGATGGGCATGGCCAGCTCTACATCATTCGCGTCAAGGGTACCTATGGGGTCCTGGGCAGGACTGGGACAGATCTGAGGGTCTCTGGCAGAAGGAGATGGGACCGGGGCAAGTACCAAGGCATGGTCCACTGGAGGAGCCTCACTGTTTCTCTCAGGCCGTGTGTGTGGGGGGGCCTGGACAGTGGCATGGAGGTCAAATGCCCAGCCCAGCCCTCAAGCATCTGGAGCACTAAACCCAGCCCCAATTCCCCAAGGGTGCACCCAGCTGCACTTACCTCCTCAAGGCTGCTGCTGCTGTGCTTGCTATTCTTAGCTAGGTTGCTTATGATGGGTACGAGGGCAAAGTCAAGAAGGAGGCCCACTCCCTCTCCATGTAAGGAGACCTGGCTTTGTATCCAAAGCTTCCTTAGCAATAGGATGGGAGACCCCCCCAGGATAGGCCATGAGGAGGGGACAAGGGGATGGTGAAAGGTTAACAGGGAAGGACTAAGGCAGGACTTCTCTCAGACCCTCCCTCTCCTTCCTTCCTTCCTTCCTTCCTTCCTTCCTTCCTTCCTTCCTTCCTTCCTTCCTTCCTTCGAGTGGTGGGAAAATATTTGAGATGAGGGAGGGAGAAAAACAGGCAAGAAATGCAGCTGTGGAAGTGTCATCCTTCGTGAGGAATGAAGAAATGCACCATCACCTGTAAATGGCCAGCACATGGCCCTCACCTACTTCACATATCTTGGTGGGCTCTGGGGGAGGGGATGCCATAAACAGCATGAGAGTCGATGTTACCTGTGCAGTGTTGCCCAGCCCCCAGCCTGCCCGGGTTTGGCAGGCAGCGGGGTGCTCTCCTCACAGTGCCGAGAGGCTGAGCTGGGTGGCATGAATCTGAAGAGAAGCACAATGCTGCCCAGCCCCTAGCCTGCCTGAAGTAGGCAGGGCCATGTGCTGGCCACTTCCAGGCGATGGTGCATTTCTTCATTCCTCACAAAGGGTGAAACCTCTCCAGTGTGTGCCCAGTGGGTGGGGCCAACACGGCAGGGGCTGGTCCCTCGCTGTTTCAGATGGCCTTGTGGAGCTAAGACTGAATGTGTTTCAACATAGATGGCCACCATGAAATTGTACATTGGCTCCCAGCCAGCCTGGGCCAGGGCCAAGGTAGCGGGGGCCATTCCCTCACTGTTTCCAGGATGGGTTCGCGGGCCACATGAAACCACTTTGCAGGCCACATCCGGCCCCCGGGCCTTGTGTTTGACATGTCTGCTGTATATTCTTTGATTATCAAGCTTTTCTTTAAAGAGCTAGCACTGGTTTCTGATCCAGGGACATCAGTTATCAAAAAACTGATTTTAAATAAAAATTTTAAAAAGTGTCAGAAGGTTAGTAAAAATTATCAGCTCCTTTTAGAAGGTATCAAGGACTAACAAACAAAAAAGTTTCCTTGTAAGCAGGATATTACTTTCAAGGCAGGCCTCTGCTTTCAAAGTTTTCACTCAAGACCAACTCTTTTCTATTACTTAACTTTATAACTTTGAATCTTAATGGACCAACTTTTCTGAGGCCTCAGTTGTAATTGTGTCTCTTAACTAGAAATGCTAATTTTATTCATACTTTAAGGAGATGTCAGTATTATTCGTCAATGTGGGTTTGACTGATCAGGTTCCTCTGGCTTCTGCTTCAAATATGACATTTGCAGGGGACTCAAGTTTGCCCAAAATTGATATAAATATCAAAATTTTGTGGTGGCATCTAGCTTGGAAGCAATAATAGAATAGGAAAAAATATGAGAAAAGATATACATAATAATGAAATATAAATGTCAATAATTTATTATCAATAGTGACATATAATCTGTAATATCAGATGAAGCATATATTTGAGTTCTAATTGCTCAGATATGCTTATAATGTTTTGATTGAGTTTTTTGCACTACAAAGTGATCTAATTATAGTAAGCTCTATTGCCCAGGAGATCTGCTGTTTCTCTACTTTGTATAGTAATGTACTCATATACTTTGCACTTATGTCCATAGGCTGTAATATGTATCACAGAATTATGTTTTCTTTAATTTACTAAGAAAGTACACCTGTCAGATAATTCACTGGAATTTGGATTGTAATGTGTTAAAAAAAGACATTTCCATTTCTGTTGGTGACAAGCTTAATGAATATTTCATTCTCTTAAATAAAACAGATGTTTGCGAATCTCAAAATTATTATCACCTCCAGCTTTAGTTTACAATGGTAAATGCTTCTTAAATATTTATACAACTTTGACAGAGCTGGTGTTCCATGGGTAGCAAATGATGATGGTGTCGTAGTGAGCTTACCAATTTTCTAGTGACAGAACACAGCTGCAGTGCCAACATTGTCAACAAAAGACTTCCCTCTAAAGGGCAAGGTTTTGCTATCTTTCCTTTGGCTTTTCTTACAGATAAACGTAAAAACTCAAAGCTCCACCTGTCATTGTTTAAGAGCTTATCTTGACATTTGTCTTATACAATCATTGTGGTCTTAAAAGAAGCACAATAATAATAATAATAGGAAAGGAAAGAGTTATAAACTAAATTAGTTATAGAGTTAAAAGCTAAATAAGAAGAATAAACATTACATGTACATCAGGAGCGAGCTTCTGCACCAGAGTAAAAGTCTTTATGTGTCTAATCACACTTGGCCAAATAAAGTATTCTATTCTATTCTATTCTATTCTATTCTATTCTATTCTATTCTATTCTATTCTATTCTATTCTATTCTATTCTATTCTATTCTATTCTATTCTATTCTATTCTATTCTAGTTGAGTCAAGGAGTGGAGTCTAAACTGTAAAGGTTAAGCTATGTTTTAAGCTATCTTTTAGATAGCTTTTTAAGATAGCTTAAAAAGATTAATTAGCACATAATTAATTAGCACAAGATTTCAGAACACTGGAATCTAGCTGAACAGTTAAACACTTCATCACTGCCAACTATGTTAGGGGTTTGTTTCAGCACCAATGGCATAAATCAAACCCAATTAAACATTCACACAAGGTAAATTGTTATCTGTACTTCTTCTTATCTCAAAGCTTTAGAACTTGATGCCATCAAGACAGACAACATAGAATTCAACCATAGAAGATAATAATCTTTCTGTTATTTTCATGGAAACAATTATCTACAGTATGTGGTGCTAAGTCGACACAAGAATTGATGGTGCATAATTAATCAAATCTATTATACCTTCTGATTGTTAAGTCTGATGGCAAACTGCAGCATGACTGTAAAGGAATTGTTTATGGCATTGCCTTTTTGTTTTAGCATGAAAACTTGAAAAATTAAAGAGTAATCATAGCAAAACTGAATTCATATGTTGAGTTGAAATATTGAATAGTATTTCTTTGTGACAGTCAACCCAGTTTAATAAATTCTATCGTTCTCCCTGATCAAATTTTTATGTTATTATTGGGATGTGGGCACTCATATATTTGTCACATGGCTCCAGTACTGGTATTGGATATGCTGAAATGAAAATATATTTATTTTATTCCATCCATGATCTCAGATGCCTTGAAGGCTTCCTGAACCTATTCCTGTACACATGCAATACTGTTCTTAAACGGGAGAAGAAAAACTAATCTGGATTAGCAAATCAGATTTTTTCCATGAAGTCCTTTCACTGCTAATTGAGAAAGCAAAAAATGCTTATAAAGATATTTGTAATAACATTTTAACAAGAAACAACTTTTGAATATTTACAAGTTACAAAATACAAGCAAAGTCATTTACTTCTCCATATAAGGAATCAAAGCATATCTTTACAGTTTGACAGAAGTGCCAAATTAGATGTGCAAGATAACCAGGTACTTGTTTCTAGGCAATTTCTTCCCAACCATTTGGGATGTGGAATCAGATGATAAAATATACAGCACACATTGATGGTTTTCAGGGAATCTACTGCTATCTCTCTCAGTATGATGGAAAAAAAATTGAAGCCTGATATAACCATAACATATTAGCAGTTCGTAACTAATGCATCATTATTACTTTGCAGATTTCTCTTCCCATGGTCAATTAAAGGTGACCATTTAGAAAAACAAATAATAATTGTCTTGTATTTTAATTCCTTAATCAACCCAATGTTTAATCTTCTTGTAGCAATAAGATATAATCTGGAAAACAGTTTTTTCAAGCATCACATTTACCTTTCCAAGCAATAGACAATTATTGTGTTGCTAAGCAGCAGAAAAATCTAATGATAAAGGCTGAGGTTTTAGACTTTCTGTTATCAAAACATGCCCTGATTGTCTCTTTCTAATCCCTCCCTGGAATTCTGTTCTGTATAGAATAAATAAAGCTGCATTAATTTAGGGCAGTTTTGTACTTTCTGCCTGGCTCATCACCAATGTGGGCCACTTACCACTTCCAAAGTACAAGAATGGAGTCCATGCTTACAGTCATTCACACCTTTGTCACTTCCTGTTTGGATTATTGCAGTGTGCTCTACATGGGACTGCCCTAGAAGACCACCTAGAATTTATAACTGGTCCAGAATGCAAGGACATGCCCACATTGAACTTCTTTTGGTTGAAATGCACTGGCTCCCAGTCTCCTTCCAGGTGCAACTCCTTCTAGGTCCTGGTTATTACCTTAAAGCCATACATGGCACAGGACCAGGTTATTTGCAGGACCACCTCTCTCTAAAGGATCTATCTGTCCCACTTGAAGATGGGTGGCCATACAAATCTTTTATATAAACAAATAAGCCACTGAATATTCCTCAGCCTATATTTCCCCTTCTTTTCATTTTATGTTCTATTAGATACCTTTTTTGGTTTCTATCTAGGTCAGGCATGTCAAACTCGTGATGTCACATGACATCATGCAATGTATTGGAGCTTTTTCCCCATTGCTGGCAATGGGGTGGGCGCAATTTCCTCATGACGCGTCCAGCCTGCGGGTCGGCAGTTTGACAACCTTGATCTAGGCTGTATGAAGAATGGTCTTGCTTTCTCCCTATGGACCTATATAGGGAAATTGAATCAAAGAACCATTTCTCTTACTGTGGCTTTTATTAATATATAATCAGAATACCAATAGTACCATAAGGCCAAAAAAAAGAGGATCTGCATTGGTGTCAAAGGATATGATATTGGAAAATATATAAAGGCAACCATATGTGCCAACATGTGAAACAACAAAGGAAAGGCTTGGGAATTAGTAACAAGGAAAAAGCAAGCACTGGAAGACAAGTTGACAAAAAAGCCAGCCAGTAAGGCTTTTCTTCACTGCACAGATGGGAGGGACAAGAAGCAGGGAAATGGCCAATCAGGTCCTATGGTTGCTACAGTATAGTCTGCTCTAAACAATAATCCAGTTCCAGTGCTAATACGTGCAGTCTGGACTGGAATCTATGGAGTTGGTTTCAAAAAAAGCCAAGAGATAAACATCAGTATTGCCAGGTTGAAGGCAATGGGAATGAAATGGAGTTTGTTTCTTCCATAATAAGAACAATAGAAGATTCTCCTTGAGAAAATTGCTTACCTAAAGAGACAAATGATTAAATATATAGAAAATATGAATTCAGTTCTGGAATATTTTCAGCTGGGGGTAAACAAAGAATACTTGGCGGTGTTATTTTTTGAGAATGATTTTTTTAAAAGAAATAATAATTAAGTGGTCACATAAACAAGTCACATCAAAATAAATGTCATATATATAATTGAGAAAGTATTTTCTGTTAAAACAGGACAAATTTGTTCAGGAAATTAGTGTGAATGAGATCATGTGGTAGCTTAGGAAGGATAAAATGAATAAAGGCTATTCTGTTCAGTGAAAGTGTAGATAAGGGGGTCTTCAGTTTTCACTGTTTGCCTTCAGATGCATTGAAGATCAGCAACTATAATTTATCACTCTGTTTCATGGAGAGCCATAGCTTGGTAATTACTACTTTCTGCTATATGTGAGCATTTGGAAGAAGGGATATAAGAATGTTTACTGCAAAAAACAATTGATAAGCAAAAAATCTGTGAACATAATTTATAGATCATAATAATTAAACTGTTTTATAGATCATAATAACTAAACTGATAGTCTAGCTCTCAGGATCAATGTTGTAAACTTAAAGAATGATCTTGAATACAGTAAATATGAGTTAGGCTGATTCTACCATTCCATCAAGTACACAGAACTTTAGTATTATCATAAAATAAATAATTTACAGAAGTATATCCAGCCTCATGAAATTTAGTTAGATATAAAAACAATCAGCTTTATTCATCTGTTAGGGAGATGAGAAAGTTTGGCTTTACCTAGCTCAATGTCTAGTCTCACACTGTCTGTTTAAGTTTTACCCAGGGTTTTTCTAGGTCCAAAGTAAGCAGGGCTGATATTGGCAATTTACACTGTCTAAGATTTTGTACTATTTATTTTTCAAAGGTAGAATAATATCCGTATATCATATAGAATGACATGTGTCAATGAGGTTCCTCAAATAATTTATTTTGCTCAGAATCTTAGCTGACATATTCTTGCTAGGTCCTTGAATTAAGAACAGCCTAGCTTTAATCTCATGATGGCATTAAAAGTTGGGTAAAGAATATGTGATTATGATTTTGTATTTGTTCAAGGATTGAGAAATTTTTGTGAGATCCATATAGTGTCATGCCAAGGATTTTGGTATGCAAACCTGCCTATTGTGACTTTATAGTGTTTTTAGAAAACATTAAATCCTGCAATTTGCGGCAGAGAAATGTTATAGAAAGACTAATTGGATGGTAGTTGGCAGGATATTGTCTGTCTCCTTTCTTATATATTGGGAGATTATTGAATTGAGCCAGGGATTATCACTGAAGACTTTATAGCAGTGAAGATTGAGGCTAACACTGTAGCCGACCATGCTGGATTTATCTTTAAGAATTCTGGAGGAATTAAATCTGCAGTAGGAACTAGCTAGCTAGCTAGCTAGCTAGCTTGCTTTATTTATTTATATTGTGCCTTTATTATCTTTATAAATAGTGGCATGATGCTTCCCATTTGGAAGGTTGAGAGCAGATGGAGTAAACTGGCCAGTAAATGCTCAGCTCCATCCACTCTACCCCAAATTAAGGGATTACAGGGTTGTAAAAAGGGAGATTTTAAAAATTATTTTCATAAATACCTCAAGGCAGTGAACAAATCCTCCTCTTCCTTCCAACAACGTGGGTGTGTTGGGCTGAGAAAGAGTGACTGGCCCAAAGTAACCCAGCTTTAATTTTCTTTTTGTTCCACAATTGCTTTTTGTATTTCTGCATGAGTTACTGGTAGCTAGAATAGAATAGAATAGAATAGAATAGAATAGAATAGAATAGAATAGAATAGAATAGAATAGAATAGAATAGAATAGAATAGAATAGAATAGAATAGAATAAGGTCCTCTAGAGTGTTTGAGATACAATTCTTGTAAGGTAGTCATATGTTTCACTAAACATATTATGCAAAAATCTCTTCTGTACAATAAGTAGAAGTTCTTTGATGATATAATTAACAATAGATGCATCATAGCTACCAAAAAAATATTATGACTATATGAAGAAAATGTATATGTTGTATAATAGATTTGTATCCAGTTTGGAAGCTGATTTTATTCTGTTCACAGAAATGCAAATGGAAAAATACCTCCATCTCTTTTCCTAGTACCCGCAAATATAAGCTTAATTTAGAAAGCTGATAAATGAAAATGCTTTTATTTGTTTTCCAGAAAATAATAAATCATATAAAATGTATCATTTACCTGCTGGGTATGCTGATATAAATGCTGTGAGAGGCAGAATGATTTCTTGGCATAGGAGTTCAGGAATAGGTATTAACTTTTACAAATAAATTCATTCCCACCACTTATGTATTTCTCTAAGGTATAGTTGGTTATTTTTTACAAAGTAAATGCATTTGACTAATAAAGGTATGCATACTACCTTAAAATTAAATAATTAATGAATTGATTGATTTTAAAATGAAATTGCTGAAATCTCATGTTTTTGGATGAAAACATTTTAGATTGCTGTCTAATATTTTTTAATGAAATTTTCTTCTGAAAAGATTGTTTTGGTTTTTTTTATTTTCTATTTTCAAGTCTGAAACAGAGTTACCACAGATACATTTATTACCCTATTATCCTACTGGAAGAGGTGTAATCTATGCAAATATAGTTTCAGGTTTGAATGTCTTGCAAATCTAGTTCCCATGGACATATACCAGAACAAGTTGCCAAATACAAATGAAGCCATCACATAATTGATGAAACTGCATACATAAAACAAACATTCCTACTGTATCAGAATGTGTGACTCCTAAAAGATACCATGAAGATCAGAATCTGAGCTTCTTTGTGTTTTTTTTAACTTGGAAATGAGCATACACGGAATGCAAATTGAATGCAAAACCTGAATTCACTCCTTCCATAATGGATGGAAATTCTTTAAAACATTTCACAGAGAGAAAACATAGTTAAATTTCATTACAATCCATGTTTTAAAATCTCTGTTCCATCTCCTTTTCTTCTAGGACATTAAACTATGTGTCCAATAAGTATAAATAGATGAACATGAAACTGGGAATAGAAACCATGAATAACTTCTTGCTTAAGAAATCATGTTTTTTAATTTTTCAAAACCTTGATGAAAATATAAAGCTGGATCTAGAAAAATACTACATGAATCTTATTGAAGTACAACATAGGACGTGGACCGTCATATAGAAGTTTTGGCAAACAATGGATAATTATGGCTATTATATTTGAAACAAGGGTGAATTTGTTCATCTTGAAATAACTCTCAGAAAGTTTTTCTCCTTAAAATGTGTATTTTTTTCCAAATATGTCCTTTTCTGCTCACTGACCAGCTATTCTGGGTGAAAAATAAAAGCTATTGTCATATATCTGGAATTCTAGAAAGAGCTGGTAGAATATTACACAGTTTGGCAGTGAAAACAATGCTTCCATGCAGTGTGATTAACATGAGGTAACGATGATTAACTTTATTACTAGGTTTTGTGAATAGTTCTATCAGTTGGAAAAAGCATGCATTTTGATGAAGGCAGAGCACTGTTTGATCACCATTTGACCTCTGGTGTACCTACAAGTAGTACACAGTGCTGTCACACAACTTGGATTCACCAGTGCTTCTTTCATTGTGGCTTAGCTAATTACATCACACCTACCCATTTCTCTTTCCACCTACTTCCCTCTGCTTGCCAGACTGGCATAAAAATGTGTCTTGTAAAGCAAGTTACAATTAATTGATGCCCTTTTTTCTACTTTAGGATATGTGTACAATTTTGGCACATAATATTATCTCCTTTATAGGAAAAGGTGACTCCAGAGAGCCTTGAGGAGAATGTGACTTCTCACTGGGCACTTCTGAAAATAATAGCCTATTGGACTTTTGCCTGACCTCCACATGTAGAGATGCAAACTATGAATAAGAACAACAGCAAAAAAAGGGCATGGTTGCTTTAAAAATCATGAAGAAATACTCAGGTAATAAATATAATATTTGATTGTTGTACTCTGCCAAGAGTCACTTCTGGTGAGACTTCTGGCAGCTATATAAATTTGATAAATAAATGATGATGACAGTGATGATAATATAATTGAAAGACTAGACCACTTAAAATTTTAATGTGAACTCCTCTTTATATATCTCTCAGTGTTGTCATTCCACTCAGAAAAGCATAAATAACTAAGTAATGATTTTAAGTGATTAGTCATTATTAACATTTGTATGTGACTTCAATACTGTAATATGTGACCAGCCTATTTAGTTGGATTTTACATTACTTAATCTAATTAGCTGATTGATTAAAGATCACAGCTTAAATTTCTGATAGCTTTATTAACTGTCTGTTTTTTTTAGCTTGACATATTTCAACATTTATGGAAAAAAACATAGTTTTATTAATCTTTATAGGGAATAATACTCAAGGGGCTCATCTCTGTTTGTAAAGGATGTGCAAATGTCCTTGCCCTTTCCTTCTGTGAAAGTATGACAAGTCCTTTGCTCAGTAAAAAAACAAAATGAGAACACATGCCTGAGCAAGGAGCTAAAAGTAGATACTGATTCTAAAGCTTCCATTTTGTTTTGCAAGGAGCCACCATTTATACTTGCTTTCTAACCTCCCTGAAATTCTAAGAATACAGTGATTTTTGTTAGTTTATAAATGGAAACTTTAGAACATCTACATAGTCTTTAATTATCTGATCGCTATTTTCAGCATACTACCCAGCTGCATTCTGAATTAAACCAGAACCAGTATACTTACTACTTGTAACCAAGAGTGGAAGCACTGCTTCATTTCCGGTTAATAGCTTTTTTTTAGGGTTAGGTCTTGAGAATATATACTGAGGAGAAAAGGGAGCAAAAATAAAGAAATGTACACTCTGTTGTATGTACCACGTGAGCTAAAACAACATATTTTCCCAAGTCCTTTCCTTTTACAATCTTCCTAATTTTGGAAAATGCTTATGTTGTAATTAAAACAAAGCTTTATGAGCTCCCAAATGTCATATCAAAGCTACAACTAACATGTTTCATAAGAACTTGTACTTGGTTTTTCTCTTTTTTGAAGCTGGGGGAGTAGGTGGCGGAGGAAGAGAAATGTTCAAAAATTATGATGCCACTTTTCCTCTTATTTGAGTGTTCCTCATATTTCCGAATGCCTATGTTCAGAGCAAGGGTCCTTTTCCCATTCCATAGGTTCTGTATCTGCAGATGCTGCATAGGGTTTTTTAATTATGGTTTGCTGAACAAGCTGTTAGGGTCCCATTCACCAAACCATGACACTAAATCCTAAAGCATTATTATATATGCAACAGTAGAAAAAAATCAACTTCTCCACATCTTTAGTGATTATTTTTCCCAAATTTATATCTGTAACTGTTGCCTATTGTATTTGTTGTTCCTGTATTTATCCTCCAAGCATGTGGTATAAGTGACATGTTTGTTTTCAGTCTGCATGTAATTTATTTTGTCATTGCTTGCATTGCCAATTTATAATCCTGATTTATGTTTGGTTTTATGAAAAAGCTTTAGACAAATCAAGCAAAAGATTAGGATCCCGTTCTGGTTAAACAAGCCATGACAAAATGCTGTATCATAGCATCAAACAGGAAGCTGGTAAGCCAGCAAACGGGAAAAAATGGAATCACTGATTTGTGAAAGCTCAGAGCTAACTTTGGAATTTGCAATAAGCTCTTCCCTGCAATTCAGCCTTCAATCAACGTGTGCCCTTTTGAAGAGACATGAAGATCTCAATGGAGCAACCTGTTTATTTTTTTATTGCCTATCTGTTCAGAGTCAAATGTACGTGAGAAACAAAAGTGTTTGATGCACAGATAAACAATTTTAGGTATGATTTTTCAATTGCCAAAACCAGCCATTTCTTTTAGCATTATATCCATCTAAGATGCGGAATATTAGGTTTGCTTATTCTTTTATAGTTGTGGATGAGAAGGTGGTTTTTAAAAATGGTTAAATAAATTCAGATTATGGAAATGCTGCATTAAAGGAATTTATATTGAAGCTCAATTTTTGCTTGAGCCACTCTAATGATATGCAGCAGTGTTTCTCAACCTCAGCAACTTTAAGACTTCAATTCCCATGCTAGCTGGGGATTCTGGGAGTAGAAGCTGCTGAGGTTGAGAAACACTGATATAGACTACTCTCACTGGATTGTTATAGAGAAAAATGGGAGATGGATAGATAGGGATAGATAACAACTCTGCAGAATAAGAAGCCCCCTGATGACTTTATGACTTTATGCATACCATCCTGAATTTCTGAATGAAAGGTAGATTATCATTCTAACAAACAAACAAATAGTATGCCTTCCTACTACTCTGAACCTAATAGGAAAATAAACAAGAATCATGACACTAATGATAGAAAGGTCTATATTCCCTAGATACAATTTGGTAAGGATAGATAACATCTCTGCAGAATAAGAAGACCCCTGGTGAAAAATATTCTCTAAAAATGCACAAAGTATGCAATGACTTAATATAAACAGAGGACCTTTGGTCTCATATATTTGTGTCTTTCCAACTTCTTCCCTCTGGCCACTGTCTTTCATCCTTTCATTTATTCCCACATGAATAGGACATAAAAAAGAACAGACATTCTGGCACAGTGTCAATTTCTCTCATAAGTCAGGTGGATAGGAAGTCTGGAGACAGTAGCTGAGTAAAGAGCCACTGTAGAGGGAAATATCACTCAGAAAATGATGTGAAGGAAGTTAAAAGAGAAGACAGGAAAGACTAAAGTAGGATTTTAATATTAGAGGGATATTATTAATCAGGAAGGAAATGAAATTAATAACTAAAGCAGGGGCAATTAGTTAGTTTGAAGAATAGGGGAGGAAGGATCTTTCATTTGAAGTAAGGAGAATCAAGGCTTTATGTGTGTAGAAGCTATGAATAATTCTTGCCAAGAAAAATGAGGCCACTGCTAAAGAACTACAAGGTTACCTATAGGGTTTCCTCATGTAGTTTAGACTATTCTGCTAAGAACAGCTTCTTTCTTCACTGAATGCTTGATCTATAGCTGACTCACAAACTAAAAAAAAGCATTCTTTTTCTAAAAGTTGTTTGTGTTTGTTGTCTACCTCAAAGAGATTATCTGTGGAATGAAAGCTTCAGGGTAGATTCACTCAAGCCTAAAGTATTGGGAAGCTTCTTGAAGGGAATGACATGTGTCATTTGAATGCTATGGGCTATTGCTGAACAAATAAAAAATGTGAGTGTGGGGGAAGTAGGGAGGAAAGGAAAAAAAGTATGCTAATTAATTTCACCAATTCAGGGAAATCAAATGTGACTACATAATTTGCCTCTGAGGAGATCTGAGCCTTGCCCTTCAGATTTTGCTCATCACCAAAACAAAACAAAACAAAACAAAAAAAGGAGCAAAACAGCTCCCCCCAAAAAGAGGCAATTTCTTAGACCAGTGATTTGGGAATATTGCATGGAAAAACAATTGGGAGGGGGAGGGGAATGAAAAAGAGAAAGGGTTTGTGTTAATGAGAAAAATCCTCTTAAGATTTATAGGTTGCAAAGCAGAAAAGGAGTTACTGAATGAGTGAATATGGGACCAAGGCTACATTAATATCTTTTGCCTAATGGGAACCAAACAAAGCTGCAGAAACAGTCTGTTGATTGGTGCAGTGCAGAACTCTTAGTCCTGTTGACTCATCTGTCCTAGTAGTCTGACCTTGGAGGAATGGATTTAATATATTCTCAGATCTTCACCTATTTACTGGAAATAAACATTTTTTTTCCTTAAAAGAGAGCTAATGGATTAATATACAAAGAGTGAAGGGGTTGGTCAGTCAATTAGTCAGGCTTGAATCCTGAATTTAATAGCTGTTACTCTTACTAGCAGGCACAAACAGGATTACATTTGTAGCCTGAATTTAACCTATAGCAATTTTGAACAATATGCCAATGTATACTGGAGCCCAGAGGACTGAATTAGTGCAATAATAATTAGTACAAAAATAGAGCAGATCTTCCTTATAATCTGATACCACAGAGACACATGGAATTCCTGCTTCATTGTTAATGGGCAGAGAAATGGGGTTTCTACAAATCCATTTTTATTTTTGTGCAGCACAGATTTGGATGTAAACATTTGCCCTTGATTCAGAACAGTAGCATTTCCCTCTGTTCACTAGCAAATTTCTGTAATAAATAAATAAGTCATTGCAGCATAATCCTGCTGTTTATCAAATTATGTCTGATATCAGACTATGCAGCAATTACTTAATGCAGCAATTGCAGATACTCTATTGTAATGTCAATGGCTCAGCAGAAGGGGGGAAATGCTGCAAAAAAATTGCAGCTTTTGACTGCATTTTTTACACTGAAAAGTCTATGCCAGTTAAACTCTCATTAAAATAAAAGCTAAGAACCCTCTCTTACTATGATAAGCCCACTCTTCTGGTTAAGGTAATAAAGCAGGTGTTTTTATAAAAAGGGTAAAACATGGATAATGGCTCAGCTTTCTGCCTGAATCAATGGATGTGGAATGTGATGTGGCTGCTGCACAGCAACTTTCAGTAACTTTCAGTCCTCTTAAAACACCTGCTGGGCAAGTGTTCACACCAGGTTGTCAAAGTTCTTCCATGACAAATGTAAAAAAATCCTTTAGTTGACCTCCATGCTACCACCACATGTCCTTCTGAGAAGGCAGCTTACTTTATCTTATGCATTTTCATTATTTTTTCCTTATTACTGCAGAATCTAGAGCTCTAAGACCACATGTAGCCTTTAAGTTCCCTTTTTGAGATCAGAGATGTACCTGATTAGAGTAGTTAGAAATTGGTGGAACAATTTCTGAGTATTTTGAGGTAGATACATATAGGAGGTTACCATAACCATTTAGATAGGAAAATCCATAATTTATTGCTAAAGGCTTTATTAAAGAACAACTAGGCTACATGTGTCCACATGTGTGATGGTCTGGTTCATTTTAGACCATTAGTCTACCCACTATGGCTCATAGATTCTCCCAAAACAGTAATATAGTACCTGTTTAGTTTGTTAGGATTAAATAGAACTGAATGTATTATGCTAGCACTCTATGACTATCACTAAGTGTTGCATCTTATGATTTATGATGAAGTGTTGTATTTCACAATTTATGATGAATGTATTTTCATGTTGTATATGATCATGATTATCACTATTACTTGTATGTACACTGAGAGCTTATGCAGCAGAAACAAATTCCTTGTGTGTCCAACCACACTTGACCAATAAAGAATTCTATTCTATTCACTCTGTTAGCGGCACTCAGGATTCGACCCACCAAACTGCCGACCTTCTGATCTACAAGCTCAGCATCCTAACCCACTGAGCCACCACGTCCCTATATTATTTAATACAAATACTTGAATACTTGGAAAATAGAAATGAATAGATTCCATATTTTTTCTGTTCAGGTTGCTTATCCAAAATTCACAGATTCATTTACCATAGCTAAGCACAGATCACATTTTGGGCAGAGGTTTGCCAATGAATTTGGAGATTGGAGCACAGGCTGAATGGACTCATTGTTATGGACCACCTGATAGACTTCTGTGGATGTATAGTTTGAGAATCCTTGCTCCAGGGAAACCAGATCTGAACTAAACAACATCCAGACAACTACTTAGGTGGCAGCCAAGAGTTGAAGCTTTCTGTATCCCCTCCTGCCATATAGTTGCCATCCAGATTTTGCAGCTTAGATCTAATATCCCAACTATTCCTTGTGAGAACTAGACCAACCACACTGTCCCCTCTATCTTAATAGATTAATGAGTGACATTTGCTATTTTGTAAAATGTGTAATTTTAAGGAATATAACTTTAATTGACTTCTGCCCAGTGGTGGGATTCAGCCAGTTTGCACCACTTCAGCAGAACCGGTAGCTAATTTTTTATTGGCCAGGCCCAGAATGGACTTCTGGAAGCGGCATCCACACAGAGAACAGGTTGTTCACATATTTGTATCCCACCACTGCCTCTGCCCATAGATGCTAGATTTTATTTATATATTACAAAATTGATAAATTAAGAAATAATTTTAAATATCTTGTAATTCTACACATTGAGACAATTTTGTGCATGTTGCTTAATATTTCATATTTTTATTTTGTTATCCATACTGTATAATGTTTTATGCTCTGGTATAATATAGGGGTTAAAATTTGAAATCTGAGATGTGATGCTGATGAAATGGGTTTCTGGGAACTATATGCTTAATGCTTGCTTACTTGATAAGTCTAAGTTTCATATTATTTCATTTTAGAATCTGATAAAAATATCTACCTATCTAGCATCTGTGTAATGTGTGTTGCATTTCTTTGTATACATTAGGAAAATCAAAAATCATTCCTTCTCTAAAATTCCCATCTGAAATGCTACTACTGCTTGATGTTAAGTAGAGACCAATTTACCTGATTATAGGGCGCATCGTCCATGAGTAGTCTTTCCTTAACTGGTTGTTTGAGAAGCCTAGAGCTGTTTTTTTGGTAACAAAAGCAGGCTTCCTGTTTTGGTTGTTGTTATTTGTACAGTTTTAACTCTCTTTTTTTAGCAAGATAGAATAATAGAATCATAGGGCTGAAAGGGACCTTGGAGGTCTTTTAGTCCAACCCCGTTCCCAAGGGATTTGAAGAATTTTGAGAACATCTTTTGCAGTCTTAGGTTTTTTTTTAAACAATAACAATGGAAAATGTCATCTGTATTTTCTTTTCCTGATGTCTTCTTGAGACAGTCTCTAGCATTTGAATTTATATATTTCCAAGGCTGGGAATAAGGTGTAGTTAAAGATGTAGAAAGTTGCTTAAGGATGGATTACATTATACTAAGAAAGATGTATCAATGATCTGAGGCTGACAGTAGTATAAGGATGAAGTGATGGGGACAGAGCTGCTCCAGTATAGATGATAATTATTTCTTTTTGTATGATTCTATTTCCAAACTATAAATCTTGACCCCAAGAGTGAAATGCTAAATATAGGTCAAGCAATCATCTTAAACATAACTCCTTCAACTGAGATAAACCAAAGTTCGCAACTGGGATCTATATATTTGTCCAATTGTCCATATTGTGACAAATAAATATCAGAAAAATAGTTCCACTAGATTGCCATTAACAGCTCTTGAAAGAAAGAAACAAATGCTATGAAGAGAGTTTGGAACCCCAGTTCTTCATTCACCAATGTTAAATTTTGTTTTAAAAGGTAATTTAATGCAACTTGGCCAGCAACAGCTAGAGTTTTTACTGAACACAGAATCAATGTGGCATTAAATGGCTTAGATATCATTATATTAAAAGCTGGCATATAGGAATTGAGAACTAATTCAGCTACAGACTGAAGTAGGACTAAAGCAGAACTCTAGGTACTTCAATTAATCCTTGGGGAAAAAAACCCCCTTTTCTGTGATTGAAAACAGAAAGCCCATGTTCCTTCCTCTAATTGTTTTTATCTTACAGCCAATATAGGCTGTGGTCTAAATAAACAATTGAGCGCATGTTTATGGCTACCCATATTAATCAAATAATTGGATGGGGGAGCTAATAAAGTATAAATAAAAATACAGAATAACAACAACAGAACAGAACATAATAGAATAGAATGGAGTAGAATAGAGCAGAGCTGGAAGGGATCTTGGAGGTCCTCTAGTCCAGCCCCCTGCTCAAGCAGGAGAACCTGTACCATCTCAGACAAGTGATTGTCCAGTCTCTTCTTAAAAACCTCCAGTGATGGAACGCCTACGACTTCTGAAGGCAAGCTGTTTCACTGGTTAATTGTCCTCACTGTTAGGAGGACTTTCTCCTTAATTCCAGGTTCCTTCTCTCTTTGATCAGTTTCCAACCATTGTTTTGTGTCCTGCCTTCTGGTGCTTTGGAAAATAATTTGACCCCCTCTTCTTTGTGGCACCCTTTCAAATACTGGAATGCTGCTATCACGTCACCCCTATTTCTTCTTTTCTTTAGACTAGCCAAACCCAAGTCCTGCAGCCATTTTTCATATGTTTTAGTCTCCAGGCCTTTGATTATCTTAGTTGCTCTTCTATGAACTTTTCCCAAGGTCTCAACATCTTTTTTGTAGTATGGTGTCCAAAATTGGTTGCAGTATTCCAGATGTGGTCTCACTAGGGTTTTATAAAGCAGTACTAGTACTTCATGTGATCTTGATTCTATGCCTATGTTTATACAAGCCAGGATTGTATTAGCTACTGCACATTGCTGGCTCATAGTCATGTGATCGTCCACTAGGAGTCCAAGGTCCCTCTCACGGCTACTGTTTTTGAGCCAGGTCTCACCTAAACTGTACTATACCTTTGATTTTTCCTGCCTAAATGTAAAACTGTGCTTTTCTCCACATTAAAACTCATTTTGTTGGATAGGGCACATTGTTCCAGTTTGTCAAGATCTTTTTGAATTCTGAGCTTGTCTTCTGGGGTGTTGGCTATTCCTGCCAGTTTAGTGTCATCTGCAAATTTGATGAGTTCCCCTTCTATTCCCTCATCTAAGTCATTGATGAAGATATTGAAGAGTACTGGGCCTAAGATGGAGCCTTGTGGTACCCCACTGCTTATTTCTCTCCATGTGGATGTAGTACCATTGAGGATTACTTGTAGAGTATGGTTTTTCAGCCAGCTACAAATCCATCTGGTGGTGATGTTGTCTATTCCACCTTTTTCTAGCTTACCAAGCAGTAGATTGTGGTCTGCTTTGTTAAATGCCTTACTGAAATTTAAGTATACTATGTCAATAGAATAGAATAGAATAGAATAGAATAGAATAGAATAGAATAGAATAGAATAGAATAGAATAGAATAGAATAGAATAGAATAGAATAGAATAGAATGGAATGGAATGGAATGGAATGGAATGGAATGGAATGGAATGGAATGGAATAGAATAGAATAGAATAGAATAGAATAGAATAGAATAGAATAGAATAGAATAGAATAGAATAGAATAACAGAGTTGGAAGGAAGACTAAAGCATACAAGTCAAAGAAGTATTTAAACAATGTTAGGGTGATTGATTTCACACACACACACCCTATCACCCTCAATATTCGGCTTTAAATCATTATCTGAGAATACTTAGGAAGGCATCTTTATTTTTGAGGAAAATATATTTCATTGTTTCCAGGGCAGCCTTCAGAACTGAGAAATCTCCTAGGAGTATATATTTTTGTGGCGATTCCTCCTTATGGCAGTGCAAATATTACCATGAGTAGTTCTAGTCTTTCTTTGAATTGAAATCAGTCTATAATCCTTCCAGCATCCCTCCAGCAATCTACAATCCTTCCAGCAAACCCAATGAAATGTGTTTTGTGGAATGCATATCAAACTTCCAATATATCTTTTAAGAAGCTTTATATATGATTTTCCTGCATTTCCAAGCTTCCCAATTCACCCATCATGTACCATTTAGCAATGAAATAAAGGTATATTAGGTAAATTAATAAAGGTACATTAATCTATGTTTAAAGATATACATCTTTAAGACAAGAAGTGTTATTTTGTACATAAAGTGACAATTTATTTTTTATTCTAGGGTATAGTATACCATGCCATTCATAATCTGCAGTTTTTCAACCCATGTGCAGATCCACACTGTAGACCGAAGTGCTATTTAGCCTGTAGGTGGCAGCCATTTGACCTGGGTAGATGTAATATCTTCCTCTGCACACATTCAAAGAAATAAGAGAAATAAGTTATGGGTTTGCAAGCAACACAGATTGCAGTGTCGGTTACTTATAAATTGGCTTAACTTTATTTACTGTTATTATTTTCTATAAATAAATTACTGAGATATTACTTTGCTTTTTCTTTTAAAAAATCAACACTTTCAACTGGTATAATGGAAAGAGCAGATAGAGCAAATGTTCTATGATGCTTTAAGCAAGTCAGTCCTACAGCTATGTCACTGGAAGTGCCAAATGTCAGTTTGGACATTTTATTTCTTGTAGATTTTAGCAGAAATCTAAGTAAAAGAGAAGGTGAGGGAGAGAATAAAGAAGCTCTCTTCCCACATATTTTCAGTCCACTACATTGCTAGTGGAGTTATATATACTATTTCTCACAAAAGATTATTACCATTTCCCCCAGATATTATTTGGAAGAAACCAGGAAAGAACAAATAAGAAGTTGCTGTCCTCTTGCAGTTTTAAAATTATGACAATTGAGAATTCCAGAAAATATTCTTACTTTTGAAAGAACATTTTCTCTATTAATATCAGGGTGAATCTTAAAATAGATAATTCCTTTGTTGGTGGTCATGGTGAGAAATTAGGGTAAAACTAAGTGGTCTTTATTAAAGATTTAATGGGGTTCTACAAGATATAATTGGTTTAGAATCTCAGGTTTTAATAGATTAAAATTTAAGTCCATCGAACTTGTTACAAATTGCTTGTTCTACAGTATTTTTTTTTATTGGAGCTAATTTTATGTGGAATGCCTTTCTCTGGAGATCACTATAGCTTGGACACATGAATTTTTAAATACCTACATGTTTTAATAAATTGGTAAATCGATTAAAAATGGTTGTACTAGGGAATAGATATTGGCAATGGGTAGCATCTACCTAAGAGACTTTTTTTCTCCCAGTGTTCCAGCCAAGACTATCAACTGGGAGTGATTTCTCATTGTCAACATTTTATAGTTGGAAACTGAAAGCCAAGCTGAAAATATGCTACATCGATTGAGAAGTGTGTGCGTGCATAATTTACCTCATCTCTGAAATGTATGACAGACAACTGTGAAAGAATTCAGAAGCCCTTTGGTTTTCTTGCAAATGGGCTAGTTGTAAGAAACCAGTATGTAGATACATCACTGATTTCATTGATGGCTTCCTGTTTCTTAGTATAGATTAAGCATTGTGGAAGGGTGATGAGGACAAAATTAATTAATTTACCATCATTTTAACAGTTATTAATGTTATTATAGTAAACCAATTAACAAGAAAAACATAGATGCAAACATTAACAATATAACTTCAGAATGAATGAACCTTTATTGTCAAAGTACAACCATGTATACATTGAGATTGGCTGAGCCTCCCTTCATGCCCCCACCCCCAACTCACAGTGACAACAAACCCTCCATCTTATTACACCATGTGAGCTAATTGCACAATACACCGGCCTTGCAAGTCAATCATACATAAAGTTGATAAAATTATTTCCCGTTCAAGAGCCTAACAGCCCATGGATAAAAGCTGTTCTTCAGCCTGCTGGTATGGCTAGCTATACCTGATGGTAGGAGAGTAAAGAGATACCGTCCAGGGTGTGAGTCATCCCTGAGAATTTTCCTCATTCTTCCAAGGCAGCAAGCCCTGGCGATGTCATCCAGTGGTGTCAGGGGACAACCCACAATGTTTTGTGCTGTGCTCATCACCCTCTGTAATACTTTCCTATCCATGGCTGTCAGACCAGCATACCAAACTACAATACAGTATGAGAGGATGCTCTCTATAGTGGACCAGTAAAAAAGGGTCATTAGCCATTGTTCTACCCTGTTCTTCCACAAGACCCTAAGGAAGTGGAGCCTCTGTTGGGCCTTTCTGGCCATCTGGGTTGTATTAACTTTCCAGGTAAGATCTTCACAGAAGTAGACTCCCAGAAATTTAAAGGAGGAAACTCTCTCCGCACAGCCCCCCCCCCGATGTAAAGTGGGGCAGGTTCCTCCTTTTTCCTCCAGAAGTCTAGCACCATCTCTTTCATCTTGCTGATGTTCAGGTGCAAGTTGTTGTTGAAACACCATATGGATAGTTTTTGTACCTCCCCCCTGTATGCTGTCTCATCCCCACCTGTAATAAGACTCACTACAATGGTATCATCTGTAAATTATGACAGTAGATGGGTCGGATGATACACAATCATATGTGTACAATGAGTACAGATAGGGGCTAAGTGCACATTCCTGTGGCGAGCTGGTGCAAAGCTTCAGAGGGGTGGATAAAACAGACCTGACCCTCACTGTTTGTAACTGGTCCCTGAGAAAGTCTTGAATGCAATCACAGATAGAGGGGGAAAATTTCAAGTCAGTCAGCTTTTCAATGAGAGTGATCGGCAAAATGGTGTTGAAAGCTGAGCTGTAATCAACAAAAAGCATCCTGACATAGCTTCCAGGTGTCTCGAGATGGCTTGCTACAGAGTATAGAGCAGTAGCTATGGCATCATCTGTCGACCTATTCCCCCTGTAGGCAAATTGATGTTTGTCAAAATCCAGTGGGAGGCATGTCCTAGGATGTTGGAGAACCAGTCTTTCGAAGCATTTCATGACTACAGACGTTAATGCAACAGGTCTGTAGTAATTCAGGCACTCACCTGCAGTTTTCTTTGGGACTGGGACAATACTAGCTGCTTTCAAGCATGATGGTACACATGCCGTTTGCAAGGAGATGTTAAAAATCCTTGTCAGGACCCCTGCTAATTGGTTGGCACAGTTCTTAACCACTATCCCCAGCACCCCATCTTGGCCTGCGGCTTTGCTGGGATTCACAGCCTTCAATACAGTTCTCACTTGGTCTTCAAACAGGGTGAGTTGCTGAGAATCAGAAGGCCAGCCAGCAGAGGCTACGGGGTCTGGTCTTTTCACCTCATAGTGAGCGAAGAAGATATTCAGCTCCTCTGCCAACGAGGCATCGGTATTAAGCGTGTTCCTTGTACTGCCCTTGTGGTTGGTTAAGTGCTGCAGTCCCTGCCACACTTGCTTCGGATTGTTGTCTGCTAGGTGGTTCTCCACCTTGTGTTTATATTGTTATTTTGTCATCCTAGTGCCTCTTCTGAGATTTTCCCTGGCCTCTCTGTATGTGTCCCTGTCCCCTGCCTTAAAGGCAGAATCCCAGGCTCTCAGGAGTGTTTGTACCTCTGCAGTCATCCAGGGTTTGCAATTCCCGTAAACTCTAATGCACTTTTCTGTTGTCATGCTATCAGTGCATGTTTTAATATAAGAGAGTACGGCATCCATGTATACATTCAGGTCTTGATCTTCGAATACACTCCAGTCAGTGGTTTCAAAACAGTCCTGCCACTGACTGAGAGCATCCACTGGCAAGGTTTTGAACCTTTTCGTGACTGCCTGAGTTCTTTTCCTGAGAGGGACATACTTTGGGCACAACAGGAGTGAAAGATGGTTGGATGTACCCAGGTGCATGAATTAATAATCATGCTAATAAAAAGCAAAAGCAAAAAAGATTAGAATATTATGAGATCATATCTTAACAGAATAACAGATTTGGAAGGAATCTTGAAGGTGTGCTAGTTCATCTCCCTGCTCAAGGAGGAAACCCTATATAGACAAATTGTTGTCCAATCTCTTCATAAAACCCTCTAGTGTTGGAGCACCCACAACTTCCAGAGGCAAGTTGTTCCACTTTTTAAATTGTTCTGTCAAGAAATTTCTCCTTAGTTCTAGGTTGCTTCTCTTCTTAATTAGTTTCCATCCATTGCTTCTTGTTCTGTTTTCTAGCTTTGGAAAATAGATTGACCCCCTCTTCTTGTGGCATCCCATTAAATATTGGGATGCTGCTATCGTGTCACCCCTACGCCTTCTTTTCATTACACTAAACATACTCAATTCCTTCAATCGTTCTTCATATGTTTTAGCCACCATGTCCCCTCTCATCTTTGTTGATCTTCTTTGCAATCTGTTTAGAATCTCAGCATCTTTTTAATATTGTGGCAACATTCTAAATGGGGTCTTACCAATGCATTATAAGGTAAAGGTAAAGGTTCCCCCACACATGCGTGCTAGTAGTTTCCGACTCTAGGGGCCGATGCTCATCTCCGTTTCAAAGCCGAACAGCAAGCACTTGTCCGAGGATATCTCCATGGTCATGTGGCCGGCATGACTAGACGCTAAAGGTGCACGGAACGCTGTTACCTTCCCACCGTAGTGGTCCCTATTTTTCTACTTGCATTTTTACGTGCTTTCGAACTGCTAGGTTGGCAGGAGCTGGGATGAGTAACAGGTGCTCACTCTGTTATGCGGCACTCGGGATTAGACCCACCAAACTGCCGACCTTCTGATCGACAAGCTCAGCATCCTAACCCACTGAGCCACTGCGTCCCTAATGCATTATAAAATGGTACTAACACTAACACTGATCTTGATTCTATACCTCTGTTAATGTAGCCTAGGACAATGTTGGCTTTTTTGGCAGCTGCAGCACACAGCTGGCTCATATTTAAGTGATTGTCCACTAGAACCCTAAGATCTCTTTCATAGTTGCAACCTCTGAGGAATCTTGATGATGACTCCCTTCCTTTGGGACACCTTACCTTCCTCACTATATTTTGGGAGCTCTAAAATATGTCTTTTCAGAAAGGAATTTGGGGTATATGAAAATCATCCTATTCCTGAATGGGGGTGAATTGGATTGATTATAAACATGTTAACTGATTTTTGTTTTTAAATGTATATTAACACTCAGAATCTAATGGCTCAGAGTCTTTTGAAATGCATCTGCATATTAGTGTTGGTAATTTTTTAAAAGCCCACCTTATTATGCATCCTTTTGAGGTATATATGAAAGTTACTTTTGACATGGTAAACATTAAACAGCCTGAAATAATACAGAAAGGAGAAAGAGGTACACAATTTTTGAGCTCTGTTATAAATAGAGCTCATACTTCATCCACAGTAGTCATTCCAATTCTTTCTTAATGGTGTCATAGCTTTGCTACAATAAATCTGTTTATCTATCCTGGGAAATATATTTTATAATATTTTGTCTTGCTGGCTGAAAAAGGCATGACAGTGTCCTTCAACTTCCTATAAAAAGGCGGTCACTGACTTAAGAGATAGTCAATTCCTCAAAACTATCCAATCACAATGTAACCTTGATTATTATCAACATAACAGAAGTAAATTAATTTAGTGGTCAGCAACAGTTTTAGGGGTCTTAGTCAGTTTCACAGAAGCAATTAAAACAGTTTTCTCCTTTTGTTTTTATCCAAGCTTTGCAAGTGCTGTTTACTATGAGATAGCCATAGTCACATTCCATTCTCTGTTCTCTCCACATACCTGACTGATAATCAACAAAGGAAGCAACAAGAGAATATAGGCTTGAGCTATTTTCAGCTGAAAAAAGCAGTTTAAAGTAAAGCATCTTTTATTAGATCCATAAAGCTTCCAGCTTCTAGCAAAGTCTTAATATCTTGTTACAAGTGTAGACTAACATGTAAGCTAATTGTAAAGACTGCAATTTCATTATTTTATCTCTACTTCATAGAAATGAGAAAGAAACTATTACATTGTCTGACACTGATCTTTATTAAAATCAGCAAGCTTCAATAGTCAATGCTACCTAGATCTAGTCTTAGCCATTATACCTCCCTCAATTTCCTCTGAAAGTTTAAAAGATCTGCTATTTTGTTGGGTTAGCAGCAGCAGCGTTATTCCCTTCTCCCATGGAAAAATAATGCCCATGAGAAAAGAATGATGAACTTTTCCTTCCCTCCTATCCTCAATCTCAGGATGACTAAGTTGCTGAGAACTTCCATGACAGACTCACAGAGACATTTGGATTTCTGTAGGCTGTTACACACCTAATTCCCATTTAATAGTTAGTCACATTTTCTGAGAGACAGATTGAGAGATAGCTACATCACTGGGCACTTAATGTGTTATTCGTTGGCTACTGCACAAATAACTGCAGACCTGTCTGGACTTGGGTCTTGTTTTCAGAGCCTGCTGAAGCTGAACCAGTTGGCTTCTGGTTATGGAGCTTGGGACAGACCAGAAGAAATATCTTCTCTTTCTCATTCATAGATGACAACTTAGGAGCTTCATCCTATAGCTTTATTACACAGTTGCTGACTTCCTTAGAATTGCTGAGCTTGCACTGCTATGGACACAAGCTAGCCAGAGATTTGGAGAGCAAGAGGATTTTTATGCACATAGCACTTGATCCTAGTGGTTTATGATGGAGCCATTTGTCCTCTTTACAACTATGCATCTAGTTTGTTTTTACTGGTATATATCCAATATCTGAGCTTTATGTTTATTTTTTATTTAAATATTTATATGGCTATCCATTTCAAGACAGTGACTGGGAAGCTAACAATACATAAAAACATGCCAACAAGATAACACCAACTAAAAACAGTAAGTTAAATATGTAGAACAAATAACAAACCCACCTAATTAAATTCACATAAATAATATGACTAAGGATCCCAATAAATATTCTGAAAAGAAAACCTAAATAATCTAACCCACTAGGCCAGACATGTCAAACTTGTGACGTCACGTCACATCACGCGATGTATCGGAGCTTTTTCTCCATTGCTGGTTTCCTGACGATGCATCCGGCCCATGGGCCAGTAGTTTGACACCCCTGCGCTAGGCTCAACTAACATTTTCTTGATAGCTTAGTTCCTTATTTCAATCACAACTTTCTATGTTATTTGATTCCTTATCCCCTATAATATAGAGTTATCCTCATAAGAGATCTTTGGTGTGATTTCAAAGACCAGGCCAGTATTATTCAAACCAAGCTGTGCACTCATTTGTGTTACAGGACAGCCCCACATTAGTGGATCAGGATGGGCTGACAGTCCAGTTTTCCCCACTGATGTCATTACAATCCATAAAGGTAAAGGTAAAGGTTCCCCCGCACATGCGTGCTAGTCGTTTCCGACTCTAGGGGCCGGTGCTCATCTCCGTTTCATAGCCGAAGAGCCAGCGTTTGTCCGAGGACGTCTCCGTGGTCATGTGGCCGGCATGACTAGACGCCAAAGGCGCACGGAACGCTGTTACCTTCCCACCGTAGTGGTCCCTATTTTTCTACTTGCATTTTTACGTGCTTTCGAACTGCTAGGTGGGCAGAAGCTGGGACGAGTAACAGGCGCTCACTCTGTTACGCGGCACTCGGGATTCGACCCGCCAAACTGCCGACCTTCTGATCGACAAGCTCAGCGTCCTAACCCACTGAGCCACCGCGTCGCCTACAATCCATAGGCAGCATTAAAACACTAGCTTTAAATCATCATCATCATCATCATCATCATCATCATCATCATCATCATCATCATTTTAGGCATTGTCTATTCAATGTAGGATTAAGGCCTCTTCCACATGTTTCCAACTAATACCATCCCAAGTTTTCTTTTGCCAATTTCGCCTGCAATACTTGCTGATGTCATTGATCCATCTTGTTTTAGGTCTCCTTTTAGCTTTAAATACTAGCATTAAAATACTAGTCAGAATTTCACTGACTTGCTAATGCTGCACAAAATTATGCTGCACAAAATTGTGGAAACTATAAGGCATGGTAATCTTTTATTCATTCAGCTTTCTGAGTCTCATGCTTCCTGCTCACAACACTAGAGATTAGTAGTGCTAGCAAAAGCAACAGAGAGTAAGATTCTGAATGGGAATTCACTAACAGCTTTTCAGAAAATATTTTTATCAGCTAAAGACTTTTTTGAATATCCAAGTTTGAGGCAAGAAAAAAAATCTTTTCATTTTAATGTTGTGCTTTTCGGGTTTATAAGTATGATGACAGGAAATTTTGTTGATCGTTCTGTAATAGTCAACCTCTTCTTTTAAAGAAGAATGGATGTTTCAAGTTATGCCATGCATTATTGACTTTCTGATACTGGGCCAGAATCACCAGATTCAAATATATGTTCAGCCTGGACAAAAATTAAATTCTTTGGAAGAATGGAGCTGGCTGTCTAGAACTGTAAACAAGATGGTTTGATAAACATCAATTTGCCTACAGGGGGAATAGGTTGACAGACGATGCCATAGCTACTGCTTTACAGACTGTAGCAAGTCATCTTGAGAAACCTGGAAGGTATGTCAGGATGCTTTTTGTTGATTTTAGCTCGGCTTTCAACACCATTTTGCCGAGCACTCTCAGCGAAAAGCTGACTGACTTGAAATTTTCCCCCTCCATCTGCAATTAGATTCAAGACTTTCTCAGGGACCAGTTACAAACAGTGAGGGTCGGGTCTGCTGTGTGCTTAGCCCCTACCTGTACTCATTGTACACATATGACTGTGCATCATCCGACCCATCTACTGCGATAATTAAGTTCGCAGACGATACTACCATAGTGGGTCTTATTACAGGTGGGGATGAGACAGCATACAGGGGGTAGGTACAAAAATTATCCATATGGTGTTGCAACAACAACTTGCACCTGTACATTGGCAAGATGAAAGAGATGGTGCTAGATTTCCGGAGGAAAAAGGAGGAACCTGCCCCACTTTAGTATTACAGAGGGTGATGAGCACAGCACAAAACATTGTGGGCTGTCCCCTGACACCACTGGATGATATCGCCAGGGCTTGCTGCCTTGGAAGAATGAGGAAAATTCTCAGGGATGACTCACACCCTGGACGGTATCTCTTTACTCTCCTACCATCAGGTAGGAGATACAGGAGTATAGCTAGTCATACAAGCAGGCTGAAGAACAGCTTTTATCCATGGGCTGTTAGGCTCTTGAACGGGAAATAATTTTATCAACTTTATGTATGATTGACTTGCAAGGCGGTGTATTGTGCAATTAGCTCACATGGTGTAATAAGATGGAGGGTTTGTTGTCACTGTGAGTTGGGGGTGGGGGCACGAAGGGAGGCTCAGCCAATCTCAATGTATACATGGTTGTACTTTGACAATAAAGGTTCATTCATTCATTCATTCATGGTTCCACAATGCAGCACTTGACTGCCAATTACCATGAATAACTTTTCACTTTAATTTTAGCCCAAGTGCAACAATCTTAGAGTCTATCCACAATCATGAATTTTCAACTTTGGAGTGTTAGGTAAATTTTGTAGTGTTAATTATTATATGCTTTGTTAACTACAAGTAAAGATTGGAAAAGGTTTTATCTCTGCATTTGGAATCTTCTGTCTTAAAGGTGGGTGGGGGGGAGGGGGGCAGGAACCAGTCCAGTTGCCTTTTTAAAAAAAATCACCTTTGACATAAATATGACTTGGATGATTGAGAATCTCCACAGACATACTGCATTTGAAAGTACAAATTTTGATGTCCAGTCTCATCTTAAAACCTCCAGTGATGGAGCACACAACTTTTGAAGACAAGCTGCTCCACTGGTTTATTGTTCTCATTGTCAGGAAATTTCTCCTCAATTCTAGGATAGTTCAGAGGTCTGATAAAATAACTTAATTTTGTTTAATTATACCTCTTCCTGATTATATGTGTTAGATGAATGATAAAGCTAGGTGTAGGGAGTCCACAGTAGTCCTTCCACTTTCATGTGCATCAGAATTCTGATACAGGGTAAGATCTGGAGATCTTTACAGATAGAAAAAATGGCAGTTTAGCTTATCTTAATGGAAATTATTTTACAACAAAACACACATGTACACAATTCTATAAATCCCCCTGGAGAGTAATTTTTTAAAAAAACAAACTTAAAAGGGTCTAACTTTTGTGAAACTTTGAAATACTGTCTTTTCATGGTAATTAATTTTAGGGCAAAGTTTAGTAAACTAATTACATTTGGTATTACTTGAAAGGCACTTATATATTGAAAAATGCACAATAAGCATATATCCAGAGAAATACAGTACCTATTTTTAAGCCACATACAGTACAACTATTTAAATTTTGCAGGGGAAAAATGCAATTTATTTGTGGTGAAAGGGTGGCAGATTCTTTGCTGCTTGCTGAAAACAGTCTTTATAGCTTCATTAAAGGAGAGAATCCTTGAAATTGACAACATGCTCAAAAAGTAGGCAGTCTTTAGAGGTTGGTGGGATGTGTATGTTTGAACACCATTGCCCTGAACTGCCAGAACTCCTATCCCACTTGATTTTTTAAAAATAGTTTAATTTAAAATAACAGTGCAGAAGGTAACATACTTGCTGGCCTCTAGCATCATTTCTATATAAAGAATGTTGCTGGACCTTTCAAGCATTCTTAGGAAATTAAAAAATAAATGATTGGCTGCAGTACTCTAAGTGTACTACAGAAAGGTAAGCCAGGATGATAGGTATGCTGTCATGATAATTGTATCCTAAAAGTTTAGTTTGTGTCACCGACTTAACAAAAAGAAGAGCAACATGAAAGTTTAGTGGGGAACAAAATGACCAAAATTGCTAAATGTCCTGAATGATTGGGTAAATGAAGTGCATGGAGTTTCCTGAACAATTTCTGATTAACTATATAGAAAATTGTTTTATTTTATTTTTTTGCTAAGTAAGCAGAGACTGCAAAAAGAATATAAGGCAGCTAGGTCTGAGGGAAGAACCACACTGAGAAAGCAGACAGAAAGCACTGAAAGTAGTTTGAGAGTTTTATAGAGGAGTTAAAAATGAAATTTAAATTAACTGATTTTGTCTCTGTCAGGAGTTTGAATTTCTTAAGCTTGTATGTCTGTGAACAATAGAAGAAGAAATAATAGATTTACACTGGTAGGATTACAAGAAGCAAAAATGAAGATGGAGGGATGTTGTGTAAAAGCATGACAAACTTAAGTAAATGATTTTAAATGGGATCCTCCCTTAAATGGAAGCAGAAAAAAAGAAAGAGGGATGGGTCAGAGGGAAAGACACAGATGGATAGAATCAGAGCAGGAAACATCAAGAAAACAAAATTTCAACATGAGCTAAATACTAAATATAACAAAAAACACTTCTTTATATATATTCATAATAAAGAATAATAAAAGAGGAGGGGGGAGGGGAGGGTAGGGTTGGGGAGAGGGGAGGGGGAGGAGGGAGTTCATTGTATTTAAAAATTGTAAAACTTTTCAATAAAAAAATAAAAGAAAGTATAATAAAAGAAAAAGAATCAGCATTTCAGTTGCTCAGTAAAGATGGCAAAATTCTAGTAGGTAATGAGGACAGGACAGACATCTCCAAGCAGATAAAAATGCTATATTTTACAGCAGAATTACTGGATGTCACATGATATATTTAAATGAGATTCAGTCTCATTTGTGTCCTCCTCTCGGCTGCTATATTCAATGTAGTCTGAAGTAGCAATAAGGCAGTAAGACAAGATTACTCATCTTAATTTATCTGATCGAAGTTCATTTTTCTTTACCCAATTGATGAGTGAATTAACTTACAAACTTTACATTTTGATTCTTGCTACGATCCAAGTGTTGCACAAGAGGATGAACTCCTTTTACTTGCCCCAGCTGCTGCCCTCCTAGCAGCTCGAAAGCATGCAAATGCAAGTAGATAAATAGGTACCACTTCAATGGAAGGTAACAGTGTTCCATATCCTTGGTATATACTCATGCTGGCTACATGATTATGGAAATGTCTCCGGACAATGCTGGCTCCCTTGTCTAAGAAACAGAGATGAGCACTGTCCCCTAGACTGGACAGAACTGGAAGGACAAACATTTACTTTTATCTTTAAATACTAAATATAATATGGAGAACAGTTATACCTTAGTGACTTATCCTTACATGCTCAAAACATTGTAAGCCTAAGCAAAAATAATAATAAAAAAACATTAAGAGCATTTGAGTTTATACACCACACAAAAAGTAGATCTACCGTGTCTATGTACCACAGCCTATGACTGTTGCATTGGAGAGGAAAGATCTGTAGAAAATTCTCACCTGCTTTCATCTACAAATCATCTTGGTTTTTGTAGCACAAAACTGAGAAAGAAAAAGAAAAAAAGAGAAAGAAAAGAAAGAAAAAGAAAGAAAAAGAAAAAGGATAAGGAAGGAAGGAAAGAAAGAAGGAAGGAAGGAAGGAAGGAAGGAAGGAAGGAAGGAAGGAAGGAAGGAAGGAAGGAAGGAAGGAAGGAAGGAATCTATAGCATCAAAAGGAAATATGGCTCTTATAACTTGTCTAAACTAATTGCTCTTGCAAAGCTACTACCATTGCAGACTCACGATATTATTTTATACATATTTCAAAGATCCCAAGAAAAGAAAACTAGGTTAACTTTCCACTCAATCTCTTTCTTTAGCACAGGCAATGGAATTGAACTCAATTCTGTAAGCTTTTTTCTTTATGTTCACTTGCCATCTGTTACAAGCTGAGGAGGGAAGGAAGAAGATATTGTGCAGTAAAATCAATAAGAATGATCTAAGCCTTAAAGCTTACTCATATATATGGAATAAAAGAAAAGGGTTTATTTTGCTCTTCTTAACTGAAATTTTGTCAATTACTTTTCCATGAGTGTGATATTAATGACAGACTTCTACATTGATTTTACATACATTTTTAGTAGAACCTGATGGCAGCTTATTCTAGGTTCCCCTTCTTGCAGTACATCCTCATGAAGATCCTCTTATCAGTTTAAAATCATCTCTAAATCTCGCTGTTTCCGAAACACCAGCAGTCTTGGAAGCTGGCTTATTTATATCCCAGAGGTATGCATGCATGCATAAATACCTACCGGTATTTACTATTCCCTTTTGGGGTAAGCAACATGATACAATGTTGAAAAGGAAAATAAGAATTAGTAAGTCATAACTAATAAGCCAAAGAAACACCTTAGCCCATAAATATGGAAAAATAACTGAGAACTAATATAGTAAATAAAGGTATAAAATTGCCATAGTAGTAATATATACATTAGTGTCCCTCTCTGTAAGATTATTGAAGGAAAGTATAAAGTGTACTGAGGTTTTGAAGTTCCCTTCCTTTTGCCTTCCCCTTCCCCTTCCCTTTCTCTTGTGTATGTATTACATTAGGGAGAAATTGAACCATATCATTACCAGTATTGGTATTGTAGGCATTCAAATTAGGTGCAATCATTAGCTTCTGAAGAGGTCTAAGATAGCCAAGCATAGAAAACTGCCTCCGTGCAAACCTCGGAAAGTTATTATCAGTGTGATTCATTGAACCAAGAGCATCTTTCAGCAAAAAGTGGCTTCATATGTTTATCTCTTTTTCTCATTGTTGCCTGATATTTTAGCATACTAGTTCCAGATACTGTCATCCACTATTTCTTATCTTACCCTTTGTGTCAGACAGAAATATTAGCACCAAATCTTTCTACTGCCTTATTACTTGAGTTAAAAATAAAAGATTTATTCACATTTCTTCTTTCCATTTACCAGAACCTCTAAAATTACATTTCCATTTCTCCTTGAAAGTTTTCTTAATGACGTATTGCAGATGACATGGCTATTCTGGCTATTTCAACATACCTCACTCCAAGAACTCTCTCAGAGTAAGGCATATCTGCTGGGAAGGGAAGTGGAATGAACTCTAGCAATAGAGTACACCAGATATTAGAACTAGGCTAATCTTTGAGATCTTAAAGTTGTCTTTGAGATTTTTCTTTATATTGAAAAACAGACAAGAAATTTTATGATATGTACTTACATATAATCATCATAGATTTAAAATGCTTCAAAATTTTTCTCACTGTTGCAATTTTTACAAACGTTTGAACTGTGCCTGTGGAAATCAGTGCACTATTCAACAGACCAACACTGGGCAGCTAAAATTGATCATCTGGTAGTGGGCTTATCCCTTTGCCTTACTTCATGTTTTCAATGCATTTTTTTTAAAAAAGGATTAATTCTCTTTTCTTCACTTGAAAAAGATGGATGAAAAAAGGTCCGTATTAGCTCCAAAATGAAGAGATATAGCTGAGGAGCCATGAGGAACGATGAGGAGAAAAATCCCACCAGAATTTCCTACTTTGTTAAGAGCCAAGTGATCATTCATGGATTTTCTGCAAGAATAACCTGCCACTTCTTTTAACATTTCTCCTCATCTCGGTGATATATACTGATGAGTTAACAGCTTATGTTGCTTTCTCAGTCAAATGATTTGGACTGAGTTCCAAGCAACTCTCATTTTTTATACTTTATTATGGCAGCTCTGTCAAGCTTCAAGGAAACCCCAAATGTTGGCAAGCATTCTGAAAAATGAACATTTGACACTTACAATTGACACTTCAGCTACCATTTAACCCTTTTCTGGATCTACCACTTTTTATTCCTTCCAACTCAATGGTCCGATATGCCGTCTTTCAGGAGGACTGGCTGCTGAGTCCAAAATCAAACCAGACTGGGGCAGAACTAACCTTTGTACAGACAAAGACTGGGAAAAGAAAGATCAGATTCAGACATGAGCTGGACCAGACTAGGGGCTGTGGAAGAGAAAATAATCCCCAATTTATTTCTATGGGAGAAAATGTTGTATAATGGATTAGGATTGTGCTGACTTCTTAACTTTAAACCTCTTTACTTGTCCTTCCTAGTCATTTGATCTGGAGCAAAACATTTACTAAGAGCTTGAAAAAATACAGAAAACATAGGTCTACCTTGTTATTTTTTCTAGTCCAACTGGATGTCAAAAAGAAAGCTAGTCATTACTCCATTGCCATCAAAGTTCTGAAAAGCAAGGAAATGTAAAATAGAATAGAATAGAATGAGATAAAATTTGAGAAGAATCTGACCAAAGTAAGATTGAATTTTACATTGGGTCTGAAATAGCGCCCTCAGAATTTCCCCATTAAATCCCCATGGACTGGCAGTTGGAAAAGGCTGAGAAAGGTGGCTGCTGTATTCTTACATCTCCTTCCTCCTCTCTTCTATATTCAGTCCATTTCCCAGAGCATATATACACACACAGCTACTCAAAGAGGCAACCCAAAAGAACTGGAACACAAACACATTTAGTTATGGAAAATGAAATATAAGATACTTCTTAGGGCTGCTCAGCAGTTGGATAGAATGGCAGAATCTACGCTGTGCATCTTTTCTCTTGTCAAATGACTTCACCCATTCTTAAAAAGGAAAGGCCAGTTATTCACCACCACCCACTTTCCCTCTCTTTCCCACACCTCCCACTCCCACACTTACATCCACACACATCTCTATCGCAAAAGGAATCTATTTGTTGCTGTCAAATGATTCAATATTTTTAATTAGCAACCAAATTAATAGACACCATGATACCTTCTAAAGCTCTGCTTCTAATTTAAATAATTGCACTCTTAATCAGTAGGAAATTCTATATAACTTTTAGAAGGATACACTTTCTTTTCATCAAAAAAGCTCTTTAAACATTTAAAAATCTTGGAGCATTTTTCTATAACAAAAAAACAGCAAAAAATAATTTCAAAGAAATTACCTTTGCAAGTACAAATCATTGCCCAGTTCCTCTGAGTAATTCTTTTGTTTTATTTCATAGAAATTTTAAGCATTTGTTCCTCAATAGTGTTCACCAGAAAGATTCCAAGTGCAGATAATGTTTGAGACTTGATTTAGGTGTTGTACAAGATTGGTAACTTAAAGTGTCTGGGAAAATCATACTATACCAAGGGTGGGATAAAGGATCCAGTAAATGCTTCTGTATGGTAATATACCTCCCCATCTGCTATGCTACCTCATTGTGGTGGTAGAGGATCTTCTTGGGTGGCATGAGCAAATACCATTGGGGGTGTATGCCAAAATTAAACAATTACAGCAGGTTTATCCAATATGTGAAGGTAATCCCATCTGCCTAGCTAAATCAAGCAGGCACCTATACTGCGTAACAGTGATGAAGGAAAATGCTGGGAAGGACAAAATAGGGGAAAAATAGGGGGGAAAAATACACAATGGCAGCATCTGTGTGATGACTTCATTATACACATTTTAGCGTCACCTTGATTTGCTATGTTTGCTGCTCCTTTTTTAAATGTGTTAAGCCTATTTGGCAGGTTATGAAACTGAGCTTTCTGATGAAAAATAGAAAACAACAATAGTGAAATTTGGCAGAAAATTGCACCAGTGAAATTCATTGTGTTTTGGAAGGACTGTTAGCTGCTTTTTAAAAAAAAGGTTTTGGAAAGCTGTATATATCTTATCGGTTGTAAATAGCTTTTTCTATTTTAAATGGTAAACAATGATTCTTTTTTTCCTGAAGTAATTCTTTTATGCTTGGAAAAGGAATAGTCTGGAAAGAATATGTAGAGTTCTCATTAAAGCCATGATATATCTGGCATAATTAATTTGAAAATGGATATTCTTCCTCCTATTCAAACTTTTTCATGGCCTCAGGCTAAGTACATGGTGCCATCTCTTTTTCTTCCATGTATTAAATCTAATGAGAAGTTTATTTCATTCCTCCTTAAGGAACTGTGTTGGATTACATCCAAGGACAGAATTTTTTTTTAATGGATCTAGGACAAGTTATGGGGTACACATGATTTTGTCTGCTCATATCTTGCCTCCCCTGCCCACTCTCACATTTGATTCCTAATGGTAGGATTAGATCTTGAAATATTGTTTTTTCATTTTCTTATCAATAGTTCACTCCTAGTGAAGTAGAGGGAAAAAAAATAAAAAAATGGCTTTTAATTAAAAATATCATGGTTAAGTAGGACAAACAGATCTGTCAAATATATTTCTTTCACTGGATTGTGGCTTTCTCTGTCCTGCTGGGTTTTTATGTGATTGTTGTATTAGTTGCAGAATAACTGCAGAGGTAGTGCTATCAATTTACTAAAAGGAAGAAACTATCAAATTCAAACTGTTTTTCATTTTCCCTAAGCTGCATTTCAGTTTGTAAATTTGAGCATTACATTCTATTTGTATGTATAGTTTTATTCCCAAACCATAAAGAAACCAGCCCATTGGGTGAAGGTAAATTATGAGAAGTTAATGGATTGAGATTTCTAGCTGAAATATTTATTTAGTACTTAAACAAGTTATATACATTCTAACAGAAATATATAAATTTTAACAGATTGTTCACATACACAAAAAATTTCCTTTCCATTACAGGCAATGGAAATGAGTAGAAAATATTCCCACGTGGGCACATTGAGATTTGGTAGTCCCTGTTTGTCTCTCAAAATGTAATGAAATTTTCATATGTTTTTTTTTCTTTATCAGAAAATTCATCAAAAACAGTCACTTGTACAATATACTGTTGCCTTTGTATTGATGACATATCGCATTTATTTTCTTTGCTTAAAACTAATTTTTAGATTATTCTCAGTGCATGTTAAAAATATAAGCAATGCCCTGCTGGACTGGACTCCTGGCTCATTTAGTTCATCATTCTATTCTCACAGCCACCAGCCTACTGCACAAGAAAACCCACTGATCTGTCAACTGATGTCCTTCAGAGGCAGTTGCACTGCTGTCAGGACTAACAGCCATTGATCACCATGACTTCCATGAATTGATCTAAGTTCCAAGTCCTGGTGTTAACTGTTACCTAAAGAGTTTGGGGCCTGGATACTTCCATAGCTACCTCTCCCTTTGGGAACTCCTCTTCTTGAACTGAGCGAGGATTGGCTATATTCTAAGCAGCTTTCTATATATATAGTGCAAATATAAACATACTAAATATTTAAAGAATCAGAAATGAAATTCATTAATGGCAACACTAATTTTGCAGTTCAAAAATTGGAAATGCAAGAATATAGATAAAGTCAGATATCTCTGGTTCCTCTGGAAGTTTTTCCTTGCAACAAAAATTCTATGAGGTAAATTGGATTGAGAGAATGAGTGACCCAAAGTCACGCAATGGTCTTTTAAGCTGAGAGGTAGACTTAAACTTTGGTGTTTTCTCACTTTTAGTCCAATACCTTTGACTGGGTGCCCATAGCTACCATCTTTATTGACTCTCCATATTCCGCTTGACCCTACAAGACAAAGAAAGTGGAAGTATCCAGGCCCCAAACTCTTTAGGTAACAGTTAACACCAGGATTTTGGAACTTAGATCAATTTGTCTTTTCCATAGCAGGGACATAGCTATTACATAGCTAGGTAATATTTTTATTGAGCTCTTCTTCATCACCCAAATCCCTTGGCAGTTACTCAGTTCCTTGGCCTGATGAACATGAAATAATGCCATAAATCACGAAGATGAAGCAAACACTGATCAGTTTTTATAAATTCTTTAAAAAATCTAATGCCATTTATTCTACCCTGGGCTGTGAATTGATAGACAGGCGTATGAGATTGGAAATGTGATGTGAAAAAGAACGCAATTCAGTTTGGAAAATAAAAAACTAAATCTTGACTGGATAATATTCAAACTGAGTTTGAAATCAAAGTGACAATGCCTTTTTTTCTTCACTCCAGTGCTTTGACACAGTCCTGGCCGAGAGGTGGGCATTTTGTCATTAGGTGAGTCAATTGTTGTTTTGAATATTCAGCTGTTCACATTTCAGTAACAACTGCAGCTGCAGCAGTCTGGAACTGAGTTATTTCCCTATGGTCTTTTTGGCTTTGAACACATGGAAGCCATCAGCAGGAAAACACTGGCATCTAACAGGTTTATGGGCAATGCAATTTATTTTATGATGAAAATACACCAGAGTAATGCTGCCACCTGCATTACAAAAATTTAGTTCCTGTAATTGCTACTCTGGGGGTCTCCTCTCCATATACCTCTTGTTTTTATTACTAATGGCAGTAATGTGTGGGTAGAAGGTGATAATAGACCTTAAATATAGCAACAGTATCTTGCTAAAGAAAAAGTGGTAATGCTACTATTTCCACATCTTGTTCAGACTAATGAATTTATTCTATGCCAAATATAAATGTATGCAGAATAAGTGTCAGGTATTGTTGGCACTCTAGATTCCATTTTAACCATTTCTTGATTTATTTTAAATAAATGTTACTTGCTATGTATAAGGTTAAGAAGATAGATTACTTAACATTTACATAAGCAGCTGAGTATGTGTAGAGGAAACAATCTGGTTTTTATTGGCAAATAGGATGCTTATAAGTGAAAAAAATATTCTTATGGTAAGTTATTATCCAGGAGTGGAACAATACTATGTGATGCTACTTGTTGTTCAAAGAGGGGTGCATTTTTTGAAGTATTTAGATTTCTTCACCAAACTTCCTTCAAATCTTTGCCCACCTTTAGAGTGTTTTACTTGTTAAGAGGGGCAAAGCTAGAAACTGAATGCATTATTATAACACCAAGATACATATAAGTCTTCCTTTCTGCCCTTCTCCATTGTTATGGCTGAAGATTAAATTATACAATCATTATTTATTTGAAGTAGCCTACTCTTTTGATTATGTAAAAATGAGTGAACAATGAGTAGTCAATTTGAAGGAACCAAAGAAGAGCCATGGTAAATAGCGGGTTCTTTGGCACAGGAATGAAGACTCAGAACAGAGTACAGGGTAACTCATTATTTATTTTGTGCTGGAACTGTACTGAGGGAAATATCTGCAACTAGCCACAATATATAGTCTAGCCCGTAGGTGGCAGTCAATATGTTTGAATCAACCATTGCCGCCTGTAGATAGCCAATTGCAGCAAAGGAGACTTGTAGTCTGGGTTGCTGGAGAGCCGTTAGCTGCTCCAGCAACCCACATGGTATTTCACAAGAGCCCAGTACATAACAAGCCAAATTGTACTTTCTGGTAACAATGATGTGGGGAAAACATGCTGAACACATTTAATGATTGCAGTCATGACAGCCTCTATAAAGTTTTTCCAGTCATCACAAAATGTTGTGCTCTTCCCCACTACATGACTGCATTTCAGATACTTCAACAACCTGTACACATTAATGACCAATTGCTAAGTGCTCTATAATCATGTGATCACCATTTAATTTTTTTTCTGCTGGCTTTCCAAGAAAGTCAGTGAGGAAGCTAGCAGGGAAAGGTGCAAAAGATTGCAAACAAAGGGAACATTGGATTTGAACTCCATTTCCCGCACACCATCAAGAAATTTTCTCTCCATCCAAGGAGGGGAAATCCTCCCATATGCTAGAGAAACGAATCTCAAATATAGTGAAAACACGAGCAAATGCCATTATTCTGAGCCTTTTAGAATAGCATTTTAGCAAACACCATTGTTTTTTCCCCTCTGGAGGAGAAAACACTTGTGAATGCCAGAATGATGGTGTTCAAAAGCATTTTCACCAGATTTTTTTTAAAATCCCATTTACATCCCACCCTTCTCCGAAGACTCAGGGCGGCTTACAATCTAAGCACAAATTAAATGTGCTTAGCATTAGATTTTATGTCCATTCCTCTTGTGCGCCAATGAAATCCACTCATGTTGGAAGACTAAAATAAAATTTGCCCAAAGTGCTACAAACATCACAATTCTGAGCCTTTCAGAATGATGACATTTGCAATGATTTTAATGAATGCCTTTGTTTCCGGCCATTTGTAGGGGAATTTCCAGAGGAGAAATCCTCAGTGGACAGGAGGAATGATCTCAAATCTGACAAATATGCTAACAAACACCATCATTCTTAAAATTGTTCCTCCTGGTGGGGTGGGGAAAGGGCTCAGAACTCCTGGGTATAGTGGGAAGCCTTGTCCCTCTCCCTGCCCCACTACACCACACTCAAGAGGGCCAGTCTCTCTGCCAGGTGTTCTTTTAATGACCTGTCATTTAACAACTGCAACTGGGAGAACTGAGGTTGCAGTCATTGAGAAAAGCAATCACATATTGTTTTGCTTAATGCACACTTTGCTCAATGATTGAAATTCTGGACCCAGCTGTGGTTGTAAGTAGAGGACTACTGAAATTGTGAAGATTTGCAGACAAATAAATTATGTGATATAGATACACATTGCAGAATCACAAACAAGAATTTGAAAGGAGTAGATATTTCAAAGGAATATTTGATGACTCAGGAGTTGGTACAAAACCCCCTGAAGTGATCCTATGTGAAAAACAAAGAGTCTCATCCATAGTTCTTTTGACATGTATTATTATTTCCTTAATAATCATTCTGCCACTGTGTACATAAGGTAAACCAAGAGGACTAGCCATTAGCTACTAACAACAGCAGCAGCTATGGGTCAAATCTGTTTATCAAATACCTTACAGAAATTTTCCTGACTTTAAATTATTCAAGTGCTGGATTCTCTCCCATATCAGAAAGAATAACATATAACAGATAGCCTCTGGCTAACACAGTAAGAGCAAAGACAAAACACGCAGTTTTAATCCAATTGCTGAGCAATTGTAAATATGTATAAATATAATAAGTTTGTTTCAAGTTTATTGTGGATTAACATATTTCTTTTTCTCTTATCTGGAGGATGTGTTATGATGGAACATTAAAAATGCAACATTATGTTGTCCATATGTGACTCTGAATTGGCTAAATCATGAACATTTTAGAACAAAAGACAAAGATGTTTCGCTTATTAAAACCCTCAGGTTACCTGAGATCATCTAACTCCATAAGACTCTGGGCAGCTTACAGCACTGAAAATAATAATAATAATAATAATAACAATAACATAAACAACAACAAAAACAACAGTAATAATGTAGAACTTCTGACTTCTTATTCTGAGAACATGTTTTCTAAAGCAACTATTTATTATGGAGTTCAGTTCAAACTACTATGTTGTATCTTTGATGCTTTTTATGTCTGCCTTTAAAGGATTTCGAAGAGGCAGAGGAACTAGAGATCAAATTGCCAACATACGCTGGATCATGGAGAAAGCTAGGGAGTTCCAGAAAAACATCTACTTCTGCTTCATTGACTATGCTAAAGCCTTTGATTGTGTGGATCATAACAAACTGTGGCAAGTTCTTAAAGAGATGGGAGTACCAGACCATCTTATTTGTCTCTTGAGAAACCTATATGCGGGTCAAGAAGCAACAGTGAGAACTGGACACGGAACCACTGATTGGTTCAAAATTGGGAAAGGAGTCCGGCAAGGCTGTATACTGTCGCCCTGCCTATTTAACTTATATGCAGAGCACATCATGAGAAAGGCAGGGCTAGATGAATCAAAAGTTGGAATTAAGATTGCCGGAAGAAATATCAACAACCTAAGATACGCAGATGATACCACTCTAATGGCAGAAAGTGAAGAAGAACTAAAGAGCCTCTTGTTGTGGGTGAAGAAGGAGAGTGCAAAACTTGGGTTGAAACTTAACATTAAGAAAACCAAGATCATGGCATCTGGCCCTCTCAATTCCTGGCAAATAGATGGGGAAGAAATGGAAGTAGTGACAGATTTTATTTTCCTGGGCTCAAAGATCACTGCAGATGGGGACTGTAGCCAAGAAATTAAAAGACGCTTGCTCCTGGGGAGAAAAGCCATGGCAAATCTAGACAGCACACTAAAAAGCAGAGACATCACCCTGTCAACAAAAGTGCCTTTGAACTATGGTGCTGGAGAAGACTTCTGCGAGTCACTTGGACTGCAAGGCGATCAAACCGGTCAGTCCTAGAGGAGATCAATCCTGACTGCTCTTTAGAAGGCCAAAATTTGAGCTAAAACTCAAATACTTTGGCCACCTAATGAGAAGGAAGGACTCACTGGAGAAGAGCCTAATGCTGGGAAAGATCGAGGGCAATAGAAGAAGGGGACGACAGAGAATGAGGTGGCTGGATGGAGTCACTGAAGCAGTAGGCATGAGCTTAAATGGACTCCAGAAGATGGTAGAGGACAGGAAGGCCTGGAGGAACGTTGTCCATAGGGTCGCGATGGGTCGGACACGACTTCGCAGCTAACAACAACAATTAAAGCATTGTGTGACTTGGGACAGGTATCTAAAAGTTAGATCAGGATACATATAGATACATAGACAAAAGCCAGGACTTCTAATACTGGATTGACAATCCCCCCAAATCAAGTTAAAATTGAAATCACTATAAAAATCAAAATGGCATATATGATTCTAGAATTGGGGATTGGGCAATTTTGTTCAATGTTTATGATGCCAGAGCCATTGGTTGAGATCATGTTTTGGAACTGGCATCTGCAAAGGCTGCTGATTCTTGATCTAAAGAATTGCCTTTTCCAAATAAACTTTATTATTGAAATAATTTTTCATGGCTCTTTTACTTTCACAGTCACCACAGAGAGGTGGACATTCTTTAATTTAATTCTGTTTCTTATTTTTTTCAATGTTCAATTTGTCATTACACAATATGCAATATATCTGCAAAATAATGGAAAATATTCTGGAATACCATTTTTCTTTGTATTTGCATTTTTATTCATAGCTTTCTAACAAATATTTTTGTATGCGTGTCTGAACTGTGAATTTTATCCCTAAATTCATCAACATGCATTTATGAGTCGTTAGCTATTTTGCAATATCAGGATCTGTAAATTTTGCCTGAACAATTTTTTCACCTAGTCTTGATAGGGAAAAGCTCTTACTAGTTGTGTCCAGGCACCTTTGCAGTGCTTCGTACCTCTTTACAATAGCAACTGTAGACCTTTATATTGCAATCATTCTAGTTTTAGTCAATTGTTTACACTGTATATATTGGCATTCTGTTGTTTAATTTGTCACTATTTGATTTTATTTTTTTTGTTGTTGACTAAAATGAAAGCCAGGAACTCTTTAATTAATTTATTATTGAAATTAGCTTTATATTGAAATTTAAAAAAATCTACAGAAAGAGTTTTTTCTTCTAGATTTCTTCAAAATATATGGCTTACAATACAGCCACTACACATAAAACTATTCAGTTTAGTTCAATCTCTAGATCTTTTAGGTTTTTATTTGTCCCCCATAGGACCAAAAGGCAATTGCAATCTTTCTTATTAGACATGGCAGGAAAAAAATGAGACTGCTTTTAGATTAAAATCCAAATGTGCCAGCAAAGAAAACAACAACAAAAAACAACAACCCTTGAGCTTTCTATGGCAAGAAAGTTTGTGTTATAAGTTTCTATAAGTATTGATTTAGCTTTTGCCTGAGTAAAGGTAGAGCATTAGAGTACAAAATCCGTAGATTATCTATGGGTTTTCTATTTAATGATAATAATTATTGATGCAAGTTAAGCAATATTTGTTCTTGATATGGAAATGCAGGTGTTATGAACATGACATGGGCATGAAAAAACAGCCATATTTCTCTCTATGTATATAATGAAAGTATTTTATATAGAAGATATTTAATTTGTCAATGGTGCACATTTGTATTGACACATACACATACATAATTAGCTAGCTCAAAGTATATACTTTGGATTATAACTTACAGTTGAAATGATTCACATGTATATGCCACTGTATCCAGATTTTACCTTATTTCTTGAGAAAACTCCTTCTTCTTTTATTTAATTAAAAAGTAAGTATAAAATAAGAAAAAAACTGACATTTCTTTATACCAATAATATAAGAAATAATATTTTATTTTCTCTGTATTCATTCACCACTAACATCCAAATTAGTTTTATAATCTGGCATCTTTTACCTGAAAATGCTGAACCTGTTGGATAACACTAGTGCACCCATAATACATGCGTTCTGCCATTTTGCATTTTGTGCTAAATGAATGGCTGTGCAGAAGGGATTGCCAGACCATTTCTCTTGGTAAAGCAATCAAACTAAACAGTGTAACATTACAAAAGAGGAAACATGCAGAAACAAATTTTGTGATGACATTTTCTATCCTTGGTTAAGAAACCAGTAACTAAATTTAATTAATATTTTTTTTAAAAAAAATGTCATTAATTAACCATGAGCTTACTTAGTAATGATGCTAGTTTTTCTGAGATTTCTTACAAAAACAAGAGATTGCAGAAGAATACTTCTGGTACTTCATTCCTGGTACTGTACCTTACTTTTCTATTTATCTTTGAAAAGAAAGGGGACACCTATCAAAGCTGGAGCTGATGTGCTGGCTGGAGATAATTGGAGGCTTTATATGTAACAGCCCAATACATGGGCTTCAGCTTTCCCAGAAATATAATTTCTCTACTGTGTTGTATGGAAGTGTTCATTTGCCATGTCTCCTGGTTGAATGGATTGATGCAGAAAAATAGGAAATGGCTATTTGCTCCATGCACACCAGTTCATCAGCAGGAAAATCACAATCCTTTCAGGAGCATTGAAGCTTTACAAATAAGACATAGGAGCCACCTCTTATTCCAATTTTCACTTCTGAATACTAGCTTCCTTGCATGGCTGTTAGCTTGGACAGTGGCAAGGCTTGGCAAAAAGAACTGTCCTGATTTTAATTGCATTGATTTCATGGATATGTTTTATATTTTCTTTTATGGTTGTAAACAGCTCTAAGTGCTTATATAAGAAGAAAAATGATGTATAATTAAGAAAACCAACAAACAAAACTTGGCTAATAGTTGGAAATTGGTGATTTAGTTGATATTGGAATGCACATCTTAACTCTTCCACTTTCAAAAATTTACTGCCCTCATAGTTTGTCACAGATGCACATATATTACTCATCTATTTTTATAATTATTTGCTAAGTAAAAAGTTACTCTGAAGTAAACACTTGGAAATTATTTTCAGGTCCAATAATGTTCATGATCAGCAAGCATCCTTGTTTGCTTTAGCTAAATGAAATATTTCTAGAAAGTAGCTCTCTATCAAATCATTTGGCATGGTTAACTGAATATGACTATATACTTCCTGTTTTCCACAAAAGGAATCATAAGTGAATTAACAACCTAAACATAGGGAAGTTTGTAGTATTTCTTCTGTAAGTCTCACAAAGCCTCATAAATGTGCTTTTGTGTTTCTTCCCTGTGATTCCAAAGATACCTTTAATGTTAATGCATTAATTAGTACATATTCATCCCCATAGCATAAATTTGCTGCCTAATTTGGGTTGAGTCTCTGCACGTCAGGGTCACAAGATGAAGGAAGCAGCTTTGTTCTTTACCTTCATCTTCTGTGTCAAATGGCTTTTGACATTTGAATCAAATATTATTGATACAGAAAAATTGTGTCATTCCTTTGTTAGAATTTTTTGGGAAAGTTGGTTCCAAGTTAAGTTGACTTAGGCATAATGAATCTTTCCTTATCTCTTATCGCCTTTCCTGGCTTTTATTATCTCTTTTCTCCGTGCATGTTTTCTTTTACTTGGTCCTTTCTAACCATTGTATGTTTGATAACTCAGAATTCACATTGATGGTCTATTTTGAGCTACTCTATTTCCAATGCCTTTTCAGCCATCTTCTCTAATTCTTCCTGAGAGAACAATGCATATACTTCCCAGTTGGAGGATACCATATCTGCCATAAAAAAGGCATTGCAACAAGTTTGCTGTTGTATAGTAATTACTTTGGCATAATTGCATGGCAGTGTCTTAAATACAGCCACCCAAGTAACCTGATGTTTTAATGAACGTTTCGTTGAAAATAAACACAATGAAAATAGATCCTTTTTTTTTCTAGTTTCCAAGTTTATTTTGAGTGTTTTATTCATTGTCTCTTGCTCCCTTCATCTCCAACCAGCATTTCCAGCTGAATATATCTGCAGTTATCCAGGCTTAATAACTTTCAACAGAAGAGGTTAAACCTTTATTTAATCTGGTATTAATATTAATGACACAAGTTTGACTGGAATGTTTACAGAGAAAGAAATGCTAAGAAATAAAAAAAAATCAATTGAGAAATATTTAAATTCACTTAACCCCCCCCCCCCCAAAGCTACCAATAAGAAATTATATTACAGGAAATTTAAAAAACAGTATATAATAGGAGCAGTGAAAACACCCAACTTAAAAGTTATGTATGTTATAAAAATGATGTTATAAGTCGGTCCAGATATTCCTGCTAGTTTGGCATTTTTAAAAGTCTGTTGGCAACTGAGTACTGTGACAAAAATGTATTTCTTGCTACAACACAGGAATCTGATTTTTTTTAGTAGATCCAGGAGAAAAATAAAACTAAATTAAGTTAGTCCACATTTAGAAATGGCAAGGGGGAAATAAAATAGTTTAGGTTTAGTGTTGCCTAAATGCAAAATAACCTGAGGCATACCAAACTAATATTGATATTTTGCTGCTGGACATAAAGGACAAGAAATACATAAGATAGAAATTGGATATATTAGCTCTAAAATCTTGCTGTGTCATTGGTAATGAAACGGTGCCACTGCTGAGGCAACATGGTACTTTAGATGGCCAAGAATCAATGGCCTGGTTTATATAATATAATTCAGGAAGCTGAAACAGGAGGTTTCTACTGTTGACTTACAAAATTTGTTGTCTAAACCATTTTACCTAATGTAGTTCTAGCCCTGCCACTTTAGGATGTTTTAAGGGTGTATTTTCACTATCTTCATTTGTAGTTTTAAATTTCCTGTCACTGTCAATACTTTGTGGGTACCACCACGTTCTAAAATTAAAGAATTGATGAGAAGGAACATAGTCAACCTGACTGCACTTTCCACTGTATCCTTATTACCATCAATCCGAAGGATATTATTAGGTTGAGATAAGAAAGGCATAAATCTTATCAGCTTCAAAAAGGGAGCTTGCCATTGCTTGTAGCAACACCCTGAGATTCCCAACAAGATAACTATGGGCACCAATTTGGCAACTATCTTTTCCTTTGGCACTCTCTAGAATGCATGCCCAATCTAACTTTTTTGGATCGTGATTCATTATTCTACCATTTTGTGACTGGACAAACCCACATCTCATAGCCAAAAGGCAACATCCAGAAAACAGCCAGTTTTGTAATTTTTTTCCTACTAAAATTTATGTCCTCACTTAGATAGAAGACTTTCATCAATAATATTTTAAAATAATAAGAACATAGGAATGAGCAGTTAATTGCAAGGCTGTGTTTCTTACACTTGCCACTAATTAACCAAGTGCAAAGCCCACATGAAAACTATGATGCATGAAGTCTTCCTCTATAGATTGTCCTCCAACAATTCATTATCCATAAAATAAATATAAAGGGTTCATTTTCTTGTTATTACTATTTAATAATGGGGGGTGAGGTGTTACCCCCCCCCGTTGATAAGGCTCGCAACTTAGGCATCCTCCTGGACTCATGGCTCAATTTTGAAGATCATATACGAACCATGACCAGGGGAGCTTTTGCCCAGGTTCGCCTGGTCCTCCAGTTGCGACCCTACCTGGACCGAGATGCCCTATGCACAGTCAGTCATGCGCTCATGGCCTCCCGTTTAGACTATTACAATGCTCTCTACATGGGGCTGCCCTTGAGGACCATTCGGAAACTACAACTGGTGCAGAATGCGGCCGCGCTAGTTGTGATGGGGGTTTCCTGATACTCCCATGTAACACCTCTACTCAGTGAGCTGCATTGGCTTCCGGTTGCCCTCCGGGTGAGATTCAAAGTGCTGGTGATGACCTATAAAGCCCTAAATGGCTTGGGTCTGGGATATTTGAGGGAACACCTGCTGCCAGCATCAACTTCCCTTCGCCCAGTGCGCTCGCAGAGGGAAGGTCTTCTCAGGGTGCTGCCAGGGAGAGGGCCTTTTCTGTGGGTGTGCCTGCCCTCTGGAACCAGCTGCCCGTGGAGCTCAGGACTGCCCCTGACCTACGCTCATTCCGCCGGGACCTGAAGACTTGGCTCTTTGAGCTCTCTGACCCAGGCTGAGAATTTTAACTGGGATTTTATTTTCAGGGATAATTTAATCTTTTAATTCTCTTTTAACTTTGTATTTTATATTGATGTGATTTTAAAATGCCCTGTAAACTGCCCAGAGTCCTTCGGGAAATGGCAGTATATAAATCTAATAAAATCTAAATCTAAATCTAGTGAGTGATATAAATTTGTATCCATTACATTGCATTTTAAACTAAATCTGACAACACTTGATTTATGGATTGTGCCATCATATCAGTGTTGACTCTCAGCAACTATGCAGATAGATTTTCCCCAAGACAATCTGCACTCAACCTGGCACTTCAGATCTTCCAATGACATACCCATCCCTGTTGTAACTGTGTCCATCCACTTTGTTGTTGGTCATCCTCTTTTTCTCTTTTCTTCCACTTTTTCCAGCATTTCAGACTTTTTTTTTCAGAGAACTTGGTTTTCACATAATGTCAGTATGATAAATTGAGCCTAAACGTTTGTGCCTTGGATAAGAACTTTGGGGTGAAATGTTTATCTGTTTATTTTCTTGTCTTCCCATGATGTTTTCAGGAGTCTTCTCCAACATCAGATTCAAAACCTTCAATACTTTTTCTAACCTGCTTTTTTGGTGTCCTGTGTTCACTTCCATTGTCTGAACAATTCTGATCCTTGTAGTAAAGATATACTGTGGCATCTGAATATAAGTATCTTCATCATTAATTCTAAAGCTGTTTAATGTAGTTATTGTCATTAGACCAATCTCATTTATTTTTAATCTTAGTGCCATGTTTTGCTTTTCTTACTGATTTTAATTATTAGAGCTGGTGGATTATTTGCTTTTTCAGCTTTCAGAGTAGGATAATCGGTATAAAGCAAGTTATTGATGTTTCTTTCTCTAATTTTAAAACCACACATCTTGTTCTAATCTAACTTCCTCAGTACCTCACACACACACACACACACACACACAAATTACACACACATATACACTGTACACAAATACACACACAAACACACTTGTCTCAATTAAGCATGTATTTAATAAATAATAAATATTTTCTTTAATGCCAGCATGCTGGGTAATATATATTAAAAGTGATGTCTTTAATGGGAAATTCCTTTGGTGGGGAGTTATTTTTATATTCCCAATACTGTATGGCCAGTGAAAATTTATTCTAGTCCAACTATATTATGTTGGTACACTTGGCATAATTAGCAAATGGTTCAAGGAATTTACTTGAGCCTGTAGAAAAACATTTCTTTCTTTTATGGTGAAACTGAGCACAGCAACTGAAAATAATCAATAATTTGTAACTTGCCCTTTTATAAGATCCTGACTTATGCTGTTGTTACATCTAGTTTGTCCTCTAATTGTTAGGGAAAGATTCATGGACTTACTTGTGCATAAAAGATAACATTCCCTTATTTATCATTTCTTTTTTGAAGGCAGATACCTCTGCTGTTAATCACTGGGAACATTAAATAGTCAAGCTAGTCCAGAAAAGTCCCCATTAACACAAAATCCATTTGCTAAAATAGAATGCAATAAAAATTGGACTTCAGGATAGCTCAATATTTAGCAGCTAAAATAGGGGCAGCTGTACGCAAGGAGTAATTTTAATTATAAATGGCCATCATTGTGTGTCCACAGACCACTGCTTCAATTGTGAGAGAACAACCAGGAGGATTAGACAATACACAGCACATCCTTAATGCAGTAATTCCCAATATGCACAGTCAATAATAGTATTCTCAGTTTAAAAAAAGAAAGAAAGAAAAAAAAATCAGACTTATAAATGTAAAAGTGGCTGAAGACAAAAGTCCAAAACCATAAGATTAATTTAGGTCCCAGTTCCAATTGTAGGTTGGCTTAAAGACGAATATGTCACAATGGAACCACTCAACACTAAGTAGTACACTAATAGGAAGGAAATATAAGATGATAGAATCAGGATGAGAGTAAATTGAATGATAAAATCTATTTGGCAACTGTTACTAAAAACAAGACAACGTGAAGAGTTTTCTTTCACTATTTCTATTTTTATTGCTATAATATTGTTTTATATCTTATGATTTATGATGAATGTGTTGTATCTTATGATTTATGATGAATGTATTTTTATGTTGATTATGATCATGATTTATCACTGTTGCTTGTATGTACACTGAGGGCTTATGTACTAGAGACAAATTCCTTGTGTGTCCAACCACACTTGGCCAATAAAGAATTCTAAATTCTAAAATTCTACCTAGGATTGAACTTTCAACTTTCCATAAGGGAGGTGAGCATCTTCATCACTAGGCCACCCTGCCATCACCAGGCCTAATATAACTCTCAATAATGGAAGCACTCTGTCAGCCCTTTGAGATAGTCCAGACAAGAGGTATAACCATGAGTATTAACTCTATTGTAACGTTTAACAATAATCTTACAAGACTGAAATAATTTCTTCCCTCCTTTACTTTTATTCTCGGGAACATTAGGCAGGATCTTTTATGAAATGTTTCCCATACCCCCTGTCCTTCTGTGGGCTGCTATATTTTATATGCTGGTATCTGTCTCCCAAGGTAATTCCCACATACATTACACATACTTAATAGCGTTTTTCATATTCTCAAATATTAGTTCAAGAAACCCCTAGGTGGGAGTTGACTTACAAGAAATCCTACCTTGCATAGAATAATATGAACATGCTTAGGGTTAAACTGGGCTTGGTTATGTTTGTGGCATACTAGCAAAATTTATGACTGAATGGAACTGCTCATATTGTCAACAGAAAATGCTGCATGGAACACAGTTATGAGTAATCATCATAACCTAGGCTACATCCTCTCTCTGCATTATGTGACAAACCCAGTATAGTTTGAGCCACAATGTGAGGTAGATATCAATACCTATGGACCATCTGGTGATGATTATAGCACATGGATAATGTGGCTAGGAAAAAATAATAAACAATAAAGAACATGGGTGGATTAAATGAATGGGGAAAAGTGTGGTATGTGCATCTAAAATTAAAAGAAATAGAAAAGAGGTCATAGATATTAATGAAAATGGCCTGGTGTAGTGAAATTGAATTGATTAAATCATACAGGGATGTAAAATTGTAGATATGTTGGTGATAGTTGCATGCTATGCTGCAGTGAATAGAGTCAATAAAAAGACCAGGGCTAAGTTGGGGGGAAATGAGTGTGGCATTGAATAAATGAAACTAAGAAAAATATTATTCTGATAGGTAACATGAATGGATAGGTATAAATGGTGAATGTTTGATTGGTATCTGTTTAGAAAAGATACGTTATTTTGAAAAGATAGTTTAAACTAAGGTCTATTAATCATATCCATAGAAAGGGAAGCCACTAAAATTGATTTGATGATTTACTGCATGCTAAAATACTAAGAGAAGTGAATTCTTGACAGCAGATTATTGTGAAATGTATGAATGTGACAAAGTTTATTGTATGCTTTTTGATTCAGAGAAACTGTACTAAACAGGCTTGAACAATGGAATTAAATGCACATTTATGAAATTGAGGTTTGGATGGCTGAATGAGATATGATGCATATATTATAGAATATAATGGATAGTAAGTGAATGTTTTGACAATAAGTGGGTATCAGACAAGAATGTGTATGTCCCTTGGGCTGTTTAATGTGTTTATGGAGAAACACATCAGAAATATTTGTGGAAAACATAAGAACAACAACAACAACAACAACAAAAATAAAAGTTGGAAGGGACCTTGGACATCTTCTAGTCCAACCCCTTGGTCAGGCAGGAAACCCTATACCATTTCAGACAAATGGTTGTCCAGTTTCTTCTTAAAAACTTCCAGTGTTGGAGCATTCACAAATTCTGGAGGCAGGTTGTTCCACTGATTAATTGTTCTAACAGTCAGTAAATTTCTCCTTAGTTCTAGGATACTTCTCTCTTTAATTAATTTCCATCCATTGCTTCTTGCCCTGTCTTCAGTGCTTTGGAGAATAGCTTGACTCCCTCTTTGTGGCAATCCCTGTGATATTGGAATACTGCTATCATGCTATCCCTCATCCTACTCTTCATTAAACTAGACATACCCAATTCCAGCAACCTTTGTTTATGTTTTAGCCTCCAGTCCCCTAATCATCTTTGTTGCACTTCTCTGTACTCTTTCTAGTCTCAACATCTGTTTTACATCATGGTGACCAAAACTGGATGCAGTATTCCAAGTGTGGCCTTTTCAAGGTATTATAAAGTGGTATTAACACTTCATGTGATCTTGATTCTATCCCTTTGTTAATGCATCCTAGCACTGTGTTGACTTTTTTGGCAGCTGCAGCACACTGCTGGCTCATATTTAACTGATTGTCCACTAGGACTCCAAGATTCCTCTCACAGTTACTACTACTTAGCAAGGTAGCACCTATACTGTACAGGTGCATTTGGTTTTCTTGCCTAAATGTAGAACCTTACTTTTTTCATCATTGAATTTCATTTTGTTAGATAGTGCCCAATGTTCAAGTCTGTCAAGATTCTCCTGTATGGAGGTATGTTGGCTGGGGATATGAATGTGTGTGCATGCTTGTATATACATTTTGCTATTTAGTGTTATTTCAGTAAGTAAAAACATACAAATTGAAAATAAAATACAACGTAAAACTGAAAGTTTGGGGTTGTGACTCTAAATTATTTGCAGTAAATGTATGATGTATTAACCGTATTATGAAGTATATACCGAACTGAAAATTAATGTTATGAAGAACCAAGATAATTGTGTTTATCATGAAAAAATGCAGTGAATAATTGCATGTCATACCTTAATTGGAAAAAAGCAAGTTTTTCAATTTTTGTATGTTGCCAGAATGTGTTTTTGTGCAACTTCTAGTGGAAAGGAATGAATGAGAAATGAATGTTTTGCAAAAAGAAAGCATAATGTTCCTTTTGTTATGAAGAAGCAAAGATAGTTATACCCTACTTTGTATTGCTACCCAACTGAATGTAGTAGAAGTAGCTTACTTCAGAAGCCTTTGTGGGAAAGCAAGTAGAAATTGATTAGATGGGAATGGTTGCTGAGTGAAAGTAGCCTTAATATAAAAGTAGGTGGCCATTATGGGGAAAAAACATTCAGTGGTTTGGTTAATCAAACTACTTATAGGAAGGAGAAAAATGAAGAAAAAGAGAAAAAAGTCTGAAAAATGCCATGTTTGGATGGAATTAATAAAAAAAGATAAGTATTTTGATTTTGGTTTTTAAGAAGAAAAGAATTGACTAAAAGGACTGTAATCAGAAATACATAAAAAGTTTAAATATTTATAAATACAGTATATCAATTGGAGTACAAGAATGTGGAAGTTAGAAACTAAATATTTGTTTATAGTGTTTTAGTGGAGCTTTTGGTACCCAGCTCATTGATTCAAATTCTGTTAAAACAATTCAATGTACTTTTTTTGATAGGTTAATGTTTTATCAATGAAACATCAAGCACTTGGTAAATCCTTTGTCCATTTACTATGTCCTTATCCATTTAGTGATCTTGAATTTCTATATCAATTATGTATTTTTTTTTGCTTTTCCTTCCCCCTTTCACTTGTTCATTCTTTTTTCCCCTTCTTTTAAAAATATTAATTTAAAAAAATAGAAAACATCTTTAAACTTTAAAAGTGATGTATGGTGTATGGACTTAGTGGAAACAAGAATAGTTTGTAAGGACAAAAAGTTATGAAATAGTTAAACAGAGTTATAATAAATATCAAAAGAGTGAACTAGATTTGTCTATATAGTTTCTTTTCTTTTACCTTTTGCCTTCAATTTTTTTGTTTACTTATTTCCTTTTTACACTTTGCATAACTTTGCTTAACTCAAAAGGGAATTGTTTGATAGCTATGTTTATATGTAAGATTTTGGATGCCTGTTTCACAAATAAGCACTTTGTGAAAATGCAGAAGCTGCTATAAAATTCTGCTTCATCTAACGTAGGTATCACTGCTGCTCTGGAATCTTTTGGCATATGTTGGTATAAGAAATATTTATTCAATATTTTATTCCATGTGCCATGCATAACAAACTAACTTTGCTTTCTCAGCTCCAGTATGCATTCTGCTTCTTAAACCCTGTAAGAATAAATCCAACCATTATCATATAAGGATTATACTTCTCATCTGCTTCAGGATGTGCCATCAACCACTGCACAACATAGGTTATAAAGCTGAATTAGCGCACTATAATCTAGGGCAAAAAACCCTCTAGTATCTAGATAGCCCAGATAAACTTCCCTCATTCTGTCACCATTCGAATTCTGGGTCTCTTGGAGCACATGCTCCAATATGTTGTTCCTTTGTACATGTATATTTTGCTTGGATGCTTTTGCATCATTTATCTTCAACTCAATTGAAAAGATTTTTTTTTCAGAAAGTAGGAAAGCATTGTTGAAATAGGTGTGGGGTAAAGAGTTCTTGCACTTACTTTAGTACAGAGAAACCAAGAAAAGTACATAGGTATCTAACTTTCGTTGCCCAAAAAATTCTTCTAGTAGCCTACAGGTTTCCCCTTCTTCCCATACTTGTATTCAAACTGAAAAGAAAAGTGTCTTTTTTTTTAGATTAGAAACAAGGTGAAATAGGGAGACTGCAAAATGGTGGACTAACATGTGAAAGAAAACAGAAAACCTCAGCTACCTTGCAGTACAAAAAAAGTACTATAAAATTATAATTATAATTATAAAATTAGATAAAACAGCACCATCTATAAGGAGGTGTTGAAGAAGTCAAAATGTCACCAACAATTGTGTGGTGATGGCTGCTATCTTGACTTTTTTTTTGGACTCAGTTAAACAGACCCCCGAGAACACAATTCAGTGAAGAAAGATTTCTGAAAATTGCAAGACAGATTTCAACTTAGTACTGATATGAACACAACAAACCTGATCTACACACATTGCCCTCTTGAATTGTCATTCTTATACTATCCATATAAGTGGAAAAGAAACATTAATTTTATGTGTGTGAGCAGTAACATTCCTGAAAAGTGGCAGTAGTAATTGTTCTAACTCATCAGGAAAGAAGCTTAAATTTTCCTTGGGAGCGTCATTCAAAGTTCCCATCTTCAACTGAAATCTCAAGTCATTTATTGACATTAGAAAAAAGCTCCCATTTGGTGCCTAACTGCCACATATATCCCCGGGAAGTGTTACTCAGCAACCACAGTTCCTCAGTTAAGTGTTCCTGGAGGATTTGTTTTCTCTTAGCTACTTCAAATACAGATTGAACTGGTTGTTTAACATTCATCTTAAGTAAAAAAAAAGAAAAAATATGTTAATCTTCTATAACAAAGCAATATTTATTTATTTGCAGTTCTTAGACATGCTGGTTGGGGAAATCTGGAAGCTGAATTCCACACATCTTCAAGTTGCCAAGGTTGAGAAACACTGCCTTATTGACCCATGTGGGGAAAATAGAATAAATGATTCTAACCTTCCCAGTTATCCCATTTTTAGTTGCAGTAATTAAAAAGACAGAACTGGAAATTGGCTTAATTTCCAGCAGCATTTCCTGATCTATATTCAGTGATTTAGGACTTCTCTTGATTATGTGAATATCCTTTTGTACAATATATCTTCTAATTTACAACAGTTAAGTATCTTCTCTTCTTTATGTGAGCCATATCTTGACCCTCTTCATACTAGACACTTGACATAGGCACCTGCTAATCCAAACATTACTGCTTACATTATTTTATCATTCCTCACTGACCAGATAGGCAGTAGCCATGAGTTTTGTGACCAAGAGGTTGGCTGTTTATGACATTCAGTCTCCAGATCCTATACCCTCCTTTTTCCTAGGAGTGTTGTCTGGACAAGCTACCCTGCATTTTACAGGGTTTGATATTTACGCAACATGGCAGGCCAGGAGTGGACAATTTAATCCAAGATTATTCTGGGGATCTTCTACCTTCTGTTGACTAAATTTTGATAGCCTCCTAATCCTGCCCTTGAAACAATGAAATATAAGACACAGTTTACAATATATGTTATATGAAATACAAATCTCTTAAAAACATATGTTTAAATGTACATAAAAAGGAGGCTTTTAAAGCTACCATTAAAAACTAATACAGTTGTGTTTTTATGAGAAAAAAAAACTTCATTCAATATAGGGGACGTTATTCTGAAAAAGGGGAAGGATTGCCAGTTAATGTAGGGGAAAGACTTTTGCAAAGAATCAGAACACCTAGCAAGAATTTCTCACAAGGTCTAAAACCAGGCTTGCTTGAGAAATGATGCTGAGCCTCTTGTACTGAAGTGATAAGGAGGTTTAGTCTTTAATCCATGAGAAGAGATGAGAGAGTTTTTCCTGAATTCCAGTCCCACACTTTTGCAATCTAAAAAAATAATACTTGTTATGGATGATTACAATGAATTCCAGTCACCCTTTACTGAAAGTGCTGTGCAAAATGTATATGCATGTATACACATGCATTTCCAATAGAAGCTCTTGTATATAATTTTTATTATTGCATACATCCCATAATATGGGAAAGATAAGATCAATTGTTTGTTCTCATTCTTTCTCTTCCAGATCAATATGTTGTCAGTTTTCATATATACAGTCTGATTATAGTATTCATTTGAGTTTATTGTTTGGTACTCAGCTGTGTGTTTACATTTTAGTCCTTTTGCCCATTCAATGTTTGTTCGCAGGTATTATTAATGTTGTCACAGGATTTATGGTATGGCTCTAAATATTTATAATCATTGCACATTACAAAATTTTACATTGGAAAACAGTCTGGGAGTGTTTTACTTTGAAAAAGGCAGCCCACAAGCATTTACTTAATTTAATTAACTAAAGTAATACAAACATAGTTCATTCGTAATAGCAATTCTTAAATGATATCTTGGAACTGACATACACAAAACCTGTTTAGTATTTTACTGATATTCTTACACATTTTAGTACTTTTCTTCATACTGAGCAATAAAAGCACAATAAACAAAAGGCAGCTGAGTCTAAAGCAGCAGCAGAATGCCTTAAGTCATAACCTGAATCCTGATAAGATGATGTTGGTGGTTATGAGGATAATATTTTCCAGCAGCCTTCATGACTTTTGGAGTTACTTCTGTATTTTAATGACCATTTTATTTTCTAAATGACTGTTTTCTCTCATACTCCAGGGCATTTTGAATAGCTATGCCAACAAGGAAAATGTATGTTCATAGAGAAAAACACTTTTTCTGGTACATCCAAATAACTTCAAGCTATAACCAATTAATCTGATTTGAGAACAATTTTATTTCTTTCTTTCTTAAAATGCAAAGGAAGACTTAGAATGGAAAGCAATGCCAAATATGTTAAAACTGGGCATCTCATGGAACAAATTTGATCTGAGCTTAAATAAGCTTTTTTTTTTGACAATGAAGAAATGGGAATGAGACAGTGAATAATCATTATTCATAGCCTAACTACCTCTTATTAGGTGTGGTTTTTCTCCTCAGTATTATCTATTCTATCCTAGTAAACACAGCAGGGAAGAACTGCAGAACATATAATTTTGCAATATATCTTATCATAATAGATCTTCATGTCATTAGCCACCTGGAGAAATCCAATTTTAGCATATCCTTTAATAATTACAAATATAAAACTCAAAAGTTTTCAAAAAATACAATAGTTATGGCCTTATGGATTATGTACACAAACCTTTCTCTGTGCACAGTAAAATATAGAATCACAACAGAGTGACTAATAGTTACAAGAGCAAAATGCATACCTGAACCTAGAATGGTGCTCTTCATTGCACTGTATTTTAACACAATAGAAATACAATGAGTGAATGACTGCATGGAAGACCAAAGGATCATGACTACTTGTCTGCTTAGCAATAAATGATGTATAGAACCTTTTACCATGAGGAAATAATGGCTAGGCTAGAAACCTCATACTCCTGCAGAAGGCAAGAATACTTGCATATATTTGCCACCAGATATAAACAGCTCAACTGAACTTTCAAGTATTTGTTAGTGAGTTTATCCTGTCTTCAAGGTGAGCTTTTATTTTTATTTTTTTCCTGGCAGTTGCACACATTAATTATTAACTGGATGCTCAGAGAGCCCCTTCAAGATTTTCCAAATCTTCAGCTTTAACACTAGTCAGACACAACCTGTAAACCTAATGCTGAAAGTAAGATCAATACGGTATAGTCAGAACTGGTCCACCATCCCTAAAGTGAAATTGAATTGCATTCTATCCTTCAGTGTTAATAGGTTCTTGCTTAAATATTTAGTAAATTACTTTATTAATAATACAGGAAGTGGAATCACATCCTCAGAGAATGTAGAAACTTTTTTTATCTCTAAAATGCACTCCTATTTTAATTTCCTCAGAATATCTTTCTGTGGTTTCTCTGCTATTTGAAATGTAGAGTTTCAAGTAACCTGGAAGAAGAGTAGATTCTGTTTCCTTGCAATGGTGCCAGGTTTGCAGAATATCTTTCAATACTAACAATTATTATTATTGCTTCATATTCAGGTGGGAGCAACAGAGAAAGGAAAGAATGGAACCAGCACAGCTGTTGCATTTACCAATGAAGTCTACCGGAGGTAGAAGAGAATGGGATGTGGGGGCTTACAAGGATATTAAGCTTTAGTTTGCAACATAAGTAGTCCTAGAAAAAATAAGTCTGTCCACCAACATTTTCCTATTGTTTCCAGCTGTAGAAGGTTCAGGTTTGGGTACTGGAGAGGGAAAGGATGAAAGAAACTAGAGTAAAAACAATTAATAAAGCTTTATTAACTAATTCTGGATACTTATATAACATAGTTCTCTTACTGGTCAGCTGCGTTGGGTGTGAAGTGTGGCAGGAATTATTTTGGGGAGCAGGTTTTAGCTTCATAGCACTTCAGCTTCACTCACCCTGCCCCGCTCCCCATTGGTTAGATTGCTTTAGGGGAAATAAGTCAGGAAATAGATACATCATTTAGGCATCAATAAGGGAACTTTACATATTATTGTTTACTACATTGTTCAATATTTAGCAGGTATTGAAGACCAAGATAAGGCATTAGAGGAAAATAGTTGTCTAATTTGGTTAAGCAAATAGGAAAGGATTAGTTTGTCTAATCAAGTCTTTGGATGCTAATTAAATATATAAATTATATAATGGGTCCAATGCCACATGCTCTGAAAAGAGACACAAGTTAAAGTCTAGTTAATATTCTGGAGTTAATTACAAGGAGCTATTCCAATTAGGGTTGGGCAGAACTTAAAGGGGTATCCATGTGTGTGTCTGTATGTATGGATAGACAGATAGATAGATAGATCCTTAAAACCTCTTTCCCAAATTAAGCAGTCCCTCACTTCTTAAGGTTGCTTCATTGCAGTTGCCATGATCTGAATTTTGAAACAGCTTTTCTGCAATTCCTAAGCATACGCAGAAACGTCTTCCCCTGCTTCCACTCAGCATATACAGAAAGCCTTTACAAGTTCCTGCAAATGCAGGCAAAATGACAGAAAGCACCTCATTAAGGTATATCATATTGCCTCTTCACCTTGATGAAGAGAATTATTTTGTCTCTATAGCAGAAAGTTCTTGTGGGGGATGAATACAAATTGCCTTTCATAAGCCTCATGCACAGCCACAGTTCTTCACATAAGATTTCAAAGTGCATTGAAAATTTTTCTATGTGTAGTTCTCAACTTACTACCACAATTGGGATAGGAATTTGTATTGTTAAGTGATACAGTAATAAAGAACAAGATCACGTGACTGCATCACTTAGCGATTACCATTGTTAATCAAATTCCACTAGTTGTTAGATGAAAAATCACCCAAATCCAATCCATTCCAGGTTTGGTTCTTTCCAACCCTGAGCCTCAGCAAAGCAGGGGAATACCTTCTCTTCAGCTGTTTCCATTTTCCTATCTCGATCCCACCTCTGCTCTTTAGGCCACTGTGTGCCCTACCTTGTGAAGTACCAAGCAGCCTTAGAACCATGTGTCTTTGGGGCTGCTTGACACACTGCAGCTTCTTCTAAGACTGCTTGGAATCTTGCAATCTAGAGTGCAGTTCAATTGACCACTCAAGGCCACTAACAACAAGCAGAGTAAAGAAATACAACAGAAAAAAAAATGCAGGGTAAAACTTATAATACTAAATCACACTCCACACTAAACGCTACAAAAAAGATCAATGAAAAATGCTGCTGTTTCAAAACAAAGCTGCACCAAATATAGGCAGTGGAAGTTGCAGGAAGGACAAGCAGCTTATGAAATTATAAACTGAAAGGCCTTTTTAGCTATGCCTATGCCAAAACCTGAGAATATTCATTGTAGAAAGAATTAGCAGCTAGGCTAGGATCTTTTGCCTAGGTAGAGGTGGTCTAGAAAGCCTAACTTCAGAATTACCTTGGGAGGATGGAAGGCTGAGTCAATCTTGAGCTGGTGAAACTCAAACTGCTGGCAGTCAGCAAAAGTAGCCTGCAGTACTGCATTCTAACCACTGCACCACCACAGCACACAAATAAAAGGTAAGTAAGAAAATGAGATAAGGGACGCGGTGGCTCAGTGGGTTAGGACACAGCTGTTGATCAGAAGGTCGGCAGTTTGGCGGGTCGAATCCCGAGTGCCGCGTAACAGAGTGAGCGCCTGTTACTCATCCCAGCTTCTGTCAACCTAGCAGTTCGAAAGCATGTAAAAATGCAAGTAGAAAAATAGGGACCACTACGGTGGGAAGGTAACAGCATTCCATGCGCTTTTGGCGTCTAGTCATGCCGGCCACGTGACCATGGAGACGTCCTCGGACAAGCGCTGGCTCTTCGGCTTTGAAACGGAGATGAGCACCGGCCCCTAGAGTCGGAAACGACTAGCACGTATATGCAGGGGAACCTTTACCTTTACCTTTTTAAGAAAATGAGATAAGGTGCCCTCATGCTGCTGAAGCATTATATATATATTTCTTTTTCTACTTTTTTTTTCTTTTGGATTGAGAATAGAGAGTTCTCTCTACAAAATTCACTTTCATGAAGATAAATGGTTGCCACAGGCCTCCCACTGCTATTTTTTTTACAGTACAACACTCAATACTTCATTATAACACGAAATAATAATTATTGGTCATACTGGATCTGAACTCAAGGATTATCTTTGAAAGCCAGACTTTCTAAACTGTCAGAATGTTATGAAACTCTTTCTCAAATGGGTACTAAAATAACATGATACTAAAATAACACTATTTCATTGTGATTAATGTATTTTTAAGTTGCATTTTTCAAAAGGACATTCAACAAACTCATTTTTGAGTATTAACTCAACTTTCAAGGGATTGTCATTGTGGCTACTAGCCTATAGTATTATCCTGAAAGACTTACAAAGAATGTGGGTTTTTTAAAAAAAAATCCCTTATAAGTAGTCCTCAACTTACAACTATTTATTTATTGACTGTTTGAAGTTATAAAAGCACTGAAAAAGTGACTTATTAATGGTTCTTTCACTTATATTTATTGTAGCATCCCCACAGTAACATGAGCAAAACTCAGCTACTTGCAATTAACATGTATTTACAATAGTTGCAGCTTGTCAGGGTGATGTATTTGGGACCTTCCCAGCTGACATCCTGACAAGCTGACATCCTGACAAGCAAAGTCAATGGGGGAAGCTAGATTCACTTAACAATCACAGCAAAAAGGACTGTTAAATTGGATGTTACTCACTTAATGACTGCAATGCTTAGTGTCAAAAGTTCCAGTACCCATTGTGGTCCTAAGTCAAAGACTACCTGTATGAAAGCCAGACCAGGCTGGTAATGGTTGATAGATGATAAAGACTGATTTCATATATCATGCTAAGTAAGCTCTTGTTTCTTAATCAAGGTGAATTGAACAAATAACAATTGTATAGAGTTGTTTATTGACTCAACTGTGGACTATAAGTGAAAATTTCCAGTGACAGGGTACATTGTCTTTTTTGTTGTTATAGTTATATTATACCTTTATTTTGTAAAACTCTAGGTGGTGTTCATATTTTCTCCACAACAACACTCAGAGTCAGTTGAGGTGAGAGTGAGGGACTGACCTAAGATCATGCAGCTGGCTTTCATGTTTGACAGAGGACTAGAATTCACAGATTCCTGATACCTGGTCCACTATGCCAAACTGTGCATGCAGCAAGAAGCCAAAACTCATCATGCATTTGATGAAACATGTTTTGAAATATGTTTGTGCAGAAGAACTTCTCCATGATAAAGCAGCAATCTTTTCTGGCATGGCTGGTTGAAAGGTTTTCTAAATAGTGTGCAAGTGTATGTCCCTCACCAACTTTACTGTTGATAAAAGCAATATAAATGAGATAAATTGGGAAGGTTTTAAAACAGCCATGCCACATCTTTCAGAGGATGTGGTACGTTTGGAGCTTCAAGAAAGGGTGCTTCATATCAATATGCTTTGCAACGTACTCTTCTATATGCTTCCTATAGCCTTAAAATATAACCCTAAAGGAGTGCTTTATATTTTGCAATATGGAGACTATGAATATTAATTCTCTAGTGTGTTAAAACCATGTATTTTTATATCATGTTGTAAACAGATCATGACTTTTTACTAATCAAATTTGTTTGCACTTATTACAATGTTTTATGCATTCATCTTTGGTACTAGTTTAGCTGCTTCATAGATTACATTATCACATTCTTACCAATAAGGCTCTCCAAGGTCATTGTAAATCCTTTATCCACAGTTGGTTGATAGTTTTATTATAACCATCCAAAATAACATGAAGGAATGTGGAAGGTTGTCTTTGAAGATGAGAGTTCTTCAAAACTCTTCCTTATAAAGAAGTAGCAAGAAAACACAAGCATCATGTTTGATCATGAGGCCTAAAGTATAAAATCAGTTCCCAAATGAATTGAGGGGCTGAGAATAAAGTCTTCTTTGATATTGCTGGTATCAGATTGCACCTCGTCTTGACATTTGGAAGAATTGATTTACAGACCTAGAGGAAGATGGAGAGATAACATCAAAGACACACTACAACAACCTCAATTAACAATGGTTGAGGCCACCAGAACAGCAAAAGTCAGAACTTTATATATCTCTTGACAACTGAAGCTGTAAAAAAAGGAAGTCAAGAAGAAGAAGGATCTGAATCTCAGGATAATCAAGAAGCATCTTGCTAAAATTGCAAGTTCTTTAAGGGTCCCCAGCCAAGGTTGGCTGAAGACAAACACATTTTTAATTCCATCTCCCTGAGTGTCACCTCTCAGTCTTGTTGGAAGAGGACAGTGACTTAATTGTAGAAGTCACCATCTGGTTTACATGCCCTTAAATCCACTATAGTCCTTAATATGAATATAATGCTAAATGAGTTAAAACATTTCTGAACATATTTGAATCTAAAAATTTGATTTTGTACACCAGGGAAGATTTTTTCTTAATTTTTTCCTTCCCTTCATATACTTTTAAAATTATTTTGTTGAATAGTTTGCTCAGTGTTAATGAAAATATAAAGATCCCCAACCTCAGTCTAACACAGTTCTACAATTATTTGTGGATACACCTCCAATAATTGCATTTTAATGATGTTTTAAGCTTCTTTATATTTATTTGTTAGATTTTTGTGACTATCCTCAAACCATGTGCCTCTTACCTCTTGTTAAAAGCAACAAAAGGCCACCAAAGTTAAAAACACATCATACATGAAGGCACTCATGTATCTATATAAATAAATCCTCTGAAAATGATTTCACCTAAAGCCCAGACCCAGTGTTTGAAGAGGGCACAGCTCAGAGAAAAAAAATGCAAGGAGGGGAACATTTGCTGTGAACGTTTTTGTTCAGAGATTTGTTTGCTACAAACTGAGGAAAGCTTCTTAATTTTTTTCTTAATTAAATGGATTTTATTTCTTTTTTTTTAGCTAGATTTATAAAACTGCTCAACTTAGTTTTCTGCCAGGGGCATTCTAGGTGTCTTGTCTGTTGCTTCAGCCTCCTAATGTCCAGAGCATACTGGGATTTGCACCCAGAAGGTGTCTGTATAGCCGTGATTCAATCTAAGGTAGTTGCCACCATTTCATTCCAAGTGGTGAGCAAGGTCTCAGTCAAACTGTGTATCAGAATGTCAGGAAATAGTCCAAGAAACCCAACAGCTTTATAAACCCTTTAGATGCCCTTTAGATGCCTGGGACAGCTCAATTACTGCAGAGTAATTCCTAGCTAGTGATCTGTCCATGACAAAGAACAGATGGCAACATCCCTCAATTCCAGATCACATAACTGTTGTTGGAAACAAAAGCCAATGTGTAGTCTCCCTATGGGTCACGCTTGCAAAAAGCTGGGTCAGGATCATGATTTTCATGGTGGCCATAAACTAGCCATGGCTTTCATGATTTTTTTTTCATACAGTATTATAAACTATGTTTGAATAAATAGTTCAAAACACTTAGTCTCTATTTTGAAATGGCTTAGTCTTTTAAAAATTACTTTGTTATTTTACTATTTAAATGTTAACTCATTCCTTCTGCTAAAGTGATTTATCAATTTATGTGGCTGCTAAAAGAGTTAGTTTCTTCTGGATTAAAAGCCCTCTCTTCAGAAGAACCTGTTTGATTTCTTTTTCATTCCATTTCCACTATGCTTATATTTAAATAGCATAATGAAACTTCATACCAATTTGTTCAACAATATTTTATAGAGGAAATAAAAAGAAATTGCAAGAAAGTCATTTTTGTACTAATAAAAACGAGCCAGAAACAGAGATTACAATAAATATCCAGGGGATATTACCATAATGGATAATATACTGAATTAGGACTAGTGAGACTCAGACCCAAATCCACTCTCAAGCATAGAAAATCACTGAATGCCTTGGAGCCAAGCATTCTCTCTCAGCCAAATTTCCTCCACAGGGTTGATGCTGTTGGGAAAAAGAATTAGAAGAGTTTCTCAACCATGGCCACTTTAAAAAGGGTGGACTTTAACTCCCAGAATTCTCCAGCCAGAAAAGCTGGCTCCTAAAGTGGCCACAATTGAGAAACAGTGAGTTATGTCATTTTCTGTTCCTAGAGACATAATCTATTTAATTAATGTCATCATCATCATCATCATCATCATCATCATCATCATCCCAGGCTCTATACTCTCTGGCCCCATTTTGTCCAGTCAGTGTTATAGAAGCTCATCTGCATTGGAACTGAATTCAGAATTGTGGTTAGGAGCCTATTCTTCAATATTAGTAGAAATTTAGTGTATCATGGACACTAATATGGATTCTATTTCTAGTTTTCAGTTATTTCAGTATCAAATGTATTATCTGTAGCTTTTCATTATTATACAGCAGCTGAGGCAAAACCAAACCTGAACCAGTTTACTCAATCCTCCACCATCATTGCTCCATTTCATCTTAAAGCCATCATGTCAATTATAGTAATATGGATTATCAGACCACCCTTAAATGCACCTATAACATGAAACCGAACTGTGGTAGGAGCTGGCAATGCCTGGTTATCTGTGATATTCCTAGAAACCATCTCAAAACTATACTTTTAAAAGACCAAAATGTTGCATTTTGGCCAGTTTTTAACAATTTTTAACTTCTTACAAATTGTACTGGCCCTCCTTCCCAAATTATGCTATGGTGCCAGTTACCTGAAAAGGTTATTATGTGTTATGGAGTTAGTAACGTAACAATGCTGTTCTGGTCCTTGCTCATTCACACTGCACATATTTTGGTTCCTGGATTATGGAACAAGTATGTCACTGCTACAAGAAAACTTCTTGCATTTCTCAGAATATGGATATTCACCCACGCATGCCACTTGAGTGAAGAGAAATTACAGGTTATGCTCTGATGTTGCTTCTCTATAGTGCACATTCATAAAACATTTTCCAGTTAACATTTTGTTTCATGGCAGTAAAAGTAAGTATAATACAACCAGTTTTTACTGGAAGGCTCCTTTAATGATTCAGAGATTGGATGTGAATGGTTCACACCCCTCATTCCAGCATCCTATCATTTATATTAAAAAAAGAATCTGTGCTGGAAATGTTCACAATAGTTATGAAGGTACAATGCTGCTTCCTGTGAGGCTGATAATCTTCCTCAGAACAGATTTTTAGCCAGGTCCGAGATCTACCCTGAAGATTTAAAAGAAGCTTTTTGTGCTTAAAGCTCAAAGAGAGAAAACCAAGAAAATTCTGTTGTCTTTGGTAAAAAAATCAGCAGCTTATTTGCAAGCAACAGTGGTACTTTAATTATTCTACTAAGCTCACTGGATTCAAAGAGAAAAATTGGAGTTGTTTTTAAGAAAAAGCCAGAAACAAATAACAAGACTGACCTGAGATTATGATACAGGCAAGAAAATTCTTCCGCATATTTTCAACAAACTGCATTCAATTAGTGAAGGAGAATGTTGGTAAAATTCTCATGGGTGGTGGGTAATGTTTTCACATTTAGTTATATTGTGGTCGAAGGCCTTTCACAAATTGAAAATAAGCTCAAAAAGACCACAAAGGGAAATTTGGAAGAAATTCTCAAGTATCTTGAAAAAACAAAGGTCTTTTTCCCCAGGGTAAGAATACTTCTCAAAAATTGAAGATTTTGGAACTGCACTATACTAATCAAACTTATCAGATTTTTTATTGTTATAAAGTAAAATTATTTTATCAAGTATTTTAGTTGACTTTGAATAAAAAAAAACCCAGCTATTTAGCCATGGTGGTGCAGTGGTTAGAATGTAGTATTCCTGACTGACTTAAAATTGACTCAGCCTTCCATTCTTTTAAGGTCAGTAAAATGAGGACTCAGATTGTTGGGGGCAATGTCTTGTCAGTATAAACTACTTATAAAATCTCCATAGTGCCTTACAGCATTCTCTAAGTCTAAGTGCTATTACTATTGCTATGCAGTGTATCTTTCCTTAGAAAGCTGCTCTTGTTGATATTCTCCAGTTTCTCACGCAATATAAAATATTATCAATAAATTATCCAGGAATATGTTTGTTCTATTTTCTGGTGGGAAAAAATTGTTTACCATTCTGTTCAAGATGAAAACATCTTCATTGACATTGTTGTTGTTAGCTGCACAGTCGTGTCTGACCCATCGTGACCCCATGGACAATGTTCCTCCAGGCCTTCCTGTCCTCTACCATCTTCTGGAGTCCCTTTAAGCTCACACCTACTTCTTCAGTGACTCCATCCAGCCACCTCATTCTCTGTCGTCCCCTTCTTCTATTACCCTCAATCTTTCCCATCATTAGGCTCTTCTCCAGTGAGACCTTCCTTCTCATTAGGTGGCCAAAGTATTTGAGTTTCAACTTCAGGATCTGGCCTTCTAAAGAGCAATCAGGGTTGAACTCCTCTAGGACTGACCAGTTTGATCACCTTTTGTTGACAGTGTGATATCTCTGCTTTTTAGTGTGCTGTCTAGATTTGCCATTGCTTTCCTCCCCAGGAGCAAGCGTCTTTTAATTTCTTGGCTACAGTCCCCATCTGCAGTGATCTTGGAGCCCAGGAAAATAAAATCTGTCACTACCTCCATTCCTTCCCCATCTATTTGCCAGGAATTGAGAGGGCCGGATGCCATGATCTTGATTTTCTTAATGTTAAGTTTCAACCCAAGTTTTGCACTCTCCTTCTTCACCCGCAACAAGAGGCTCTTTAGTTCTTCTTCACTTTCTGTCATTAGAGTGGTATCATCTGCATATCCTAGGTTGTTGATATTTCTCCTGGCAATCTTAATTCCAACTTTTGATTCATCTAGCCCTGCCTTTCTCATGATGCGCTCTGCATATAAGTTAAACAGGCAGGGTGACAGTATACAGCCTTGCCAGACTCCTTTCCCAATTTTGAACCAATCAGTGGTTCCGTGTCCAGTTCTCACTGTTGGTTCTTGACCCGCATATAGGTTTCTCAAGAGACAAATGAGATGGTCTGGTACTCTCATCTCTTTCAGAACTTGCCACAGTTTGTTGTGATCCACACAATCAAATGCTTTAGCATAGTCAATGAAGCAGAAGTAGATGTTTTTCTGGAACTCCCTAGCTTTCTCCATGATCCAGCATATATTGGCAATTTGATCTCTAGTTCCTCTGCCTCTTCAAAATCCTGTCTGCACTTCTGGTAGTTCTCGATCCACATACTGCTGGAGTCTAGCTTGTAGGATTTTAAGCATAACTTTACTAGCATGTGAAATGAGTGCAATGGTGTGATAGTTCGAATACTGTTTGGCACTGCCTTTCTTTGGAATTGGAATGTAAGCTGATCTTTTTCAATCCTGTGGCCACCGTTGAGTTTTCCAAATTTGCTGGCAAATTGAGTGTAGCACTTTTACTGCATCATCTTTTAAGATTTTGAATAGCTCAGCTGGAATACTGTCACCTCCACTAGCTTTGTTGTTGCTCAGCTTTCCTAAGGCCCACTTCACTTCACATTCTAGGTTATCTGGCTTGAGGTCAGTGACCACCTCATTGTGGTTATCATGGACATTAAGCTCATTCCTACTTTAGCATTCCAATCCCCCATGATGATAAGGACATCATTTTTGGGTGTTAGTTCTATAAGGTGCTGTAGGGCTTCATAGAACCGGTCAATTTCATCCTCTTCAGCACTGGTGGTTGGGGCATAGACTTGGACTACTGTGATATTGAATGTTTTGCCTTGGATTCAAACTGAGATGATTCTGTCATTTTGGGGATTGTATCCCAGTATTGCTTTTCTTACTCTTTTATTGACTGTGAAGGCTACTTCATTTCTTCTGAGGGATTCTTGCCCGCAGTAGTATACCTGATGATCATCTGAATTAAATTCACCCATTCCTGTCCATTTTAGTTCACTGATTCCTAAGATGCCGATGTTCAGTCTTGTCATCTCTTTTTTGACCACGTCCAGCTTGCCTTGATTCATAGATCTTACATTCTAGGTTCCTATGGAGAAAAAATCTTTACAGCATCGGACTTTCCTTTCACCACCAGATACATCCACAGCTGAGTGTCCTTTCGGCTTTGGCCCAGTCGCTTCATTCTTTCTGGCACTACTAGTACTAGCCTTCTGCTTTTTCCCAGTAGCATATTGGATGCCTTCCAACCTGAGGGGTTCATCTTCCAACGTCATATCATTTTGCCTTTTGGTACTGTCCATAGGGTTTTCATGGCAAAAACACTGGAGTGGGTTGCCATTTCCTTCTCCAGTGGATCACGTTTTATCAGAACTCTCTGCTATGACCTGTCCGTCTTGGGTGGCCCTGCACGGCATAGCTCATAGCTTCATTGAATTACTCAAGCCCCTTTGCTACAATAAGGCAGTAATCCATAAAGGGGTCATTGACATTATAAGAGTGTAAAAGGATGAGTCTTTTGAAGAATAAAAAAGTCAGATGACTTGGACTTCATTGAAATGCATCTTGGCCATTGAAGCAGATATGATCAGAAACTCCTCAATTTGATAGAGATGATTTCACTAATAGAGATGATTTCACTAATCACAGTTCCTGGTAAACCAGTTTTGGGGTTTAGGTATCTCAGCAAGATAGTGCAGCATCAATAGAGATATAAAACATTAAATAATTTGGGAAGATGAAGGGAAGAGGAAAAGCATCTTTAAGTTGCACAGTTAATTTTTAAGGCAGATATTATGAATCTATAATTATTATGGTGGTGACTGTTGCCACTATTAGTCCTACTATTTTCTCAGCTGAATCTTATAGCATCAACAATTCAGTTGAAACAAACCCAGTATTGTTTTTCCTAGTGCTTGCCATTTGAGGCATCTGTGCCATGGAGTTCTACTTCCTACTTTGTATTTTTGAATAAACTTGACCTCTCCTTCTTGATTAGCTGTGTAACATTTGTACAAACAGCTAATATGTTAACTGGGATTATTCCCCAGTGTACTATAGTAACATACTACAATATAGTGGTTAGCATCCAGAAAGGAGGATTTATAATCCATCTGTTTGGTTGTCTCAGAGTCTTGGGAATTCTCTTATATTGGTTGCAAGAGTATGCAAAACTGAAGAAGAGCAATTAAACCTTTAATTTGGGCTCAATAACCATTATATAGCAATATCTAGAGATTACTGTATAAATAAAATTCTGCATGTTTTATGTTAAGAGTTTACACAAATCCTAGATAACAAATAGTTAATTAGGCACAGAGCAGAACATTTGCTGCAGTAATGTGTGCTTATTTGGAGAGATCACAACTGCTAGTTATTAAACCATGTTAATAATTACTTTAAGTGGACATTAATCTGGGTTCAATTATAATGGGATTCTTTTTATTACTCCCATTTTCTTCTCTAAAGACTTCCATTGGTTTAATGACATTGAAGTAAAACCAGATTAATTAGCAATTTTGCAATTTATTTAAAAATTGCCTGTGTTGGAAAGAATTAACTGGCAATTGCAAAAAAGTCTAAAGTATAATTAGATTGCCGTGGTGTTACTACATAACAGATATATAAGCCCTTAAATCCTGCTGACGTTAAGAGTTATGAGGAGTTATCCTTCTTTCAAATGCAGTGTAACAATATCTATTACAATGCAGCTGTTCCTAACATACAGTATATTTCAAATCCATCTGCCTGTAAGTTCACATCTTCAGTCATTGTGTCTTTCATTCCTCTTTATACAGCCCATTGAAAACTAGTGTTATATTATCAAACCTTTGCAGAAGGCCAGGTTTGACTGTACACCCTTTTTGTACCAAACAGAATCAACATGGGATTATTTTAAATTTCTTTGTATTCTTCTATTTTTCTATAACTGAATTGTCCTTTTAATCACCCTTAATATAAAGACTATCTTTATATTTTAACTACTCTTCCAAGATCATCTCTGCATTCTTTTATGTGTATAAGGTTTATATTGATCAATTACAATAGGAGACAGAAGCTAACTTCAAATCCATGCTCAACCATGGAAGGTCACTCATTTCTATGGGCCAATCACTATTTTTAATCCAATTTATGCCATGGTTTTGCTCGGTGTGTGGGAGTAGAAAAGAGGAGGAAATATGTCCTGTATTCTGCTTTAGAGTCCTCAAGTAAAGATAGTGTACAAATCAAACAAATATAAATGGGTTAACCTTCCCCAAGCACACACATGAAGAGCCACAGCAAGTAAGAACAACCTGGCAGAGAAATGTACTGTGAAAAGATCAGAATTTGCCAAAATGGCAAATCTGATTTGTTTGGTCAGAAAGCCAACAACAAAAATAGTGAAAACCTTATATAGACCTTTTTGCTGAAATAAGCAAAAATTAATAGATTTTATGGATTTGAAGATTAAGAAAGATGTGGACTAAATAAGGGTATGAAGGGATTTGTAGAATAGTTAAGAGGAAGGAGGTGCAATAAAAATAGAATTATCTGTTGAAAAGAAGATCAGAAGTCACTTGTATATTACTTAGCTTTTTTATGCAGTGCTTTGTTTTGGTTTTTCTTTTCTTTTTTTCCTTTTGATTCATTTTTTATTATGTGAAAATCCTTAATGAATATTAATAAACAGTACAAGCCGGCCAGCCTCCACGGGTAGACTAGATATTGAAAGGAAATATATTTACATTTGCTTAACCCACAGTATACTTCCCCATGTTTTTCAATAACTGTGTTAAAGCAGGCAAATATGAGAATATTTTTTCTTCAGAACCTTTTCCAAGATCATAAAATTTGGAGAGAAAAAGGAAGGGAGACAACATGAACAATTCATTTCTGTCTCTTTTCAAGTTCTCATACATTCACGATAACTCCTGGAAAGGGCTAATAGAAGTTTTAAATTCTAGATGAATTTATCCAACTATCTGGAAGCTGCTATTAGATTTTCTTTCACAGGGCACAGCCAGATGTCAGTAGCAAAGGAAAAGGCTTATAGGCATAAATCCCCATCTTACTGCATTTCCAAGTTGAGCGATGCAAAAGGGATGACCCTTTCTTATCACAGTAGCCAGACAAGCAACTCATAGAGGAATTGAACATTTTCTTCTTCTACCTTATAAGCAGCATGTTATATTTCCCTACTGGCCCTGAGATAGAAAATTCACTTCTTTTAAAGGACCAGCCATGTACTGTATTATGGTTCTGATGTGTAGGAAGCATGTGTTTAATGCAATCTATGAGAGAAGGAAATGTGTACAGATATAGGAATGAATGTGTGCATGTGTACATGGCCTCTCTCATTCCTGATATAGGTGATTGTTATTTATGTATATTCATTTCCAGCACTTGTTTCCTCATGACCTTAAAGGTTCAAGAATGGAAAGAAATCTGCCTGAGGTTTGGTTAGTGAGAATAATCTTGAAATAGAAAATGTCTCTCAAAGTTATATAAGGCAGCTTCATATATTCTGCTATTTTATAATAGCATTCTTCTCGGGAACTCTGAAGTATGTTTGGTCTATTAATTTGGAATCTTCTTTTTTTTACTGATTCCTGCTCCTTTAAATTTCATAGCACCCTGGTATGCTGTGCAGAGTTAGTAGATCTGTGCCCGGTTGATCCAGTTTAATGAAATCATATAATATACAAAAGATACTGGCTGAAATTTTACAAATTAAAAAGGAAATACAAATGATAAATCAATAGAATAACCTGGAAAATATTTTCTTATTGAATCTACAAAAGAGACTTGTAAAAACCTTGAAGAAATCTGTGCAATGGGATAAAGGACAATTGGAGAGAAATCCATGAGCTGCTTTGAGTGCAGATTTGCTTCTGGCTCCAATTCAAGATGTTGATACCTTTAAAGCTCTTCATAGCATGGGATCAGGTTGTCTGAGAAACCGGCTTAACTCTATTATATCAATATCTATCTACCCAGTCAGACAGGAAAAGCATGTTATGGACCCATTCAGCTAAAAAAAATTAACTGTTGGGGTTTAGGAAGAGACCCTTCTCTGCTGTTGCCACCACCTTATAGAATTTGTTACCTCCTTAGGTGAGGTTGGCCCCCAATCCTTCTGGATTTCTGCAAGAGCATTAAGACCATGCTCTGTCAACTGGAGATCCGAGAGTGGTAAGCCTGATCAATGGGTTGAGTGTGCTGTGTTCATCTTTTTAATTTTACTTTTTAATATTTTTTTTAAAAAAATCTTTTAATTTTTTATCTTTTATATGGATTTTATATTTTTTATTTGTGAACTGCCCAGTGTCACTTCAATAGACAGATAGGTGGTACATAAATTTGATTAATAAATAAATCCTATGACAATATTTAAGTAAATGAAATATTAAGATTATTAGAAATAAAAAGAAGGAATATGAAGTTGGTTTATTTAATTGAGGTTAATCTAAGACAGATTGTTACAATCCTTTATGGTTTTGGTAATACTTGAGTGACTTTTTGCTAAGACCAGCTTTGAAAAGTTGATATTTTATGGATTTGCTTATAGATAAGGAATGGGATAGGGGATAAAGAAATATCTGTTTAACCTTATGGGTGCTATTAAATTGGTTTACAGTTGTGATTAGAGGTCATTTCTTTATGTATTTATTTTCTCCTTATTATATTCTCCTAAACATTATATTTGAAATATAATGTTTAGGAGTGTTGGAATAGCCAACACTCCAGAAGATAGGCTTAAGATACAGAAGGATCTTGATAGAAGGATCTTTGAACTTTAGGTGCTATCTAACAAAATGAAATTCAATGATGAAAAAAGTAAGGCTCTACATTTAGGCAAGAAAAAGCAAAAGCACAGGTATAGTATAGGTGGTACCTTGCTCAATAGTAACAACTGTGAAAGGGATCTTGGAGTCCTAGTGGACAATCACTTAAATATGAGCCAGCAGTGCGCTGCAGTTGATACAAAAGCCAACACAGTGCTAGGCTGCATTAACAGAGGGATAGAATCAAGATCATGTGAAGTGTTAATACCACTTTACAATGCCTTGGTAAGGCCACACTTGGAATACTGTATCCAGTTTTGGTCACCATTATGTAAAAAAGATGTTGAGACTCCAGAAAGAGTACAGAGAAGAGAACAAAGATAATTAGGGGATTGGAGGCTAAAACATAAAAGGAACGGTTGCTGGAATTGGGTATGTCTAGTTTAATGAAGTAGTAGGAGTAGTAGAAGACATGATAGCAGTGTTCCAATATCTCAGGAGCTGCCACAAAGAAGAGGGAGTCAAGCTATTCTCTAAAGCACCTGAAGGCAGGACAAGAAGCAATGGATGGAAACTAACCAAAGAGAGAAGCAACCTAGAACTAATGAAAAATTTTCTGACAGTGAGAACAACTAATCAGTGATCAACCTGCCTCCAGAAGCTATGAATGCTCCAACACTGGAAGTTTTTTAGAAGAGATTGGACAGATATTTGTCTGAAATGGTACAGAGTTTCCTGCCTGAGCAGGGGGTTGGACTAGATGACCTCCAAGGTCCCTTCCAACATTATTATTATTATTATTATTATTATTATTATTATTATTATTATTATTATTATTATTATTATTATTATTATTATTATACATTTGTAACCCAATAGTATCTGGATGGACAAAGTTGTCCACCCTTTCCTGAGAGACAAATAATAATATTCACTTTGCTTTTTCACTGCAAATTACAGAATTTAATGACATGCTAATTCTCCACTGGTTACAAAGGCCTAAAGGTAAAGTAAAGGTAAAGGTTTCCCCACACATGCGTGCTAGTCGTTTCCAACTCTAGGGGCCGGTGCTCATCTCCGTTTCAAAGCCAAAGAGCCAGCGTTTGTCCAAGGATGTCTCCGTGGTCATGTGGCCGGCATGACTAGACGCCAAAGGTGCACGGAACGCTGTTACCTTCCCACCGTAGTGGTCCCTATTTTTCTACTTGCATTTTTACGTGCTTTCGAACTGCTAGGTTGGCAGAAGCTGGGACGAGTAACAGGTGCTCACTCTGTTACTCAGCACTCAGGATTCAACATGCCAAACTGCCGACCATCTGATCGACAAGCTCAGCGTCCTAACCCACTGAGCCACCGCGTCCCTTACAAAGGCCTAGGCAGGCCCAATTAAAAAAATATTACCTTGACCTCTATATTCTTACTTAGTTTGCTTAGTTTGAAAGGCTGTCTATATTTTTATAAACTTAGTTATAAACTTAGTTATGTGCTAAGTTAATGAATGGAATCATTTATTCCGACCTACCATTAAGATCTGTAAAATTGAGATAAGGTCTTTTCAGTGTTGTTCTTCTTCATTTATAATTTTTCAGAGGATTTTAAGAAATATTTTACTTTCCTTTGTTCTTAGCAGAGTATGTTGTTTGATTGTTTCTATTCTAGATTTGTTTTAATCAGGTAACTCTTAAATTTATTTAAAACTATTATTCTGAGGATGATGTTGATATAATAGTTTAAGTGAATGATCCTTGAAAAATGGTGAAGGAAGAAAGAAAGAGATGGGAGGAGAGGAAAAGAAAAACAAATTAACAAATTAACACAGCACAAAAAGTACAGCATAAGTAATTTTAAATAATATTTTCTTTCCTTACAATAGTGCACCATCATCTCTACATTTGTCAAGATTATAGTGCAATCTTTACCCAGAGATTAATTCTGCCTGGTATAACTATCATAGCGTCAACAATAACGTGTCCAGCAAAACTCTAGTCCAGTTTCCAGTCAATCTTCAAGCATGGTAGCTTATGAGTGGCTTTGAGGCAGCCATTTTTCTCCCAATCCAACCCATGGAGGATTATTTTAATGAGGAAAAAATGGAGGAAAGAGTGTTGCATACACTACCTTATCCTCCTAGAGGAGAGGGGAAATCTAAATTTACCAAATAAGCCAATAAAATCTAATTTAACTCAATTTGCTTTGTCCCTAATAAAAGTGAAGAGGACTGTAATCTGAACTTCTTGAAAAAATGATGCAATATCATAAAATCAGTCAGTAGAAGAGTTTACTAGCACTCAATAGACTATTGATTTCTGAGTCTTAAGAGAAATAAAAAAAATCTGTAGCCTTACCCTAGCTTTATATTGCTGACTCATGCATAACTTCTTTTGTATCATTTATTATTTTTACAAGGTTCTATCCTTCATTGAGATACTGTATACTATCTCAGTGATATTGTTTTTCTTGTATGTTAGATGTAATTATGTTGCCACTAAATTTGAAATTCTCAACATAACCTGCTGCTCTATCCATTTTGATGTTTTATGCATCCATTTGCTAACCTTGCCAGCTGAGGTTATCAAAATTTCATCATATTTAGATGGAAAGAAAGAAATGTTCTTTCTTTCATCTTCAATTTAACAATAATTTCTTCTTTCATACATAGTCACACATAATTAAAGACAAACCCTTAAGAAAGGCATCCTGGTTAATGAATTGTTGGACTTTATATCTTTATTTATTTCATGCCCTTATTGTTTTCATAAACTCAAGAACTTACCTAATACCCCCCCCCCAAACAACAACTTTGTGAGGTGAGTTGGACTGAGAAAGAGTCCAATTCAACATCATTCAGTTGACTTTTATGCTTAATGCTAGTCTAGAACTCACAGTCCCTTGGTTTCTAATGAACTGGGAAGCTGCAGCTTTTCAGCCAAATGCAACTGGATTGGTAGCATTTGTGATAATGGGGGTAGCAATGGAAATGCTTTAAATTTCTAAGCAGTTTTTCTTTTTATATTCTTTGAAAACTTTAGTCTACTAGCTTAGCCTCATGATATATGTTTACTGTCTAGAAGCAGAATTTTGGCAGAAAAGGGAGACCTGCTGAGCATCAAGGAAATGGAAAATAGCAAGTGTGTTTCTCAGGATTGCCCACATGGATAATAAGGGGCTCTGTCAGTAGATAAACTGCAGTCATGCTAACTAAACTAATTTGGTAGTTACACCATACTATACACTGAGAATAAATATGGAGAGAAAACCTCTTCTTATAGATCACTGTTAGGTTTTTTTTAATTAGGCTAAGCTTTTTGAAATATAGAATATTGTCTTAAGACAAACTACTGGCCTTTCTATCTCAGAATTATTTTTCTCGGTTAACAATTTTTAATAAACCATGACTTGTTTAAAGCTTATTGTGTGGCTAGGATAAAATATTTTAAGCCTAAACCAAGCAAACCATACTATGTCATTATGGCAATTCAGCCACTATATATTCTCTAATGTGATTTGATTCCCCAATCACAGTTAACTATATACAGTACTTTAACTTCAGGAGCGATCCACATCCTAGCACTCAGTGGTTTCAGGAAGAGATATCCAGAGGTTCTCCAAATGATATATCCCATTTTCTCTTAAGTTCTGCAGATGTTATATTATGTTATGTCTGCATGTATGTTTTTTACATGATTTCCACCATCTCCCTGGGAATAGGGGAAATAATTAATAATGGAACCATACCTGCAATGTTATGTAATAGTCAATGTAATTTAAAAAATACTACACAAGATATTAACTATTATAAAGTACAAAATTCTCTCCCAAGCAAGAGGTAGAAGTCATCTAAGACACGGTATATAGAGGCACAACATCTGCATCTTTATCTTCTGAAAGCATAAGGGATGGTGTATTGTATATACTATTGTGAGAGGTAGTAGCATGAAGCTACTACTAGCTCTATGCTACTAGCTCTCACAATTGCACCACTCATAATGAGTAGCATGGATATCAACTTGGTTTGCTGTTACTGATACAGATAATTTTTCATTTCAAACTGTTAGGAATATGGCATATCATTATTAGGACAATTGCCACTAGGTATACTTTGGAATGAGTGCTAGGTTATTATGATAGCAACATTCAGCAATATAAAATGGAGAGGAGGCAAAAGCATTCTGAAAAAATAACAAAATGTTACTTTATGAGAACATTTCTATCTCTAGCTGTGGAATATAGAAATATTATACATCTGCTACTCTTTAGCTTTGCCAAAACTTTAGCCTGGGTCAGAGCAACCTTCTGTTTCCCATTTGTCTCACTCTGATTCTATTTTTGCTGATATAGAATTTGATGAATTATTTGCTTGTGCTATCACAGAATCTGCACATGTATAAAGGCATTATAAATGCATGGGAGACCTTGTGTTTGATGTGCATATCACTGAATCAATAGCATTAATTCTACTGACCATCACCTATTGGAGATGAGGTCAATTCTAAAGCAATTAGAACATATTGGGAGAAAAGCAGTTTGAGAGGGAAGTTGCCCAGATTCTCTACTTGCCTTTAATTTAACCTTCCTCTTTGAAGAATATTACTGCCAGCAATGCTATAAATCAAATTATGTAGAGTACTATCTCTGTACTGCAGTTAGGTGCTGGACTCAGATTCAGGGCCACATTTAGTCAGATTACTGGGTCACTTTGATCCAAAATCAGTCTACTTTATACATTTATTCTTGGAATATATTTTGACGAGAGCCCAGAACTATGTATGCCATTTAGGGTATATAAATCAAATGAAAGAATATCCATTCATTAAAATACTAGAAACAGATAATCTATTCAATTTAGAACAGTAGCAGGTACTTGTGTAGAATTGTTATTTTGAGTGTAAAGAATTTTATGTGATTTAAATGATTTTATAATGTACTACAAAACAAAGTCCAGTCCTATTCATAGAAAACTGAGAAGAAACCCATTATACCAAATTGGTTGCATTTGTGAGGAGGATTAAATCAGTTCAATAGATAAACTATTGGACAATCACAGCACTAAAATGATACCTTTTTTGAGTCTAGAAATGTACAATAAACATTTAACTGTCTTTGTTTTTTCTCTTTTCTCCTTATTTCTTTGTGGATCTAAGCATGGGTCAGAAATAGCATCCTCACATTTTAATCTCAACCTGCAAATTTGTGACATTCAAATATTATACAGTACAACAATTATTTCTCAACTGAGCATAAAAAGTTAGCCATATTTTAAATTTTAACATACACAATAGCTATATTTTGCTGTAAAATAAGTATCATTCTGTTCAAGGAGAACTGCCTCCAGGTGAATATCTGTAAGATTGCATCTTTAGCATTTTCAGTTTGCTCAGCAATACCAGGAAAAAATTAATTAATGTTATACATCTTCAAATATTGACACCTTCAAAGAATTAATAGAACTGTACTCACTTAGATGCTGTTGATAAGATAAATGCAAAGGCAGAGTAGCAATGATCTCATTTGTTTAAAGATCCAAAGCCAACTTTGTTTAAATGTAATTACTGTAAAATTAACTTTCTTGAAATCAATAAATGAAAAACTAGTTTGGTTGAATAGAAAACTGGTAAGCAGAAGGCAATTAATATGCTATTATAACATTTTAAAATGGAAAATGAGGAACAATTGTTCTAGAAAGATTATTTTTTCTTTGATAAATATATATATGTTTAGGCTTTCTTGGCTGCAGTGTCTCCCCTAAGAAATAATGCTCCCTCCATTACCCAAATAGCCTACATCCTGTTGGTGTCTTGAAGGGGGCTGAAGAACTGGTTCACCAGCCAGACCTTTGAAGATGATGACTAAAGTCTCTGTTTCTTTTGTTTCCATACAGTTGATTATCCTGTCAATTATAACCTTTTTTCCTTGTTGTTTTTGTGTTCTTGTTTCATATCATTTGTATACTACCCAGAATCTTTGTAAGCATTTAAATGTGATAAATAATAATAATCCCCTAATGATACACCACCTTGACCTAGTTGTGAGAGTTGTGTGCTCTGAGGAAGATGAGAGCTATGTTAGAGATTTAGCCAGAGTGGACGGGTCTCACCAGAGAAGCCTGACAGAGTGTCTCTCCCATAAAGAATATGGTGAGACATAAAGATACCCATATCAAATCAGTCATTGCATGGACCAACAAGGACTGTGCTAACTATTACAGTTCCTGGACATCTGGTGACAAGTGGGTTACACTACAGACTGTTGGTTGAGCAATACAGGCCAGCAGCTGCAGAGTATTGGAAGAAAAGGTGTTTATCCACCATAAAAAGAAGATTGAAAACAAAGAAATAATGATCTGTTATTACAAACGAGTCCAACAAGAAGAGGATATGTGAAAAGAAAGTGCCAGTTTTGGAAAGAATATCCAGAACCAGAAATAATAGAACAGGGACTAGCAGATCAATAATGTTGGGCTTTCATATTTTCTTTTCTAATCACTTTTTGAATTTTTTGTTAATTACTTTTCAGCTATTAGAAATCTGAATTAAGGGTCCAAATGGATTTGAAATAAGATATTAAAACAAATTATAAGAATCTTTCCCATGGGAAAAATGCTATTGTTTTGTATTCTTAAAAAAAAAAGATAGGCTGGGACTTTGGAGAGAGAAAAAGAAGGAACCAAAGATTACCATTAAAGGAGAAGAACACAAATCTGATTTACTAATACAGAATGGAGCAAAATACTTTAACATTGGATTTATTGAAGAATATTTGTAAACAGTGGACCCAGAAATGAATTTTAATACTGCCTATCATTATAGATAGACTGGGTTTAAAAGATCTTTTAGAAAGGGAGCAAGTTTTCTCAGACAATATTGAAATTGTATGAAAGCAGGTTACAAGAATGAAACTTCACTGAATAAAAATAAAAGTGGCTGATGTCTTAATAATTAAAGAGATATACAAATAACAAACCAATAGAGTAAGAGGGACAACTTTTCTACCTTAGATTTCCAAAAGAAAGCTGTTAAAATTTTGGATAATAATAATACTAATAATACTAATAATGTTGAAAGGGATCTTGGAGGTCATCTATTCCAACCTCCTGCTCAGGCAAGAAACCCTATATCAGACATGTCAAACTCACGACATCATCTGACATTGCACAACGTATCGGGAGAGTTTTGCCATTGCCGGCAATAGGGTGGGTGTGGCTTCTGGATGACGCATCCGGCCTGTGGGCCGGCAGTTTGACACTCTTGCCCTATACCATTTCAGACAAATGGCTGTTTAGTCTCTTCTTAAAAACTTCCAGTGTTGGAGCATTCACCACTTCTGGGTTCCACTGGTTAATTGTTCTAACTGTAAGGAAATTTCTCTTTAATTCTAGGTATCTTCTCTCCTTGATCAGTTTCCATCCATTGCTTCTTGTCCTGCTTTCAGGAGCTTTTGGTAATAGCTTGACTCCCTCTTCTTTGTGGCAGCCCCTGAGATATTGGAACACCCCTCACCCTTCTCTTCATTAAACTACACATACCCAATTCTAGCTACCTTTCTTTATGTTTTAGCCTCCAGACCTCTAATCATCTTTGTTGCTCTTTTCTGTACTTTCTAGAGTCTCAACATCTTTTTTACATTGTGGTGACCAAAACTGGACGCAGTATTCCAGGTGTGGCCTTACCAAAGCATTGTAAAGTGGTACTAATACTTCATGTGATCTTGATTCTATCCCTCTGTTAATGCAGCCTAACACTGTGTTGGCTTTTTTGGCACACTGCTGATTCATATCTAAGTGATTGTCTACTAGGACTCCGAGATCCCTCTCACAGCTGCTACTATTGAACAAGGTACCACCTATACTATACCTGTACATTTGGTTTTTCTTGCCTAAATGTAGAACTTTACTTTTTTCACCATTGAATTTCATTTTGTTAGATAGCGCCCAGTGTTCCAGTTTGTTCAGATCCTTCTGTATCTTAAGCCTATCTTCTGGAGTGTTGGCTATTCCTGCCAGCTTGTTGTCATCTGCAAATTTGATGAGCTCCCCATCTATCCCCACATCCAAATCATTGGTGAAGATGTTGAAGACCACTGGGCCCAGAACAGAGCCCTGGGACACCCCACTACACACTTCCCTCCATGGAGATGCAGTTCCATTGAGGACCACATGCTGAGTACAGCTGGTCAGCCAGGTATGAATCCATCTGGGGGTGATGCTGTCTAACCCACATTCTTCTATCTTATCAAGTAGTAGGTTGTGATCTACTTTATCAAATGCCTTACTGAAGTCCAATTAAATTATATCCACAGTATTCCTCTGGTCCAGTAATTTTGTCACTTGGTCAAAGAATGCAATAAGTTTTGTCTGGCATGATCTATTTTTGACAAACCCATGTTGGCTTTTACTGTAGTAATGACTTTGTTTGCCTCTAGATGTTCGCTGATTTGTTGTTTGATTATCTTTTCCAGAAGCTTCCCAGGTATTGAGGTCACGCTGATAGGTCTGTAGTTTCCTGGATCTATTTTTCCCCTTTTTTGAAGATGGGAACTACATCATCTCTTTTCCAGTCTTCTGGTAATTCCCCAGTGCTCCAGGATCTTTGAAAAATATAGTTCAGTGGTTCTGAGATCACATCTGCCAGTTCCTTGAGAACCTTGGGGTGTAATACATCTGGTCCTGGTGATTTGAACTCGTCTAGGCTGGATAGGTGCTCACTTACCATTTTCTTGCCTATCTTAACTTGTGTTTCTAATCTATTTTTTAAGGTACTGTTTTTGATAGTTTGGACTGTTTTTTCCCTTTGTGTAAAGACCGATGCAAAAAATGAGTTAAATAGTTCTGCTTTCTTCTTGTTGCTTGTCAGGTGAGGTTAAGTGAGAAGAGAAGAGAAGAGAAGAGAAGAGAAGAGAAGAGAAGAGAAGAGAAGAGAAGAGAAGAGAAGAGAAGAGAAGACGGGAAAGAAAGAAGGAAGGAAAGAAAGAAGGAAAGAAAAAAATGAAATCAAGTGAATATTTTTTTCCTTTTTACAATTTGATAATAGCTTCCAAATGTTGTTCTCTTTAGAACTGTCCCTTAATGCTATAAATTTTAAATTTTAATTTCAAGAACATTCCTTATACTCAAAATTAAGTTTGATTATAGATCAACAGAATACTAGGTTTAATTGGATTTATTGTCAGAATGTCACGAAACTTTCTGTTCAAATAAAATAGCCAAAGAAAGGAAAAATGAAGTATGTATAGCTTGTGGTGTCTATTTATAGATGTCTATTGGTGGGGGCGGTCCGGAGTTCCACAGGCAGATCATTCCATAGGGCAGGCGCACCCACAGAGAACGCCCTCCCTCTGGGGATCACCCACCGGCACTCCCTGACCGGCGGCACCCTAAGGAAGCCCTCCCTATGGGAACGCACAGGATGATGGGAAGTTGATGCTGGCAGCAGGTGCTCCCTAAAATAATCCGGGCCCATGCCATTTAGGGCTTTATAGGTCATCACCAGCACCTTGAATCTCACCCGGAGGGCAACTGGAAGCCAATGCAGCTCGCGGAGAAGAGGCATTACATGGGAGTATTGGGAGACTCCCATCATAACTCACGTGGCTGCATTCTGCACCAGCTGAAGCCTCCGAGTGGTGCTCAAGGGCAGCCCCATGTAGAGAGCGTTGCATGATATATATATCATACATAGCTCTTTCTATGGAATTGCAACTATGTGAGTAAAATTCAACAAGATCTTTGGGATTTAAATATGACATTTATTTCAACTATTCAGCAGACTGTGGGTGCAAGCATCTGTACTGCTTTGTTTCTAATGGATTTTGTATCTCAATGTGTTTCTGAAAGTGTATCTCCATTAAAAGTCTTGAGTCTTAGCCAAGCCAAAAGTACAGATGGATCAAGGCAATTACTCGCTAACATTTTTTGCCATTAAAATAATCTTTAAAATTATAAATGCATGGTAAATTAATGATGCAAGCCAACCTCCAGTATTAATAATTGAAACTAATAATTTAGGGCATATATCAAAGGCAATTCTATATAATTACAAATATTATTGCCAAGATAGTGATATCAAATGCAATTTGCAATATGATTATGAACTGTCTGTTCCTCAACACTATTACTGAGTGATATTACTAAGCCTTTCATGTTTTCTGGCTCAGAAGTAGACATTTCAGTGGCTCATATTGTTTGTGCAGATGAACTGTTTCTCAGTGTTTTCAGGATTTTAGTCAAATTCTGGACCAGAAGAACCATGACCAGACCAGAATTAGAGTAAAGGGGGAGTGAGGGAATTGCTTTGGTCAGCCCTTCAAGCTAGGCATCCAAAGCAATGTAAGTCAGTACAATTTTTATTGTAAAGCTGTAGTAACAGAATGTTGAAAGTCTGAATATGCCCTCCTTTTCTTTATCTTAGTGTGAACTATGGATGGGGTTCATGTGAGATGTTCAGTTATGTAACTTTCCTGCCAAGATTCAGGCCCATTTTATTTTATTTCTAACTATATAATAATATTTTATTATTGCCTTGGTAGCAGCTCTTCCTCCTGTCCCTCAAGATCATTCACTCTGCCTTCTACAAGTTTGGTTGGGTTGGATAAAGATTCCTTACAAGTGGATTCTGTGATTTTCTCACACTTCAGTTGATTCAGAACAACCAAGTTATGTTCCAGGTTTTGTTGACAATGGTTTGATATCTGAAATCCAATTCCAAATTGGAACTAGTGAATTTACTCCATTACTCGCAGAATCATGATGCTAATAGTGTCCGTTCATAGTGGAGTAACCAATTAGAAGTGAGCAGTTTTTCTCCTGGTCTGAATTTAAAAGACATTTTAAATTCTTTTAAATTCTTCTTTAATTTTTTAATATTAATAAATATTACTCACTGAAATTATATCACATGAAATGCAATACCAGACTTTCTCAGAATTATGCTTAGTGAATTCAGGGACATTTTCTATTGCATAAGGGAAATAGTACTGAACCTAATTTTCAATACATTTAGAAGAGAAGCTTTCTATGATCAAACATGTAATGCATATTTTAGTGCTATAAAACATGATGAATATTCCTCAAACATCTCCATTATTCCCTCATTTAAAAATGTGTTTGTCCCTCTGTGATCTAAACAGAGGACTGAAATTTTGATGATTACGATGATGACAGTGTAAGCTATATGTGTTAACCCAGACCCAAACATCATCCAGCAGTGGAAAAATAATTGTTTGGAATAGTAGTTCATGAATACTATTCATGTTTTTCATTTTTGTAGACAGAAGTCAATGTATCAGTAATAATGAAAAAGTAGAATTGCTCAATGATGTTCATAAAATTGAATCCAGAATTACCTTACTTTATGATATAAGGAACCTCTTTAAAGGTTTCATAGGTGCAATATTGCTTCCCAAATATATAATTTTAAATCTTCTGTAATACATATAATTTATTTATATAGGAAAGAGAAATTCAATTTACCTGCATGAACTAAAGTTGGAACTGCAAGATATTCACAGAATTTTGATTTAAAAATAATATTTCATATATTTATGTTAAATACATTTTTTAATTTTTCCTTTTTAGAAGCTAAAGAATTTGATCATAATAAATTTTGCTGTTTCCCGGGTAGGGATGTAAAAGAAATCTGCTAATTCTCTGAAAGGGGTCTGCTACATTACAAAATAAGGCCTGCTGTAGCACAGAAGGTGGCACTGACCAAAGTCAGCAAGCATGCAGCTTTCTCTAATTAAAATTTTGCAGTGAAAAAAAATTCTTTATGTATGATACATTTCAAAAGCAAGCATATATGTCAACTGACTGATTTATTAGATGCCATCAATTTATTTTGAACTCTTAAAGACCACAAGGATTTTTTCCGTGATGTTCTCACCCAAGAGCAACAAAGATGATTAGGGGGCTGGAGGCTAAAACATATAGGGAATGGTTGCTGGAATTGGGTATGTGTAGTTTAACGAAGAGAAGAGTGAGGGGTGACATGATAGCAGTGTTCCAATATCTCCCTCCACAAAGAAGAGGGAGTCAAGCTATTCTCCAATGCACCTGAAAGCAGGACAAGAAGCAACGGATGGAAACTAGTCAAGGAGAGAAGCAACCTAGAACTAAAGAGAAACTTCCTTACAGTTAGAACAATTGACCAGTGGAACAACCTGCCTCCAGGGGTGGTGAATGCTCCAACACTGGAGGTTTTTAAGAAGAGACTGGACAGCCATTTGCCTGAAATGGTATAAGGTTTCCTGCCTGAGCAGGGGGTTGGACTAGATGACCTCCAACGTCCCTTCCAACTTCAACTTCTTCTTCTTCTTCTTCTTCTTCTTCTTCTTCTTCTTCTTCTTCTTCTTCTTCTTCTTCTTCTTCTTCTTCTTCTTCTTCTTCTTCTTCTTCTTCTTATTATTATTATTATTATTATTATTATTATTATTATTATTATTATTCCCAGTCCTTCAGGCCTTTCAATGGCACACCCTTCACCACTGTAACTGAGTTGTCTTCTTTCTTTCTTTACAACTTTCCTAGCATTAGGACCCTATCCCATAATGTCTCCAAGTATGATTATCTGAGTCTGGTGATTTGTGCTTTGAATGAGAACCCTGATTATGTATATTGGAGTAGTTAAATATTTAAGGACAGCAGATCAGGGAAACTTACAGCATTGTAATATGGAGCATATGTACACATGGAAAATGTACCTTAAAAGGAACTGACATTATTTGCAAGAAACATGTCTATTAAGGACATATTCATACTGTACACTTGAATTGCTCATGTCCTGGGCTGCTGTCAGTTAGACTTTAAGCCGGTTAAAGAAAATTATTTCTAGAATCAAACACTTTGGAAGTCACTTGCTACATATATGGTGAGAGCATTGAACAATTAATTACCTTGCTGCTTTGTCTTCTGAACCCTCTGTAGCCAAAAAAAAAATCGCTAATACATGTGATGTTATCTAACTGGTAATGAAATATCTGCATGAAAAGAAACAAGCTCAGAGAAGACAGAACATAACACGTACGTACATTATCATATAAACATGCGACATCTGTGTGTGAAATATATGAATAAAGAATTTAAATAATATGTACAACTAAAGCACAAAAAAGTCTAAATATTTCAGTGATCAAAAAAGGGGACAATTGAAGAATATAAGTAGAAAACTGGAGAGAGAGGAAATATAACAGAGTGCCTGGAATCTTCAGCAAATGGGCCAAATATTATTGCCACTTGTAGCATGGTTCCACTTGTACCCGTAGAGCAGCGTTTTCTTTTCCTAACTGTGTGAAAAGCCAATTATTTTCACAAATCTATGAAGTGGTTGAAAATGGAACTAAGTAATTGCTGTGGCTATTTAAGGCAGACTGTGTATTAAATGGCTGGCTGGCTGAGCCCTGAGGAGGCTGTTGCTTGCTGCACGGCCTCGGCTGGGCACCGGGCCATAACAACTTGCTGAGGCCGCGGGAGATGTCGGTGTGGCAGTCCGGGTGTGCCGGGCCTGACCCGCGGCAGCGGCAACGTTTCTGAGGCCGCCGGAGATGAGTCGGGCGGCGAGGAGCCTGGGCCTAAAGTGGCCGGGCCGATCCGAGCGGCGGGGCGCCTGGGGCCTGCGGCGGAGTGCCTGGGGCCTGCGGCGACCACAGCGACGCCTTTTAAGGCTGTTCGGCATTTTCAATGGGTGGCGAGGTGCCGGGACCCACAGCAGTTGGGATGCTTCGGCGAGGCTTTTCGAACTACGATGACTGCAGTAACATCTTATGGGGCCCACTCGAGGTGCGATCTGGGCAGCGAGACACCCAGGGCCTGTGGCGGCCGGGACGATCTCCTCGTGGCCATTTGTGATCTGGGCAGAGGGGCGCTTGGCCTGGGATGGCCGAGTGCTCAATCTGATGGTCGGCTGGTGGACTTTCCCCTCCGGTGGAAGTTCCGCGGGGGTGGAGACATGCCAACTGAGGGGCCACGAGCTTTTCCTCCCCTGTGAAGGCCCTTTCGGGGCCGTTTGTTGGAGGATGGAGGCTGCGGGCGATACCGCCTGAAGAAGAAGACCATGGTGAGACCACCCATTTCCCTGGACGATATTTAATTTCTGTGGCTAGCTACAGCCTTTCGGTCGTGAATTCAACTGGAGATGGGGATGCATGACTGGTCTGAACTTTACTGCTACCATTTTCCATCCGGGGTGGCTTTGGAGGTGCTGGCGGTGGGGCCTAACGATGTTAGGCGGCAGGAGGGCCTGGCTGTGGTTGGCCGGACCTGGAACCTGAAGCCAGAGACTTGATTACATCTATTCGCTATTAGAACTATGGATGCCTCCACCGACAAATGGACTATTACTACCTCCCAGTCATTGGACTTTTCTTCTCCCTCTCTGCGACCTGTTCGGAAATGGATGGTGACATTCCCTGATGCCGGAAGATCTTCTTGTCACTGTGAGAGGGTGACTCTGCTTGGGAGTCACTATCCAGCCCTGTAATTTTATCATCAATGGTTGTTGTATTGATTTTAGCCAATTTGTCTCCTCCTGCTTATAGCCTACTTTATTTTTTCTATCTTATTGATGATCTATTCTGCGGGCACTTTGCTTGCCCTGAGAGATTCCCCCCTCTCCCAAGTGTGGCCGTCTGGTTTGTGCTGCTGATTCCTTAATGATGGATCCTGGGATCCCGAGAGGTGGCATGGCACAAAGAGGAGGCTTAGGGATTTTTTACGTAAACTTTTTAACGGGTTAGGGAGGGGGGAGGGATGTAAGTTCCAGCAGAAAGTTGGGGGAACTTTGCTGGATCTCTCCCAATCCAGTTTGGTAAATGGTTGCCGTGGTGGAGGGGAGGGTCTTGGGGCCTGAGGGGATGGGGTGGGGACATTGATCCCCATGGTGATTGGGAATGGTGGCAGATGGATGAACAGAGGGCCATATTGAAACTTGGGATCGTGCCCCCGCTATCTTCGAGCGGTGGCGCGCTCCAACCCTCTGGCCTCATCCTGCTTTTCTGGGGGTGGGGGAGGACAGGTGCCTGAGCTCAGGCTGGTTTATTTGAATGCCAGGTCTGTGGTGAATAAGGCTCCCCTCATTCAGGATTTGATTGAGGAGGAAGGCGCAGACCTGGCATGCATTACTGAAACCTGGTTGGGCCCGGAGGAAGGGGTCCCTTTGATTGAGTTATGCCTACCAGGTTTCCGTGTGCTTCACCAGCCTCAGGCTCAGGGTAGGGGCGGGGGGATGGCAGTTGTTATTAAGGAGGCCCTTTGTCTGCGGGAGACCACTGCCCCTCAGATTGGTGGATGTGAGTCCCTTCTCCTGAGGTGGGGTCCTGGGGGTCAGTTGGGTCTGTTGCTCACGTACCTTTCTCCCAGCTGTATGGCAACAGCCCTGCCCGGGCTACTCAACGCTCTCTCAGGGTTGGCGGTTGAGTTTCCCAGGCTTATGGTTCTGGGAGATTTTAATCTGCCTTCCCTGGGTGGTGCGTCGGGGATGGCCTGAGAGTTCATGGCTTCCATGATAGCCATGGATCTGACCCAGATTATTCAGGGTCCGACTCACGAGAGGGGAAACATGCCCGACCTTATTTTCATCTCTGGGCAGTGGTTTAATGGTCTGGGTGGGGTTACTCCAACATCTCAACCCCTTTCATGGACAGACCATTATCTCCTGCAGCTGAGCCTCTGTCATGCCACTCTCCGCTGCTGGGGGGCGGAACCGACCAGGTGGTTCCACCCCAGGTGCCTGATGGACCCAGATAGGTTCCAGACAGCGCTTGGACTTATTCCTTCCTCCCTTTCCCACAGCCCGGTCGAGACCTTAGTTGATGCCTGGCAATGGGCGGCTTCTGAAGCTCTCGACCGTGTTGTGCCTTTGCGGCCTCTGACCTGGCACAGATCCCGGCTCGCTCCTTGGTTCTCCGTCGACCTGCGGGAGATGAAGCGCCGGAGAAGGGGCCTAGAGAGCATTTGGAGCATTTGGAGCATTTGGAGGTCCAGTCAGTCTGAACACAGTTAAGATCCTTTTCTAGATCTTATCTTGTGGCAATGGAGGTGGCGAAGCATGCTCACTTCGCCACCCTCATTGCGTCCACAGATAACTGCCCGGCCACCCTGTTTAGGGTGACCCGTTCCCTTTTAAATCAGGGGACGGGAGAGGGCCCCTTGCAGGGATGGGCCGAGGAGTTTAGTGAGTATCTGGTGGATAAAATCTCTCAGATTCGGGCTGGCTTGGACTCCAACTGGGCAGTGTCTGACGAAGGGGAAATGATGGGTATGGCCGATAATATCTGGGAAGAGTTTGATCCTGTGACTCCGGATGAAGTGGACAGGATCATGGGGAAATTAAGTGCCGCCACGTGTTTGTTGGACCTGTGTCCCTCCTGGCTGGTTTATGCGGCCCGGGAGGTTACACGAGGCTGGCTCCTGGCAGTTATAAATGCTTCCTTGAGTGAGGGGTACTTCCCTGCTGCCTTGAAGGAGGCGGTGGTAAGACCCTTCCTCAAGAAATCTGCCTTGGATCCAGCTATTTTAAACAACTTTCATCCTGTCTCCAACCTTCGCTTTCTTGCGAAGGTTGTTGAGAGCATGGTGGCACAGCAGCTCCCTTTGGTCCTGGAGGAAACTGAGTATCTGGATCCATACCAATCGGGTTTCAGGCCCGGGTACAGCACAGAGACGGCATTGGTCGCACTGGTGAATGATCTCTGGTGGGCCCGAGACAGGGGTTATTCCTCTGTCCTGGTCCTTTTAGATCTCTCAGTGGCTTTTGATACCATCGACCATGGTATCTTGCTGCGACGTCTTGCGGGGTTGGGAGTGGGAGGCACCGTTTTACGGTGGTTCTCCTCCTACCTCTCGGGCCGTTCGCAGACGGTGTTGACAGGAGGGCAGAGGTCAACCCCTAGGCCCCTTAGTTGTGGGGTGCCTCAGGGGTCGGTACTCTAGCCCCTCCTGTTCAACATCTATATGAAACCGCTGGGTGAGATCATCCGTGGTTTTGGGGTGAGGTATCATCAATATGCCGATGATACCCAGCTCTTTATCTCCACCCCAAACCAAGCCAGTGATGCCCTCGATGTGATGTCCCATTGCCTGGAAGCGGTACGGATTTGGATGGGGAAGAACAGGCTCCAGCTCAACCCGGCCAAGACTGAGTGGCTCTACATACCGGCATCTCGACTTGTCCAAGAGGTTCCATCTTTGGTTATGGGAGGAGAGGTGTTGCCTCCTGATGATAGGGCACGCAATTTAGGCGTCCTCCTGGACTCACGACTCAGTTTTGAAGATCATATTGGAGTTGTGGCCAGGGGGGCATTTGCCCAGGTTCACCTGGTGCACCAGTTGCCCCCCTATCTGGACCGAGATGCCCTACGTACGGTCATGCATGCACTCGTTACCTCTCGGATAGATTACTGCAATGCTCTCTACATGGGGCTGCCCTTAAAGACCACCTGGAGGCTTCAGCTGGAGCAGAATGCAGCCGCGCGGGTAGTGATGGGAGCATCCCGATACTCCCATATTACACCCCTCCTGCGTGAGCTGCATTGGCTACCAGTTGTCTTCCGGGCGAGATTTAAGGTGCTGGTACTTACCTTTAAAGCCCTACATGGCTTAGGCCCGGGATATTTGCAGGACCGTCTGCTGCCGGGGATGACTTCCCATCGCCCAGTGCGCTCAGACAGAGAGGGTCTCCTCAGGGTACCATCGGCCAGACAATGTCGGCTGGCGACCCCCAGGGGGAGGGCCTTCTCTGTGGGAGCACCAGCCCTTTGGAACCAACTCCCCCTTGAGCTTCGGATGGCCCCGGACCTCTGGTCCTTTCGCTGCGACCTCAAAACTTTCCTCTTCCATCAGGCTGACCTGGATTGACAATGGGTTTTTAAATATGCTTTAATTTTTAACTGTGTAGTTAATTTATTTTGGGGCTGTTATTTAATTCTTTTTTAATTTTTGTATTGTTGTTTTTTATTGTTGTTAGCCGCCCTGAGTCCTTCGGGAGATAGGGCGGCATATAAGTCCCAAAAATAAATAAATAAATAAATAATAAATGCTGAGCTAGTGTCTTCATGCATGAGTTCCTGAATAAACTAGATGTCTCTGCATACAGACTGATTCCTTGCTGAGGAAAACTGGCCTTCTGTCTAAACTGAGCAACAATGTTCCTGTACAAATGCTTGACTTGATTTTCTAAATACTTTCATCTCTGAAAACATAACAAGGGGAGGTTTCTGTTCCTCTTTGGAATTTTTCTATAGGAGTTGGAGCTTGTTGTTCTCAGTTCCTTCTCTTGCAATCCTGAAAGCTCCCTCTGTAATTTCAACGGGGAAAAAAAGGATGAGGAGATTTGGGGAGGTGCACCACATTTCTCCTCAGTGTATATGGAATTTGCTTTTATATTACACTTAAGTTCTGTGTTTCCTTTTTTTAAATGTTGGGGAATGTGGTCTCTGCCTATGATATTATTTAACAAGCCTTAAAACTGAATTTGTTTTGGGATTGAAATGTCCTTGGCTATCTGACCATGAGCTGAATAGACGTTAGAAACACAATCTTATTGCTAGAGACTGATGGCTCAGTGACATTTGGTCTGAATATCTAGGTAATTAATAATATGAAATCCATAAGCATGACTGTGGTCCAATGAATTCCTCATCACAGCTTATAAAATAGCCACTCCATTAGCTGCTTAAGCCAATAATCAGAATGCCTCCTTTTGTGCATCCCCTAGCCATCAAAATGCTTCCTACCCTCCATTAAATACCAATTACTGTGTATTTTTGGCCAGATCAGTTCCATATAATACAGCTGTCTCAGCTGGCAAATGTTCTTCCAGGTGCCATTTTGGATTTGTGCAGCATCTAACCTAACTTCATTTAAACAGCTTAAAAACCTCGTTTTTCCCCAGTCCTTAGGTTATAAAGTGTTTGTGTGGACGTTTTATATCCAGGCTATATATTTTGTTGCTTTCTCTAGATGTTTATTCTTATTTTCTATTTGTTATATTTTCTGAACTATTTTAAATATTGTACATCATCCAGAGTCATTATAGAACTGGGCAGCCTTGTAAATGTGATTAAATAAATAAATATGCCAGGAAATGAGCAGTAGTGAAAAGTCAGTCAGCTGTAGAATTTGTTAGCTCTTCCTGACCTAATTGCTGTCTTTAGATGCAATATGGGACTTAATCCTATGACAAGTTTTAAAGAAAAAAATATATTTACCAATATATATCTGTTTGCTTACATATTTGATGTTCTTTTGTATTTTGAGCAGGTCTTGTTAGTTCATTATGTCTTAGCAGAAATTTGAAACCCTACCACAAACTTAAATCTGCAGAACTATCCTATAGAATAATTCTTAATAATTATTACATGTTAAAGGCTGAAATGTCTGTTTTTAAATATGATGAAGTAACTGATACCTGAGGTACTTAAGCTTCATGATTGCTATACTGTTGACTTTGTTAATGTTTGAAATTTATAAGACTTCAGTTGAATATTTCAAGAAGCTACAAATGTTCCATGTACAGTATATAACAACAATTATTGCTGCAGTGAAGAACTTCAATTCTTTTGCGTAAATTCCAGTCACACTGGTGTATAAACTTATTTTCACTGTATTACTTGGCATTACTATATTTCTTACCATCATGGGTAAAAAAGCAAATACAACTACAAACTGATGATTTACATTTAATGTACTATGCAAATAAAATAGACTTTTAATATCAATTTTATTCCCTTTTTCATTGCTGAATTCCAGCATATTTTGCACATACATTTTAGTCAAAACTTACTATAAAACTTCAGTTTTCCAAAAGTTTTTCGACTTTCTTTGATTTGATTTTCAACAGTGAATATTGTTCTCTTGAAGAAAAAACCTCTAGAGACCTTGTTAGCAAGTGCAAGAATTTTAAAACCAATAATTCAGTTTCAGAATGTGTGACACATGACATGCTTTAATTATTTAAGGGGAAGGAAGGACTTTAAAACACACAAAATGAATGGACATCAGCCTGCCAATTAAAATGGATTAACTGATAATTTTTTTAGGAAAAGTTCTGAACATTTCATTCTATCCTGCTTATTTTATTTAATGGTAGAACCAACTCAACCAATATGAGGTATCTATTTTTCACTCACTCTTGAGAGGATTTTTTTTTAAAAAAATGACTAACAATTGGGAATTAAAGAAATTATGTAACAGTGATTCACAATAAAACCAAAGACAGGGAATACATTCTAATCAAACATTTTAAAAAAGAACATTCTTTGAAGTTGAAAAAGAATGTCTGACTTGAGAATCAGATTATTTTTTCTGACAAAACATTACAGCAATTAAAAAGCAATCTTTTAGCTTTCGTCTGAATGGTGAGGAACCCAAAGTAATCTTAATAGCCATGTATCTTTAAATGGTGATACAAGTTCCACTATAATATTATAAATAAAAGTAGCACTTTCACCTTTATTTCATCAGGGAAATAAAGTCAGAATAATAGGAAGACATGCTGACTTTCTAGCTGCTTTTTAAGAAAATGTTAAAACTAAATTATGATATTAATTCCTATGTAACTCTTATTTTCTGTAACTATTTTTATATTTTAGGTATAAAATTATACATTTTAAAATATTTACAATAGGGCATCATATTAAAAATCTCAGCTAAGATTTTTTCCAGAAAGAATCATATTGTCTGAGACTGTTTATACATTTTTGACTTTTCTTTGCACTTCACCTGAAAAAGTAGCTTGGAAGTAGTTTTGAATCTCATATTTTCTGTAAATATGACAGGGATTCTTCTATTCAACAATACTTTTTTTTTTCAGTTGATGATTCTGTTGTTTTGTTGAGAAAAACAAACAAACATGGTTTTGGTCAAACCTTTCCTAAATTGTGTCCAGATTACATGTTCCATATATAGAATTCCTTTCAAAGGTACTGTAAAAATTGTAGTTAGCTCCAAACACAAGTCTGTATGTTCTCTAAAACGTATTTTGTTTCATGTTTGGTTGATAAAATTTGAATCAGAAAATCTGTCAATGTCCTATTTATATATTAAATTTGATTGCTTTTTCTTCTTCTTTTGTAAATCAATTTTCATTTCTCTCAATTTCCCATTTTAAGTTCAGTTAGTCACATCACCATCATTCAGATTTTTTTTAAAAAAAATGCAGTAAAGTTTTTTATGCCTGTTTGAACAACATGTACATGCCTACGTCTAAACATACACATTTTGTGCATAATATTGTTAATGAAAATGGTTTTGCAAACAAGTTTCCCTACATTATGCACTGTTATGTTTTCATGAATATATTCATTTTTATGTTGATTTTGGCTCCCATTTTATCATTAGAAAACCATTCTACAAAGAGTAAAGAATTCAAAAAGGTATTTCTAAAAGCAACGCATAAATTGAAGTTCAGCTGTCATAAATTGGCAATTGAACACTGATTCTCTGCTGATTCAGAAATCACAAAATTAGATGAATTTACTTTCAACTTTCTGGACTGGCTGCACTGAAAGGCATTATTTGAGCATATGTAAATATGACAGATTTGTGCATTTTACTCTCATAATATTCAGAAACACAAATTAGAATAATAATAATAATAATAATAATAATAATAATAATAATAATAATAATAATAATAATAATAATAATGACAAGATCAAGAATTGGTCAGCACCAGGAGAAGATAAACTGCATGGATTTTGGTTAAAACATCTTTGTTGTCTACACCTACTCATCACTAAGCAGTATTGCATGGAGATGAAATTGGTTAACATCTGGCAAAACCTACATGAAATGCAATATCCCTCAAAAGGCACTGTACAACTATAGACCAATTACCTGTTTACCAACCACTTTCAAATTGCTGACTGGTAGGGTAGCTGATGCAATCCAACAATTTGTAGTTAAAAAAAAAGTTCTTGCCACCAAAGCTGAAAGGAAACTGCCCAAACAGCAGAGGAACAAAAGATCAACTCCTAATTGACAAAATGATTTTGGAAAACCATTTTTAATGTAGTTTGAATTTATTACAAGAAAGCAATTTAACTCCTACCACATGATTGATATGCCTAGAAATAGCAGAAATGAGTAGAAATATCAGAAGCTTTGTGCAAATGGTACAATAAAAAACACAGTTTTTGGTCAATGGGTAGACTGGGAGAGGTACAGTAATATCAGGAAAGAAATCATTTAAGGAGATTCATTATCACCATTACTGTTTGTTATTATAATGATTCATCTGTCAACAATACTGAACAAGCCAGGCCATGACTATCAAACATCAAAAATATCTACCAGGCTATTCTGCCTCCTTTAGATGGATGATCTGAAGCTGTATGGAAAAACATTTATCTGAAATAGAATCACTGCTTAACTCTGTCCCTTTACATAGCCAATATATTGTAATGGAGTTTGGACTGTGCAAATGTATCACCCTCACTATCAGCAGGAGAAAAATAGTGAAAACTGAAAGAATCAAGATGCCACATAGAGTGGATGAAGCAGATCAGTACAAATATCTGTGTATTCTTCAAGCTGACAGCATCAAACACACTGAAATCAACAAGAAGGTTAGAAGTGACTACATCATGAGAGTGAAGAAGATCTTAAATTCCAAACTCAGTGGAGGAAATACCACCAAGATGATTAACACTTGCACAATTCTAGTCATTAAATGCATAGCTGGAATAGTGGACTGGACTTAAGAAGAGCTTAAAAACCATGCATAGGAAAAATAATAATGAATCATGCTCTTCTTCCATGCACCAATGTTGACAGACTCTACTTACTATGGAAAATAGGTGGACATTGAATATTCCAAATACACCAGACAGTTAAAGAAGAAAAAGGACATTGGAAGAATATTTGAAGAACAGTGAAGAAGATGCATTGAAGCATACCAGACAGGTTTACTGAGTCTTGGAGAGAGCAAACTGGCCTACAAGAAAGACCAAATGAAAACTAGAAAAGAGACAAGGCAAAATATTACAGGACATAAAAATATAGCAGGCCAAACAGACAAGAAGATAACTTGCCAATGACTAAGAATAAGAAAACTGAAGAAACAGTGCTCTGGAACTTTAAAATTCAAATGTACAAGCTATCTGCCATATAAAACCCTAGAATTAACAACAAAGATAAAAGCTCTAGATAGTGGACATGGAGACAGCAGAACAGAAGAGAAAGAACTGGAGAAAATCACAAAATACAAAAACCTGCAAATAGAAAGAATGACCGTGATAAAAGAAAGCAAAAATACTACAAATAGTGAAAGGCACCTGGGGTGCAATCCCAAAACATTTAGACCACACTTGAACACCATCGGAAGTGACAAAATCACCATCAGTCAATTGCAAAAGGCAGCTTTACTTGGAACAACTTACAACTTGTGATGATATCTTTAATACCATCAAACAACAACTGCCTATCTCAGGGTATAGGGAAAGGCTCAACTGGTGGATAAAAATGTCAAATCCAGCCTAAAGATCTGATTGTGTGATGAACCATAATAATAAAAGAGGATTAGTGAATAGCATGGAAATAAAATTAATAAATAAATTTGCTCCTGTCTTTCTGGTTTGCTCCTATCTTTCTTGTGTTCTCCACAATCTTCTGCCTTTTTTCCCACATGGCTAAAAAAGACTGCAGAATTTTATAATGTCTGAGATGTGCTGCCAGAGCCATGGATTATATCCTTAAAAACTGTAAAACAAAAGCCAAATAACACAAGAAATCAGGTAAGCTTACAAGATATAAAAATACAAGACAATTGATTTGAATGGGAAAGACATACATGCTTACATCTCTAGACTACTAGACTAGATAACAGAAGACTAAAAGATTTCCCAGCTTGGATTAATTTGTGTCCACATTTGGCAACTAAATCATGTTTGCTTGCAGCATGTAAATATCCATTTGTTGGCCATATTTACAATTAGAAATGTTGCTGAAAATCAAATTGGAAAAGCAACAGTCATATTTAATTAATAATTATTAGTTCTAAAGGAGGACTATTTCAAAGATTGCCACATAGTATTTCCAAATGTTATTTGCTTGTACAAATCTGGCAACTAAAACAGATAGTATGGATAATTTCTTATTTAACATAGTTTTCTCAATGCATAGTCTTGTTTTTTGCTGCAGACATAGTTGAGATATATTTGCAACTGCTTCTAAAAATAGGGAAAGCTGTGAAATGCTTTTGTTGTGAACTTGGATTAGCAGCAGTGGCAGATTATAAACTCTATTAAATCTGATGCTATTCAGATATGTTGAATTTAATCCCAGAGTTCATGATATTTGGGAATTGTGAAATATGGATTTCAACCCATCTGGAGTGTATCAGCTTCTGTAAATTGTATTAAAGTATCATTGGCACAATTGATCATAAAGTAATGCTGCTAATATAACATTTCATTGATAGAAACACACTTATGTACAATCCTAGGCATAATGTGCCAATGATCTTAATGCAAAATTTTTGCATCACACAAGATGTATTGATCTAATATCATAGAGGCTACCATAAGCCCAATATTACAAAGGTGTAATTTCACATATACTTGAAATTAGATTTCTGTTGAGTTCATTTCCTGGACTGGTCAACCTAGTGGGGCAAACAATATACCACAGAGGCAACTAAGAAATTGACATTATCATTTACAGATGATGTGGAAAATTTCCAAGTGTAGTTAAGAAACAATCTAATCCATCATGCACCTGACATGACACCTCTACCCTGTCCTCTTTCCTTGCAGATATTTGTTCTAGCTATCATTCTAAAACTGACCAGGTGGGTATTGGTCCATACAATGGAGTTGGATAGAGCTTTTCCCCCTTTAATTTGCCAAGTCCTTCTAAATGGTATGTCATAGTGTGCCTTGCTGCATACATGAGGATAGGTAGTACTAGGTCTATGGATAGTCACAGAGGATCAGAAGTCCTGGGTCATTCCTGATTGAACAATCTTAGAATGGAGACTAAGATTCCTGGTGACTTACACTTTTCCAGTCATTCAATATACATTCAAAACTGACAGAGTAACAGATGCAGCATCTAGTCAATAAATTAATACATATCACGGTCATTTTACTTTCCCATCCTCCAGGCTTAGCTTGCTTTACCAGAGTAGGGAGTTAGGAGAAATGAAGCTTCCTTCTTCTGTCAACCACTTCTTTGTGGTATATGCTATGTCAGTGTTTTATTCAGAGTGAAAGCCTGAATGAGAGTTGAAGGGTCTGTTAACTACTGCTATCAACTTGACTTCTATGGTTAGGCTGCAGCTAAAAAGGAAGGCATTTCAGCCTTCAACTTGTCCTCTTTTCTCTGCAATAGCTGGGTTGCATGTTGTCACATTATTGTTCCTGACTGATTTCCCACTCCAGTATTTATTCCCCAGAATATTTTTCATTTCCCATCCCTACCTTTTTTAACTCATCTTTTTAATTCAGTAAGAAATTTTTTCCTATAAATTCCATGTATTTCTTCTCAAATTCTACTTATTTGAATGATTATATGTTTTTTGCCCCCCTTCATGGATTACTGCCTTGTTGTGGCGAAGGGGTTTGCGTAATTCAATGAAGCTATGAGCTATGCCATGCAGGGCCACCCAAGACGGAAAGGTCATAGCAGAGAGTTTGACAAAACATGATCCACTGGAGAAGGAAATGGCAGCCCACTCCAGTATCTTTGCCATGAAAACCCTATGGACAGTACCAAAAGGCAAAAAGATATGACGCTGGAAGATGAGCCCCTCAGGTTGGAAGGCATCCAATATGCTACTGGGGAAGAGCAGAGGGCTAGTAGCACCAGAAAGAATGAAGCGACTGGGCCAAAGCCGAAAGGATGCTCAGCTGTGGATGTATCTGGTGGTGAAAGGAAAGTCTGATGCTGTAAAGATTTTTTCTCCTGGAATGTAAGATCCATGAATCAAGGCAAGCTGGACATGGTCAAACAAGAGATGACAAGACTGAACATCGACATCTTAGGACTCAGTGAACTAAAATGGACAGGAATGGGTGACAATAAGGTATACTACTGCAGCCAAGAATCCCTCAGAAGAAATGGAGTAGCCTTCATAGTCAACAAAAGAGTAGGAAAAGCAATATTGGGATACAATTCCCAAAATGACAGAATCATCTCAGTTTGAATCCAAGGCAAACCTTCAATATCACAATAGTCCAAGTCTATGCCCCAACCACCGGTGCTGAAGAGGATGAAATTGGCTGGTTCTACTGTATGAAGCCCTACAGTACCTTATAGAACTAACACCAAAAAATGATGTCCTTATCATCATGGGGGATTGGCATGCTAAAGTAGGAAGCCAAAAAATAACCAGAATAACAGGCAAATTTGGCCTTGGAGTACAAAATGAAGCAGGGCACAGGCTGACAGAATTTTGTCAAGAAAATACATTGGTCATAGCAAACACTCTTTTCCAACAACCCAAGAGACGGCTCTACACATGGACATCACCAGACAGTCAACACAGAAATCAGATTGACTATATGCTCTGCAGCCAAAGATGGAAAAACTCTAAACATTCAGTAAAAACAAGATCAGGAGCTGACTGCAGCTCAGACCATGAGCTTCTCATTGCAAAATTTAAGCTTAAACTAAAGAAAGTAGGAGAAATCACTAGGCCACTCAGCTATGAACTAAATCATATCCCTGATGAATATACAGTAGAGGTGACAAATAGATTTAAGGAACTGGATCTGATAGAGTGCCTGAACAACTATGGACGGAGGCTCGCAACATTCTACAAGAGGTATCAACTAAAACCATCCCCCCAAAAAAGAAATGCAAGAAAGCAAAATGGCTGTCTGAGGAAGCTTTGCAAATAGCTGGGGGAAGGAGGGAAGTGAAAGGCAAGTGAGGAAAAGAAATATATGTCCAACTGAATGTAGAATTCCAGAGAATAGCTAGAAGAGATAAGAATGCCTTCTTAAATGAACAGTGCAATGAAATAGAAGAAAACAATAGAATAGGGAGGACCAGAGATCTCTTCAAGAAAATTGGAGAGGTGAAGGGAATGTTTCATGCAAAAATGGGCATGATAAAGGACCAAAATGGCAGGGACCTAACAGAGGCAAAAGAGATTAAGAAGAGGTGGCAAAATTACACAGAAGAACTATACAAGAACGAGTTTAACGTCCCTGATAACCATGATGAGGTGGTCACTGACCTCGAGCCAGACATCCTAGAATGTGAAGTGAAGTGGGCCTTAGGAAAGCTGAGCAACAACAAAGTTAGTGGAGGTGACAGTATTCCAGCTGAGCTATTCAAAATCTTAAAAGACGATGCAGTAAAAGTGCTACACTCAATTTGCCAGCAAATTTGGAAAACTCAACAGTGGCCACAGGATTGGAAAAGATCAGTTTACATTCCAATTCCAAAGAAAGGCAGTGCCAAAGAATGTTCAAACTATCGCACTATTGCACTCATTTCACATGCTGGTAAAGTTATGCTTAAAATCCTACAAGCTAGACTCCAGCAGTATGTGGATTGAGAACTACCAGAAGTACAGACAGGATTTTGAAGAGGCAGAGGAACTAGAGATCAAATTGAGAAACCTATATGCGGGTCAAGAAGCAACAGTGAGTACTGGACAAGGAACCAGTTGGGAAAGGAGTCCGGCAAGGCTGTGTATTGTTGCCCTGCCTATTTAACTTATATGCAGAGCAATTCATGAGACAGGCAGGGCTAGTTGAATCAATAGTTGGAATTAAGATTGCTGGGAGAAATATCAACAACCTAAGATATGCAGATGATACCACTCTAATGGCAGAAAGTGAAGAGGAACTAAAGAGCCTCTTGTTGTGGGTGAAGAAGGAGAGTGCAAAAGTTGGTTTGAAACCTAACATTAGGAAAACCAAGATCATGGCATCCGGCCCTGTTGTGTGTCCAATCCTTGGAAAACAAGAAACCCTCATGTCCCTCCCACCCACCCCCTGAAAAAGTAACATTTTCCACAAAAAGTAGAAGAAAGATATTTGCTCAATTTACATATCAAGGAAAACAATTCTTGCTAAAGTAGTTGTAAATGTACTTCTTATAGCTAGTGATAATGGCAGTGAGGCTAGGGTGAGAATAGCAACTTTAAAACCCAACTTGTCAAAATATCAGTGAAAATATGGAAGATGTCAAGATGTTCTCTACTGCCATAAACTGTAATCAGAATCAAAGAAGTATACTACAGCCTAAACAGTAACATACATTTTATACTGCACAAGCACCACAACTAATAAATGCTGCTGCAATTGACAACTGCAGTATGAGATCATGCAAGATTTTTTTTCTGCACTGAGCTGATCGTGGCTTTCTATTCTGTTTTTATGTGAATGTTTAGCTGAGCAAGACTGTATCCTACTGAAAAAATAAAAGTAATTTGCAGAGAGGAGACCATGTGTTCCTTAGGAAGTTTAATTTGTGATCCTAACAAAGTCAGATGTGGGTGGGAAATGGTGTTCCCCAAACATACTCTTCAGTTTATTTTTTAAAAAATTGGAGCTTCTCAAGCTTTTGCAGTAGCACTGCGAATGGTCAGGATGTAACAGAAGTTAGAGGCATAATTTAGAATTGGCAATGTATCCAGTTACAGGGTATTGTGAAATAGGATTCTCTGATGCTGAGACCAAGAATGAAATCTGAATTTGAGAATTAATTCTAACAATTATAACAAAAAGTTTTGTAAATTATAAAAAAATGTTTGTGGTCATATGCATAATGCTTCTTCTCTTGCCGTTTTATTTATTTACTTGGGAAATTTATATGGCTGCCTACTTGCTCACAGCGACTTTGGGTGGCTTACAAGCAGTAAAAACAGTACAGAAAATAAAAAAATAAAAAACAATAACTCCCTACACACTCCCAGTGACAACACACAGTCAGATGAGCCATTTGATGGGCTCCATCCCACTCTCTATTCCCAAGTTTCCTATGTCTTCAGGGCCTTACAAAATAGTGTCAAAGTGGGGGCCAGTCTAACTGATAGGATACTGGTAGGATATTACCAGTAATTGTAGTACTTACACCAAGCATAATTAATGACTATAATGTTGTTAAAATTCTGAGAGATTATGAAATTGTTGAATCAGAGAATCTCAGAAGATGAAGGTTTGAATGGACCTAGGAAATCCATTATAAATGGAAGCACTGTTCTCTTACATAAAATGACAATATATTGCATAATAATTTTGTTTATTGTTTATTATTCTGGTTTGCACTTGAATGGGAGACTGCCAGGAAATTTCAGGTCTCTAAGCTAGACTGAGAAGTAAAAAAAAGAAAAGTGGCAAACTACTTCTGTATTGTTGCCCATATCCATGTAGGACTTGAACTTGATTCAAAAGAAACTTTATCTTTTTTCACTGTTCTTCAACTACATCATTTTGTTCCTACTGTTTCCCCTAGGCTGCCAACATGCACTCTTTCAAAGTACATGAGAAGATTCTAAAATGACTAGTTTTGTGTTGCCAGAACGGGCTGTGGCTGCTGCTCTCTTAGGTGGAAGCAAACCTTGTCCAAAATATAAAGAACAAAGAGTTCGAGAGAATGAGACAAAAGCACTTGAACTACTCCAGAACAAATACAATGAATACAGCATCAATCAAAATAGGCTTAGCAAGAAAATGGATGCAATCCTTCCCTACTTTATAATTCCTCTTTTGCACAGAGATTATATTATGCCTCTCATCCTAGTGCTCTCTAGATAGATTGGACTGTTTGTTTCAGAATCATCAGCCAGGGTTTTGGGAGAGTTGTGGAAATGAGTTTACTGTCATGGTTACACTTATTCTCACTCTGATTTATTGTACAGAGATTTCTGTCAATGAATTTTGTCCTCATTCTGTTGTACCTCTTTAGCAATATTAATTGGCTTTTCTCCCCTCCTTCCCAAAAGGGAATCCCAACTTCACAAAGCATATTAAAATATGGCACACTAGTAGTCTCATACCGGACAGAAATTCTTATTTTAGCCATTCTCTATCAAGCAAGCTTTCTTAGACAATGGAGGGCATTGAGTGTTACAGGTACAAAGTAAAGCTATGTTTAAAAAACATCACACATTATGGAAAAAAACCCCTCAATTTATGCACCCCATTCTTTTTGTGTAAAATGCCATTTTCTATCACAAGCTTCTGATATACGTTAATTATAACCTTTGCAAGTGAATATTCTAGTTATATTTAGCACAGTCTATGAAGAGGAAGGGTATATAATTAAGTTGTTCTTCTGGCAAGGCTGTACAGGGAGCTTTAAGGAAAAGCAGATGGTGGAGAGGAGAAAGAAGTATTCATGTTGTAAAATGAAATAGCAAAAGGAAGCCCTGAACCATTTTTTCTTGATCTTTTTGTTGCCCAATAAATGAGAATTTGTCTTCCATTTCTCGAGGACTTCCCTTGATAAAATCATCTTGTTAGAATGATACAGCATAATCTGAAAACTTAAATTTCAGTATTCTCTACTTGGGAGAATGAAGCACAATTCAGATAGCAGATCTATTGCTATTATGATTTGCAGGTAGGATATAGTTCAGACATAATGTGTGAGATAAGTACTGAGTAATTTTCATTTCCATTGCAAAAAAAACTTTGGTGGAATTTGGAGCTGAGGTGAGGGGTGCAGTTAAAATACTTTGAATTGCTGAGGGGGAGGAAGAGGCAGAAAGCAGACCCTCCCTAAATTTTGGAATGCTTATCTAGATGTTCTGTACTGAGAGCAATTAGTCTGGTGAGATCCAGTCAATGAGTGAGCAGCAATAAACATACCATTCTGATCAATTACCTGGATTATCCTGGTTCCTTGTACTTGCAAACCACCTGATTCCACTTTCTACTTGTAAGCATCAATGTATCCAACCTCATCATTGCTGATGAATTGGAGTTCCTCAGCTGATTTAAACTCAAAAGCTTTGGATATTGGAAAGTTAAATACATATGTACATGCATACATATATGCATAGATACTTCCTGGAAGGGAATGCTTATCTTGCAAATATTTTACAAAGTAGAATTGCAGAAATATGCATGGGGTAAAATTGGGTTTCATTTGCATTTGTGGCATATAAGCCAAAAGTTGCTTAAAGTCACTAGCACTATTCTTACAGTGAGCAGGAAACATGACTAAAGATGCTTATTTAGTCCCTACCATCTCTGCCTTATTAAAAAGTGTTGTGTGAAAGCCCTGATTGATCAAAGCATTGGAGATTAATATCAGTGAGACCATTGGTGATGACCAGAGTCCATGAATGATTGTGATATCCATCAACAAATAAAAATTGAAGGAAAGAAGGAAGGATAGTTTTTTTTCTTAAAAAAAATGTAAATACAGAAATTGATACCAGCTAAGCAATCAGATGTTAGTTCAATAATAAAACAATGGCAAGATCAGAAGAGGTCTGGAGCAATATCTTGTTAGTTGTGTGTTCCTGTAGAATTTTCAAACTGCTCATGATTTCTCACCAACTCGGGTTTACTAAGTTTAGCAGAACTGGGAATAAGGATAAAAAAATTGAATTTCTCCTATCAAATCAGTGGGCAGAGAAATCAGGGGCCAATTTTCTGATTTTTTTTTCAGAAAAAGTAAAAAAGAAAAACCCTCTAAAAATATCTGAAGAGCAAGGCTGTTCTCAGAGGTAACAACAGGACTACTTATATTTAGTCCTCAATATATGACATTACAGGGACTAGAAAAAATGTTATTAAGTGGTGCAGTCATTAAGTGAAGCATCACACAATCGCATCCAATTTTGCAAACTTTTTGCTGTGGTTGTTAAACAAGACATCACATGACCACAGCTTGTGCCTCCCCCCCCTGCTGACTTCTTCATTGACTTTGCTTGTTGAAAGCCAGCTGTTAAATTTGGCAAGTGGGAATTACATGGCTGGAGGACACGGCAACTGTCATAAGTAGAAGCCAGTCACCAAGAGCCCAATCATGTGACTGCAGGGATGCTATATGATGGTTGCAAGTATGAGGACCAGTTGTAAGTTACTTTTTTCACTGTTGTTGTAACTGCAAATAGTTGCTAAACCAATGGTTACAAATCAAAGAGTACTTGTATTGAAAACAGCCCAGTAGGATAAATCCCTTTTAGATTTAACCAAAATGTGGGAAGTCAGGAAAGCTCCTGACTGCTGGAGGAATGATTGTATAGTGAAAGGGAGGACTCTTGTGTGAACCACTTGGCCACTATGGAAACAAAAAGGACATGGACACCATATTTCATCTTGGAAATTTTTTTCCCTATTCTCTTTCCTTTTGAAGGAAATTGTAGACCTCTTTCTTGAAATTGAACAAGAAAAGGAGAAAATAAATAGAAGCATTTCTCTGCCTGACACTAATCCTAAATTGACAGAGATCTATTGTGGTAAAATAGAGAGGCATTATGATTATTGCAACTGGAAAGGAAGAGTCTCTACAAAGTAGCATTGGATAGTTTGATTGAGACTATTGCAGAAACTGGTTACAGATAGAAAAGTAATAATTAAGACATGCACAATTGTTTTAACAGCAGGCACAAAAATAATAATTCAGCAATTCCTGGGAAAAATGCCACTTGAGAGAAAGTAATGTTTTAGAAATATAACCAGAAAACAAACATAATTTGGAATGCTTAATCTGTAGGGTTGCAAGATTACAAGATCCTTTGCTTTAATACAAACAATAAAAAGGATTTGTTACTGAATAGTGTCAAGTGACATAGCAAAAGTTATAATGTAAAGATGGACAACACAATTAAAGCATGAGCAAGGGGCATTGGGGAAGTATTGATCTAGTTATGCTGGACAGAGGAAGGATGGCCAAGAGAGAGGGGTTGTACATTACTCAAACAAAGCAGTAATTTCCCAGAAATCATGGCAAATACAACATCAATCATAGATATAGATATAAATATATACAATATATAAATAGCAAGCTGTGCATGGAATGTGGGAAGTATAATTCATCAGGTAGTAAAATAACTCCATCATGATAACTCTGTTATACAAGCTTAGCTAACCTGACACATAAAAGTGAAGTATGAGCATTGCAGTGATTAAAGTGGACAATGGCTTAAGTTACATTAAATCAATAAAGTCAAGAGCTATTATTCTTTTTGCTTCTGACATATTAAATGTCCACTATAGGAATGTCTTACATATACAGGGAGAAAAAGGATAAGAATTCATCAACACTCTATTAGCATGCAGAATGAAGCCATTTCAAAATATTACATTAGAGGACTAAACATGTTGTATAGTCTACTTTCAAGTCATATGGGCTTACTGATGATGAAATGATGAAGTAAGATTGAAAAAACAGACAAGGGCTGCATTCCTAACTTTCATAAATGTGCTCAGAGGTAGTAAAAGTACTTGTGACTGAGCTGCTTTTCAACAGTTCCTTGCTACCATATTTTCTCTTCGTTCACATGCTTCTTCACCAGCATCTTGGGTTGCAGCCATCAGCCATTTGATTTTCTGAGTATAGTTCTGAGGCTATGGGATTTAATTACTGGGGTTTTACCCAGCAATTCTTATGGGTTTAAATACTTACGTATATGTCTTCAATTAATTTTACATCACTATACATAAACTATTTTAAGTATGGTACTTTGAGTATTTTGGGGTGGGGTGGAATGATATGCTCTCATACTGCAACTAAGGGTTAAGGCAGAATGAATTTGAAACAGAATGAAACTCCATTAAAGAGAAGACATTTTTCTACACATTATATTTTTCCTCATTTATAAAGAATCAGATTTCATAACCTGGTGTTTGTTTGTTTTGTTTGTTTATTTATTTATTTAAGTTACAGAACCATTGATTTCAAATGTACCTACTAGAAAGTGAAACAAAATCTGGCTTTAAAAAAATAGTAAAATTCTAATTGTAACAAAATATTACTTTTGAGAGAAAAAGAATATTACAAAAATAGGCAAAAGAAATACCAAATTTTATTTATGTTCACTATAAATTTTTTCTTCTCCTGTGTTTTTCCATAATAATTCTCTGAAGTAAGTTGGGCTGAGAAAGAATAATTGGCCAAAAACACCAATAGCTTCTGGAGTTGAGGATAAAAATAGGTCTTCTGATTCTAGTCCAACATCTTAACCCTCTGCCACATTGCCTTTCCACTTTAGTCTCAGTTTCTGAAAGATTTTGAGAATAGAAGAGAATTACTTTGATCTCTGGTAAAGAAATTGGCATCATAATGCAATTTTATTGTTCAGCAATCCCATGAGGAATTTCAAAGGAAAGTAAAACTGTTTTAATAGTCTAGTGGTATTTCTCAAGAGACTTCCCTGTGGCTCTAGATTCAAATGATCATTTTGGGGAAAAAAATCATTCTATCAGATATGCTTTTATTCTTTGAAATATAAAGCTTTCAAAAAATAATCTTTCCCAGTTTAAATCCTGGTAGTTCCAGATAGATTAAATTGCAGCATCTGCAATATATGTAGAGATTGCAGTTTTTAAAATCTGGCACAGCAGTGAAGGAAATATTCCTGAATTTTTCCAATGATATATGAAGGGGAGACAAGGAATGAAGGAATTAATCAATCCACATGGAGAAAACAACACAATGTGGACCACTCTTTGATAGGAAATTCTTAGAAGGAAAGAATAAGGCAAATTGTGCAACATTTGGCAACATGGATTTTCTCATAGTCCTTCATAGGCAATTTTGCTTCAATAATTTATCAGATATTTTATCTCAAAAGTCACTGATTAATTGAAAATGCTATAAAGTAATACTTAATCTTTTGGATTGAAATCTATATCACCTTTGAGATATATGGAACAGAATGGATTTAGGACAATTTGAGTTTGAGGTGCTCATATGACCCCTAAAATATAGAGGTAGGGGTATGGGGATGTAAAAAAAAATGAGATGATAGACATGTTTAAGCAACCAAAACCCTGTATCTTTACAAAAGTAGTGTGACTTCCTTCACATGGTCATGATCCCCATCTTGATTTTTTAAATCTCCTTTTTTGTTATCTTTGGATATAGCTCTCAAAATAACTCCAAAGGTTTTCACCAAACTGTCATTTTAAATATAACAAGCACAAAAAAATTCAATGAATTGTAGTTAATTAATGTCCCCTTAATAAAATTATTTTCTTTTGGCTCCTGATTCCAAAGATCATAAGAACTGAATTGATCTATGCTGAATCTAAAATTACCTCCATCTTTTAAGAACACCAGGACCAGATGGATTACACCCCAAGGTTCTCAAGGAACTGGCAGACGTGATCTCAGAACCACTGAACTATATTTTTCAAAGATCCTGGAGCACTGGGGAACTACCAGAGGACTGGAAGAGAGCTGATGTAGTTCCTATCTTCAAAAAAGGGAAAAAAATAGATCCAGGAAACCACAGACCTATCAGCCTGACCTCAATACCTGGGAAGATTCTGGAAAAGATAATCAAACAACAAATAAGTGAACACCTTGATGCAAACAAAGTCATCACTAAAAGTCAACATGGGTTTGTCAAAAACAGATCATGCCAGACAAATCTTATTACATTCTTTGACCAAGTGACAAAATTAGTGGACCAGAGGAACGCTGTAGATATAATTTACCTGGACTTCAGTAAGGCATTTGATAAAGTAGATCACAACCTACTACTTGATAAGATAGAAAAATGTGGGTTAGATAGCATCACCACCAGATGGATTCGTAGCTGGCTGACAGGCCGTACTCAGCATGTGGTCCTCAATGGAACTACATCTACATGGAAGGAAGTGTGTAGTGGGGTGCCCCAGGGCTCTGTTCTGGGCCCAGTGCTCTTCAATATCTTCATTAATGATTTGGATGAGGGGATAGATGTGGAACTCATCAAATTTGCAGACGACACCAAGCTGGCAGGAATAGCCAATACTCCAGAAGATAGGCTTAAGATACAGAAGGATCTGGACAGACTCGAACACTGGGCACTATCTAACAAAATGAAATTCAATGGTGAAAAAAGTAAGGTTCTACATTTAGGCAGGAAAAATCAAATGCATAGGTATAGTATAGGTGGTACCTTGCTCAATAGTAGTAACTGTGAGAGGGATCTCGGAGTCTTAGTAGACAATCACTTCAATATGAGCCAGCAGTGTGCTGCAGCTGCCAAAAAAGCCAACACAGTGCTAGGCTGCATTAACAGAGGGATAGAATCAAGATCAAGTGAAGTACTAATACCACTTTACAATGCTTTGGTAAGGCCACACCTGGAATACTGCATCCAGTTTTGGTCACCACGATGTAAAAAAGATGTCAAGACTCTAGAAAGGGTACAGAGAAGAGCAACCAAGATGATTAGGGGGCTGGAGGCTAAAACATATAGGGAACGGTTGCTGGAATTGGGTATGTGTAGTTTAATGAAGAGAAGGGTGAGGGGTGACATGATAGCAGTGTTCCAATATCTCAGGGGCTACCACAAAGAAGAGGGAGTCAAGCTATTCTCCAAAGCACCTGAAAGCAGGACAAGAAGCAACGGATGGAAACTAGTCAAGGACAGAAGCAACCTAGAACTAAGGAGAAACTTCCTGACAGTTAGAACAATTAACCAGTGGAACAACCTGCCTCCAGAAGTGGTGAATGCTCCAACACTGGAGGTTTTTAAGAAGAGACTGGACAGCCATTTGCCTGAAATGGTATAGGGTTTCCTGCCTGAGCAGGGGGTTGGACTAGATGACCTCCAAGGTCCCTTCCAACTTTATATTATTATTATTATTATTATTATTATTATTATTATTATTATTATTATTATTATTATTATTATTATTATTGCAGAGCATAAGTCACTAGTAAATTATGAGCATCCCACTATGGTAAAACTCACCAATAGCCAAGCACGTAGGAGAAATCTTGTAATTCTTTAATGATAATCACTGCATGATTAACATGATTTGTATCTCAATTTGCTCAAATTAATCTGAGTATTATTGACAGAAGTAAAGATTTCATAAGAAAATAAATCCTGACTGTTCTTTGGAAGGACAGATACTGAAGCTCAAAAACTTTGGCCACCAAATGAGAAAAGAGGACTCATTGGAAAAGATCCTAATGTTGGGAAAGATTGAGGGAAAGAGGATGGCAGAGGATGAGATGGGAGGATAGTTTCATCAATGCAATGAACATGAATTTGAGCAAACTTGTGGAGACAGCGAAGACAGGGGGCCTGGCATGCTGTGGTCCCTGGACATGGCTTAGTGACTGAACAACAACAAACAGATTTCATAGCTTTTTATTGCTAACTTGGAATCTGTAGACAATGAATAATATAGAGCACCCAGAAGGCTGAATAAAGGGATATGGGCAGTGATGGGATTCAAATACCTGAACAACCAGTTCCCATATTTAATGCAGTCCTGGGCCTCTGATGCTTAGAACGGACTTCCGGAAGTGGCATATTGCACTTCTGGTGGGCTATTCTAGGCCTGGGAGGCCTCCTCCAGGCCTCCGATGCCTCCTCCAGGCCTCCCAGGCCTAGAACAGACTTCCGGAAGTGTATCCTTGCACTTCTTATGGACTGTTCTAGGCCTGGAAGGCCTCCTCTAGGCCTTCGTGGCCTAGACTGGACTTGTGGAAGCCAGCTGGTTCTCCCAATTCAGGTAAATTTAGCTACCAATTCTCCTGAACTGGTGCAAACAAACTGAATCCCACCACTAGATATGGGCTTTAAGAATGAATTATTTGGGATTCTTAAAAAGGAAGTTTCTGTCACGCTAAATTCTGATATAAGCATTTTACCAGATACACCTTCTCTATAACAGCACCTGCCCTCTGGAATGAAGTTTCCCTGATATCTGGATGGCTCCCATCCTGCTGATGTTTTGTTGGGCCTTGAAAATACTTGACTTTTCACTCGGACCTTTGTGGAGGGTGAATGAAGCTATGCAGATTTGTTTCCTTTCATTTAAAACCATCTTTTTGTCACCCTTCCCTCTTCAATTATGTCTACATTTTTTTCTTGTTATAAACATTATTTTATCTATCTCTGCCTAGAATAGTTGGGAGTCAGGCAGTATAAAATTTTATTTTTTTTAACATTGAGGGAATGTTGCAGAAATGCCAAATGACTTTTGTTGTGCTTTGAAAATACTTCCTGAGAGTGTCTGACACAACATAGTGACAATACTGGCAAATATGAAAGTACGTTATTGTTGTCACTGGCTCAGCAAATACATATATGCTGCTTGAGTATTATATAAAACATGGCTTATTGGTCATCTGTTACAGAATAGCCCTCAGTTGGTATTTGGAAAATAAAAATGGATACCAGCATGTGAACTGATGCATACTGAGATAGAGATCTAAATAGAAACGCTTCAGTACACACAGTCTCTGGCATAAATTCATTAGTTTACAATCAGCCTGCATTTAAGGACAAAGATCAGTTTGAAGAAAAAATGACTATAATAATAATAATAATAAACCTTTATTGTCAAAGTACAACATGTGTACATTGAGATTAGCTGAGCCTCCCCCTGTGCTCTCTCCCCCCAACACACAGTGACAACAAACCCTCCATCCCACCACACTATGTGAACCAACTACACCACACACCGGCCTCCCAAGTCAACTCTGCATAAGATTATGTCCCATTTAAAAGCCTAACAGCCCACGGATAAAAGCTGTTCTTCAGCCTGTTGGTACGGCTGGCTATATTCCTATATCTCCTACCGGATGGTAGGAGAGTAAAGAGATACCGTCCAGGGTGTGAGTCATCCCTGAGAATCTTCCTCACTCTTCCAAGGCAACGAGCCCTGGCAATGTCATCCAGTGTTGTCAGGGAACAGCCCACAATGTCTTGTGCTGTGCTCACTACCCTCTGTAATACTTTCCTATCCGCGGCTGTCAGACCGGCATACCAAACCACAATACCATACGAGAGGACGCTCTCTATGGTAGACCGGTAAAAGAGGGTCATTAGCTGTTGTTCTACCCTGTTCTTCCGCAAGATCCTAAGAAAGTGAAGCCTCTGTTGGGCCTTTCTAGCCACCTGGGTTGTGTTAACTTTCTAGGTCAGATCTTCACAGAGGTAGACTCCCAGAAATTTAAAGGAGGGAACTCTCTCTACACAGTCCTCCCCGATGTAAAGTGGGGCAGGTTCCTCTTTTTTTCTCCGGAAGTCTAACACCATCTCTTTATGCCATTCAATCAAGATCTGCACTTGGATTTGGAGATAATTTAGTGAACTTGAAATACAAGTTTGACAACTTAAATTACTATAGAGTCTCTTGTGGCTTTGGGTCATTCCTGCACTTTTTTTTGGCAAAATATTTGGAAGTGGCTTGCCATTGTCTTCTTCTGAGGGCTGAGAGAGAGTGACTGGACCAAAATCACCCACTTGTACCCAAGACAAGAACTCATAGTCTCCCAGTTTTTAGCTGATGCCTTAGCTACTCTTCACTTTAAGACATACACCCTTTTCATGTACTTTAAAGGATAGTGAGGAACTGTTTGCCATGCAACCATAAAGAAAAAAATATTTTAGCTAATGTCCTGATCATATGGAAGAACTTACAGGATCACCCTCTCACACATTATTTTTTATCTATGAAGGTGATCATACAGTTTACCACTTACTACAGGTCATAGATGTTCATTGTAGTAGACTTTTTAAAATGATGTTAAAATAGAAAACAATTCATAAAAGTGGATTGCTTAAAGTCAGATCAAACTCATTTATTGACAAATGCCCATTAATAGACTGTATTGCAGCTTAAAAGAAACTTGTTTTTCTTTAGATATAGAAAAAACTAAAACATACACATATGCCAAGAACATTCTGCAAAAGTTTTTGGCTTCTAGCAATGGACCTTTGAATACCAATAAGCATGCTAATATTACCATTGACCACTAATCCTTGCCCCATATAATGTTATTCTTTTTATTGTGTAGATTAATTAAATTTTTAAAAATAGGAAATTTGCTACAGTGCAGGACAATAAGAGAACAAGTTTTGTGTAGTGGTTAAAGCACCAGGCTAGAATATGTGATATTGTGAATTCACAATTTCCCCTTTTCTAGCTTGGTGCCTTAACCACTAAACATGAAAGCCAGATGGGTGACTTTGACCCAAGTGCTCTGTCTCAGCACACCCCACCCCACCCCACCTTTTGTGGGGTCTGTGTGATTATTAAGGATCTGGTATCATGTGGGAAAGCCACACAACTGGTAACTGCTTCAAATATAGAAGCTTTTGAGTAAGATTTACTTTTGCTTATATTATTTCTTGGAGATATTTAAGAAAAGTCATGACAATTCACAAAAAAGCAAGACCAGTTTTTACTTGTTATCAAATGAAAACCTGACAATAAGAATCATGAACAGTCCAAAAAAGTAAAATAATGAAATAGTATAACTAGTAGCAAGCATTGATACCACACACCAGTTAATAGATTTTAAGGGTCTAATTCTACTGTTCATTCCATATCAATAAAAGAATAATGGTCTTAGCCATATTAGAGCACAGTTGCATGGAGCAGTATTGTGGATGTTACATGCTTTCATTTTTGTGACCTCCCTTCCCTCTTTTTTATAATTGCTTCAAGGGGAATTTATGCACTCCCTGCAAGATCTGCAAGCAGAGATAACTAAGGCAGACGAGATACAATACATTCCTGGAAGAGGTCACTCAAACTCCTACCTAGGTTTTCCTAGGAACTTCTGCCTGGGTTGTTATCTAAGCTGGATTTTGTGACCAGTCAGTCACAAAATCAGAAAGATCCACAGCAATGTGTCTGCTTTTGATAAAAACCACTCTCAGGATCCTCCCTCCCTCCCTCCTTCCTTCCTTCCTTCCTTCCTTCCTTCCTTCCTTCCTTCCTTCCTTCCTTCCTTCCTTCCATCAGAGTAGAGCTGGAAGGGACCTTGGAGGTCTTCTACCCCTGCTCCACCCCCTGCTCAAACAGGAGACTCTATACCAGAGATCTCCAATCTTTCTGGGCTTGCGGACTGGACAGAAGGAGAGCAGCTTTAAAATTGGTGCGCATGCACAAACAGGCTGTGGACAGCCACCCGTGCTAGCATCCCTGTTTGCATCCATGCGCATGTGCAAATGGGACTGCAGGTGCTAGCGCAGGTGGGGGGGAATGTGCGCCTACACGTGCACACACCAGACAGCCATTTCCGTGGCCCGCTGGCCAAGAACCAGTGGCCTGGTCCCCATAGGTTGGGGACCCCTGCTCTATACCATTTCAGACAAGTGACTGTCCAGTCTCTTAAAAACCTCCAGTGATGAAGCACAACTTATGATGTCAAGTTTCCTTCCTTCCTTCCTTCCCTACCTACCTTTCTACCTGTCTTCCTATCTACCTTTCCCCCACCCCCAGAATAGATTAAAAATCAGTTCCTTTTTGTGGCAGTAAAATCATACTGGCTATTCATACAAAATGCTAAGACATTGTTCTAGCTGATGGGAATTAAAGTTGTCAAATAGGGATGTCTAGGTAATAAAATACCTCATTTCCCATGTCGATTTGGCGTTTGCCCTACTTATGCCCACTGACCTGGAACATCATTTGCAGTTGCAGCGGCAATATGTTCTCTGGGCATATTGCCATGTGCGCAGTGGTGAATATCAAGATTTCTATCCTGACTTTGTTTGTTCTCCTTCTGACAAATTTCATCAGCATTTTGGATGTCATCTTTGGAATTCAAGCATTTTGGCTTAAAGTATCCCAGAATGTGGCAATAGGACCTATCCTGTGAGAGGAATAAAAAAATTGTTTGGAGAAAACTTTTTTTAAAAAAAAATCCATACAATAAATCTAAGGGTCACCTCTATTGATAATGCCACCTGTCAAGCCAGAGAAAGCAGCCTGTCATATTAAGTGTGCATGCTAAGACAGCAGAGACTTTAGCTGTCTGCTGATAAATTCAAATGGGTGACAAGTTTTACAGAACTGCTGATTAACTTACTGGCAATGAATCAGCCAGGGAGCTACACCCATCAAATCTCTTTATGCTTTTTCTTCAGCTACCTAATGACACCCAGGACACATGAAAATAATTACAGCATTGTCATATGTACGGCCTATTTACAATAACAGCTATATCCCAAGCACAAGCTTGCACTCCATGTGGTGAAAAGCTTATGCCACCACAGAAAATATTTGCATAATTAATGCTGCTGTTACAAAGGGGAATTTTTTCAAAGGTAAGAAGAATGGCAGAGGTATTCATGCTATTTTTTTCTCCCTTGCCCACATTGTGCAAAATACCATAGTAGCTAATAGAGTTGCTAAGGAAGAATTCTGTTTCCTCATTTCTTGCTTGGTTGAAGGATATGCAGAACTTCAAAAAGGTGCTTCACTGCGATGAAAGCTCAAGTAAAGCACCCTTTTAAAGCTGCTTTCAAGCCATGCATACTGTACTTCTAAGGGTGATGTGAAATACTTCTTTCTGGGAAAATTAGAAGCAGCTTCTTCCACCTAATGCCCAAGTGCTGGAAATGGGACTAAAGATTGAATTACCTTTGGAGCCTAAATCTTTAGAAAGAAGATAAATGAAGTGTATGATTTCAGTATTAGTTTGCAACTGTATGGCTTTGATAGGTGGATGGGAAAGAGAAGGTCTGTGAAGATGGAATCAAAATCTTGCTCAGTTCCCGAATATCTTTTTTTCCCCTTCTTGCCAAGCATCTGACAGAATAGTAAATTTAACTTTCCTCTTTTTTGCACAACCCCCTTTGGAACCAAATATTCATTTCAGTGCTGTTTCTTTGCATATAGCTGCATGCCAGTTGGATTTGAATTTTTTTTTACTTCAGGAAGGTTTGGATTGCATCAACATATACACTTCACCTAGACCCAGTTTTTTATTGGTACCTTTTTGAAGCATCAGAGGTATCTAAGTAGGAACCTAGATGGCTGTGATAAATTTAAAAGCTAAAATTATTTTTGGTTGATTTATGAATATGTTCCTGGTGTGTCAGATTATTTTCTAAATAAAATGTGAAAAACATTTGGTCAGTTTCTAATAGGTTTATGTCCTTGAAGAAGAAAGCACTTGTTACTTAATTAAATTGCTTTGCATGGGTTAGTCTACAATTTAGTTAAGAAGAACAGTTACTCAGAGTGGTGCCATCAAGCTGTTAATAACACACTGTTTGCAACCAGTATGGTTCTGCTATGGCACATTGTGTGAGCTAGTCAGAAATTGCTGAACACTATCCCCTCATGTTTTGCTGCATCACTTTAGCTTCTTATAAAAATGCCACTAACAAGAATCTGAAAACTAATAAGCCATGTCATTTCAGCTTCTCCGTGAAGGACCTACTGGACCAAGTACATATAGCTTGACTCTTGACTACTTTGGGGCAGAAAAAGGTAGAAGGGTTTTTTTTGTTGCTGTTATCTCAGACTTTTGAAGACTTCCAGAGTTTTGTTGTATTTCTGCTTTCCAGTTATGATGCTTGGTTGGTTCCTCAGTCTTGTCTTCCAGTTGTCAGCTGGCCATGAACTTGTTTAATTGTCCTCTTTGGAGATCTAGGGACTGAAACTAGATGTTTATTATTTATTTATCTGCACATGACACATTTCTGTGTTCAATGATTGAACAATCCCTCCATTAAGCAATGCGTCATCGTCATCGTCATCCTCAGCCATTAAGTTCTGTCTGACTCTTGGCCACTCTATGGATAAGCACTCTCCATGCTCCTCAATCTCAAGCAGATCTGCCATGGTCATCTCAATGTCATCTTATATAGGATCCAACCAGTGGATGCTAGGGCGGCCCTTCTCCTTTTTCCGCTGATCACTCCCAGCATGATCAACTTTTTGAGTGAGTCAGTTCTCATGACATGACCAAAGTATGACAGCCTCTGTTTGGTGATCTTGGCTTCAGGTGATATTTTTGGTGAGGCTTCCCTTCTTTGTTTGTTATTTTTGCAGTCAATGGGATACATAATTTTACATGTTATATTTCTTTTGCTGCACAGGGATTCAAAGAATATCTGAGATTTTTTTTTCTACTACTAATTTTTTGTTTATGAGATTTATAGTCCACCTCAAGTGATTATGACTCTGGGCAATACCTATTTTTGTTCATTGTAAGACTTGAACTCATATCTCCTATTCCCCAATCTATGTCCTATGCAGTCATTAAAAACAAGCTGCCCTTCTGAGAATGCAGCTGAGGTTAGTACTTGTTCAGCCATTTTAAGGGCAAATATCTCACTAGATCTATAATTTTAACATTCTTTAAACTATAGTACATATGATTAATAAGCAGAGCAAGAACATTTGATAATTATATTATGTCAGTGTTAAAATCCACATTCACCAATAGGATCGACCCTTATCTCCCTATATTTGTTTGATCATTTTCATTGGTGAAAACACAGACACACATGTGCAGACACTTTAATTATTGTTCCTTTTTCACTAATAATAATAATAATAATAATAATAATAATAATAATAATAATAATAATAATAATAATAATAATAATAATAATAATAATTTTATTTGTATACTGCCCTTCTCCCGAAGGACTCAGGGCAGTGAACAGGGCAAACATATAAAAGTACAAAAATACAAAAATTAAGAAAGAATTAAACGAGATGCCCAAGTTACAACAATAGGTTAAAATACATTTAAAACAACAATAAAATCCAAACCCATCCCCCATCAGGCCAGGCCGGCTATTGGAACAGTGCCTCATTTTTCTAGTTAATTACCCTCATTCTATGCTTTTACAAGGGAAGGGTACATATACTATATACATTTTACACAAAGCAAGAAAGAGTTAGATTATACATTTGTATAACTATTGTTCAGAAAACAGCAAAAAATTATTTCTGAATAGCTATTTGAATTCAAGAATAAATTTAAATTAAAGATGGCTTTTAATATCATTTTCTGAAAATCATGTTTGCTTTGTACATGCATAATGTCATTCACATTGCAAATTTCACACAAGAGGAAGCAAAATACAATATTACATAATGTTTTAGTTCAGATGTAATGTTCTATTTATATTTTATTTGGCTTCTGATGCATATGTGTTCTTTTTCATTTTTTATAATAACTTTATTAAAATTTTAAAATATACCAAGATAAAAAACTAATGCAACCTAAAGTTGCATAAAGTATAAAAAGTATAAAAAGTATAAAAAGAAGAAAAAAGGACTGCAGGAAAAAAGGTAAAGAAAAAATATATAAGAAAAATAAATATAAACAAATGACTTTCTCCTTCAGAACATATAGTTTCTCTAACTTATTACCTTCTCTGCTTTTTCAAGCATCTCTTCTTTCCATATCTCTTCTTTTATCTATAAACAATTTATAAAGCCTCATCATTCAATCTTAATCAACAAAAGTCTATTAAAATTTATGTATCTGTTTTAATCAAATAAATCAGTTTCGTGTTCCTTTACTTTTAACATGGTAACATCATTTTTCTCTAAAAAATAAAGCATTTTTTATTCTTCCCATATCTTATCTCTGATCTAAAACAAATCTTTAAAGCCTCATCATTTAAACCTAGTTAAAAAAATGCATTAAGAGCCACTAGAAACAGCAACAAATGCACTTTTTCTTTTTTTACTTTTTATAGTTTTCTTATTTTCCATTAGTTTTTGATCTTTGAACTTTAATAAAATAGTTATTGACAAATATGAAAATTGGTTGCATTTTTATGCTTTTCTATGCTGGCCTAACCGAAACTAACTGAAATGGAAACATTGTAAGGAAAATTCATTTTAAGTACTTTGCAATTATTGTCCTCCAGAAAGAGTAAAAGGAAAACAACATATCTGGATGTGTAATAGTGGCAAATACAGTATCTGTAGCTCAGGTACAGGATGAGAGTAGAGGTTTGTTCTCCGAGCTTGAGGGTTGGTTTCCAAATGTTTCGTTACCAGGCTAGGTAACATCTTCAGCGGCATTTATGGGATGTCTGTGTCAGTGCTCTTATGGATATCTGGATGTTTTTGTAAACATATAAGCTAACTCAGTGGTTCTCAACCTGTGATCCATGGATCCCTGGGTGGGAGTGGTCATCACAGGCATTCCACTAAGGTTTGAAGAAATATTATGATTAAATCTTGAGTTAAATCTTGGGGGTCCGTGGCCATACTCCATGGCCACAAAAGGTATTTAAAGGAGCTCCATGGTGAAGAAAAGGCTGAGAATCACTGAGCTAACTGATACCTTTCAGAATTTAAATATATATATAGGAAGGTTTAGGCAAACCTTTCTTTCTGAGATCAATCTCTTTCTAATATTATATGGGTAAAATACCATCCAAATATTCTTTGAAGTAATTCAAGTGTAGCAAATAAGCAATATGTGTAACAATAAAGGGGGAAAATACCCCAAGACTTACAAAAGGGGGAAGAAAAAGATCACACACAAAAAAAATTGAACACAATTCCCAGATTTCAATACAATTTCTTATTTAGGTGGACTGTCCCAACTGAGTTAGTATAAATTTGCCACAGGGAACTTTCAACTTGCTTCTTAAAATATAGCCTAATATAGAGGTAAGTAATGTTATGCATGCAGGATGTACTGAATAGCAGTTCTATTTGTCCCAGCCGGAATGGCTCACCACCAAATATTTTGTTCAAGAGGTCTGCAAGGCATCAAATTGACAACTTTTGTATATAGCTTTCCAGGTATCTGCTATACAGTTTGATTCTTTTCTTCTTTATTTTTTATTGCTAAGCTGTCTAAAAGACTTACTTATCTGTAGAATTCACCTAAACAAATGGCAACAGTGATTAAGCCTTTCTTATTTCAGGAAGTTGAAGGAATACAATGATTCACACATGCGCACAGATTATACAGATAGTTCTCTACTTACAATATTCATTTAGTGACCACTCAACAGCACTGGAAAAAATGACTTATGACCATTTTTCACACAACCAGTTGTGGGATTCAAATATTGAACAACTGATTCTCTGTGTGGATGCCATTCTGGGCCTGGACAACAAAAAATTAGCTACCGGTTCTGCCAAACTGGTGTGAACTGGTTGAATGACACCACTGCTTATGACCGTTGTAGCATCCCTGTGGTAAAAATTCAGACAGTTGGAAATTGACTCACATTTATGACAGTTGCAGTGTCCCAGGGTCTGTGATCACCTTTTGTGATCTTCTGACAAGCAAAGTCAATGGGTAAGCCAGATTCACTTAACAACTATGTAACTAACTTTACAACTGCCATGATTCACTTAACAACTGTGGCAAGAAAGATTGTAAAATGGGTCAAAATTCACTTAACTGTCTCAGAATAAATTTGGGGTTCAATTGTGGTCATAAGTCGAGGACTACCTGTACGTATGTACGTACGTACATACATACATACATACATACATACATACATATGCACACACACATGGACACACAACCACACATAGACACATACACATGTATAGAGAATATATATATTCTCCAGATTTATACTTTTCCTCAAATTTCTGTGAAGATATCACCTAGCTGTTTCTCAAACAATATTGCATTCTACTATCTTATTTTTGGGATAATTAGAGCTAATAGTGTTGAAGCTAGCCACTTTTTTTCAGTTCTTAAAATGCTCTCAGGGTCTCTTTCTGTGCATGGCAAGAACTGATAATATTTTAATTTTCTTTTTCCCCCCTGGTGAAACAAACCAAGAAAATCAGCTTTTCCATAAAGTACCTCAGATTAAACATTCAGCCAGGGGCTAATGTCATGTCTCTCTGTCATCACACACTCTTTGGCAAACCAAATTTTGATTTAATGATGTACAAATTTCTATTTTCTATTTATTCAATTATAAACAGCAAGAAAAATAACCTGAAAAATTAGTTTTTGGAATGAAATGTTGAAAGAAAGCACTTGTGAAAATATGGGGGAGTTGAAAAAGATTTATCTATTTATTAACAGCATTGACAATAAGATTTTGCTTAGACCTTTAGTTAGGAAGATAGATTAATTAACCTTAGTCTAATAGTCGGGCAGTCTCATTCAATTTGGAGTCAAATCTAAAAAGGTTTAAAAATCAAAGCACTGGACCTCCTATTGCCTCATATTCAAAGTGTGCAATTATGGCTGTAATATTGTTTTAGAAACTTTTAAAAATAATTGGAAGAAATAATTTGACAGTAGAATTTTCTGATGTGGTAGTTTCTGGCAAATTTCAAAAAGGAAATATATTCAGACATTTGGGAGCTAGAAACCTTTAAATTTGGTTGTTGTGTTTTTTTAAAAAAAACACACCATAATGCCTATCACTTCTTATTTGTTATTTACTGACAAAATTAGATATTATTCATAACAGTACTATTCAGGTCAGCGAGGGCAAAATATTACTTAATTTTTATATATGTGCATTCTTATATAAGAGATGAACAACTTCCATTGATTCAAGAACTAGGGTTATGCTTTGCTTGGCATGTAAAGGTCACATCCTAAATGATTGTGGTCATTTTGGTAAAAATTTTGGTATATTTTAAGAACTAAAATAGTTGCCTTGAGCATTTGCAACATATTTTGAAGGATTTCATTAATGATGACCAGCATCCCCTTCTATCTGTCGAACTCCTAAGCAGAGGGGTTCACATCGACATGCCCAGCACTACCTGTACTGCAGTATACTGGTAGGAATTGTTATGAAAATGGCAGCTAATACAAAGGTGCCACTTGAAAGTAGCTGTCTAAATAACTCTTGAATGGCTGCATGAACTTAGCCATCAGATTCAATTTTGGGAAGGGAAGGGACTTGCTGCTCCCAATTACCTTATGACTGTTAGATTAATCATCTGACATAAAAAGAAAACAGAACAGAAAAAGAAGAAAGAAAGGTTGCTAGGAGAAGTGCATAACTGTTTCAGGGCTGTCAAGTTCTCTTGGAACCTGGGTTATACGGTCTCAAAAAAGGTGGATGTACTTTAAAAACCCTGGGTGTATCCTTTATAAAATAAAATTTATGTAAGTATGAACACTAGACATAAAAATGGAATCATTTCTTGCTACATGAGCATCAACAAAAACAAACAAGTCTTCCAGAGCAAAATCAAAATGTAAAATAGCTTCTATACAAAAGGGAGCCTCTGTAGTTTATGACTGTGTCATATTGCATTTTGAGCACCAATAATCTCCAATAATTATATAAAGCCATATTTTTTTTTCTTGAAAAGATGCACTGGTATTGAATAATAATAACATTTGCTATATTAATTGTATTTTTCACAGATGCCAAAATGATATTTCATTAATATTTGTAAATGATACATTCCAATTTCTTGTTCCATGTCTCCAAATATACTTGAATAGTTAATTTAATAGGGTTTAGTATATTTTCCAACAATCATAAAAAGACTTTTTCCAAAGTCTCAACATCTTTTGAGAACCAGTTCGATAATGGTTAAAGCATTAAGATAGAAACAAGAATACTGTGAATTGTTGGGACAATGTTTTTAAAGTCCCACCTTTGGCATGAAGTCAGTGGGATGACCTTGGATTGGTCACTTTCTCTCAGGAGCATGGCATGGCATGGCATGGCATGGCATGGCATGGCATGGCATGGCATAGAATAGAATAGAATAGAATAGAATAGAATAGAATAGAATAGAATAGAATAGAATAGAATAGAATAGAATAGAATAGAAGCTGGAAGGGATCTTGGAGGTCTTCTAGTCCAGCCTCCTGCTCAAGCATGAGATGCTATACAATTTCAGACAATGATGAAACCTTCAATGATGAAGCATCAACAACTTCTGAAGGCAAGCTGTTTCACTGGTTAATTGTTCTCACTGACTGGATGTTTTTCCTTAATTCCAGGTTGTATCTCTCTTTGATTAGTTTCCACCTATTGTTTCTTGACCTGCCCCCTGGTGCTTTGGAAAATAAGTTGACTTTCTCTTCTTTATGGCAGCCCCTCAAATACTGTAATACTGCTATCATGTCTCTCCTACTTCTTCTTTTCTCTAGACTAGGCAAACCCAAATCCTTCAACCGTTCTTTATATGTTTTAGTCTCCATGGCTTTAATAATCTTAGTTGTTCTTCTCTATACTTTTTCCAAAGTCTCAACATCTTTTTGTAGTGTGGTGACCAAAACTGGATAAAGAATTTCAGGTGTGGCCTTACTAATGTTTTACAAAGTGCTATTAATACTTCATGTGATTTTAATTCTATGCCTCTGTTTATACAACCAAGGATTGTATTAGCTTTTTTGACTGCTGCCACACACTGCTGGCTCATATTTAAGTGATCGTCCACTAGGACTCCAAGGTAACTCTCACAGTTACTGTTTTTGAGCCAGGTTTCACCTAATCTGTACTTGTACTTTTGGTGTTTCCTGACTAAGTGTAAAAACTTGCTTTTTTCCACATTAAATTTCATTTTGTTGGATAGGGCCTATTGTTCAAGTCACACAGGATCTTTTTGGATCCTGAGTTTGTCTTCTGGGATGTTGGCAATAGCAACCACTTCTGAGAAATCTTGCCAAGAAAATTGCAGGAACTTGTCCAGGTAGTCTCCAACAATTGGACACGATGTAACTGAAGGAAAAGCAATGGTTGGTTTACCATTATATAAATGTCATATTAAATCCTAATACAAAGAATTTCTAAAGCAGTTAAGACTGCTGGTCTATAGGCAGCTATTGAAAGTGTTTTAATGGATTATATTGACATTACATATTATATTTACAAAAATGTGAAATCATAGCTCTTTAGCCAATATCGGCCTTCTTACACATTGAGATCTTTCAGGGAACCTAGGATGCTGTAATATATCAGTGTAGTATATGTGTGGATCCAAGGAGTGCAGCCTTTTGTAATCGAGAGGTGGAACTTTTGTCAATCCTCACACTTTCTAGCATGGTACCTTAGCATGCTTATAACCACTAGGGCCATCAAATCTAGTTTATATCATAATCTTTCAACTTTAATTTTCAGATCTTTGATTCTTGTCTTTGATTCATGATTAATTGTCATTAACTCCATGGTCTTCCTACCCAGGACTTTTAGTTCTGCTTGAATCCAGTCCACTATTCTAAATGCATATTTAATGACTGGAATTGTCCAGTTGTTCATAACCTTGATGGTATTTCCTCTATTGAATTTGGACTGTAAGATTTCTTCACTCTCATTATCTATCCACCTCTAATCCTTTTCTTGACTTCAGTGTGCTTGACGTTGTGAACCTGAAGCATGCCCAGGAAATCATATTGATCGACTTCATCCAGATTTTTGATGTTATTTCCATACGGCATCTTGATTCCTTTAGTTTTCACTATTTTTCCTCATTTCATGGTGTCATGGCACATTTATCCAGTCCAAACTCCATTGCAATGTCCTGGCTGCATATAAGGACAGTTTTGAACAGTGATTCAAAACATTTTCCATAAATCTTCAGACTGTTGACAGGAATCAATGCAATGACAAATAGTAGTGGTGAGAATGAGTCTCCTTAAAGATTCCTCTCTTGATATTAACCTCTCTCAATCTATTACCATTGACCAATGCTGTATCTTCCATTGGGTCATTTATATTTGCACAAAGTTTATAATGTTTCTTCTGTTGTTTCTAGGCATTTGATTTTCCAAGCATGTGGCCATGAGTCAAATGTATTCTTGTAATCAATCTAAGCTACATTCAAACTGCTTTTTGCAGTTTTCCAAAATCATCTTATAAATTAAGAAAGATCTTGTGTTTCTCTGCTGTTTGTGGTTCCTTTCTGCATGGATGGAAAGAACTTGTTTTCAACCACACCAGAAGTAATTTGAGTGTAGTTGGTAAGTGGGTAATTGGCTTGTATCTTCCTGGGTGCTGAATGTTGCATATTTCATTATTAGGTAGGTTTGCCAGATGTTAATCAATCTTTCAATTCCACCTCCTTGCAGTATGTTGTTAAACTGCTCGGCAATAACTGAGTGCAGACCACTCAGATGTTTCAACCAAAACCATGCAGTTCATCTGCAGTGGTGCTCACCAATTTTTCATATTCCTTTTCCGTCTCTTCACTATTTCTGTAGTCATTACAAGTTCTTTCCTTTCAGCCTCTTTTTTTATCCTTATCTCTTCCTATTGGACTTGATTTGTAATAACACATAATTATTTCTTTGTTTTCAATCTTTTTATATTTGCAATAGGTAAACATTTTTTTGCAATAGTCCTGCAGCCCTGATTGCTCAGCCAAGAGTTCTGAGTTCTATAGCCCATTTCTCACCAGATGTCCAAGTAGTTAATATCTAGCATGGTTCTTGTTGACCTGGTGACAACTGATCTTAAAACCTTTTGAGCTTATGCAAGAAGACAGATTTAAAAGCTTTAAACACTTTGGGAAATTGGGCAGTCTATATGTTTAAGATAGAGGAGGAAAGCTGTGGCAGTAGTGAACACGGCTGTAGAAATCTTTACAAATATGATTTGCTATGATGTAGTGTCAAGCAAAGCCCCTCCTTAAACTGTTTTACCAAGAAATATCCCCTCCCCCCTCTTGGAGTGAAGAGTTGTGACCAAGTTGCCTCACTTTACTTTTCTTCACAGCTCTTCCAAAATCTCCTCCAGAATTTGCAGGCAGTCAAGAACTTGCTATTGTGAGTCAACATTTTTGTCTTGGGATCATCCAACAGTTGCAAAAGGGGAAGAGAGTGCTTCTCTTTCAGCTTTTGCAAGGGATAGAAAGACTAGCCGAGAAAAGTGAGACCATGATGAAGGTTCAAGGTGGCATGAAGTGGTTCATTGAGGCAAATAAGGCTGCCTTTTGGTCTGGTGTCTCCTCTGCAACAGCGGTCTTGAGATTTGTATCTTCTTTGCAACAGGAAATCTTTAGTTGGCACAGATTTATACTCCCTTACACAAGCTTAAAAGAGAAGGAATAAAGAAATTGTACATAAGGCTGTTCATCAGCTTACAAGGATATATTTTTTATTGTGAGGTACAAAAATAAAGAAAATAACAACCCTGGTTGTCTATGTGTCACACACACACACACACACACAGAGAGAGAGAGAGAGAGAGAGAGAGAGAGAGAGAGAGAGAGAGAGAGAGAGAGAGAGAGAGAGAGAGAGAGAGAGAGAGAGAGAATAGTTGTGGACCTGAAGAGATTGAGGCAATCAACAATATGCACTGGATACAAATATGTGTAGATTTATCATATGTAGGTAGAAACAAACCATGAAAGAGTAGCTTCTCCATTCTCAAATTTTCTCTCTAGAACTTTCTGTTCTCCCTATCCTTGTATAGTAAATCTATTTTACTAAGTTTGAATTTAGTAACAACTGGAATCAAGTTGCTTGATCAGCTTAGTTTCACCTTGGAACAAAATGTCAGAATGTTCCATCAGAATGTTATTATTTATGTTGTCCATTTGTAAAGAGTCATTTTTATCATTCATTATTTCAGCTTCATTTGTCACAGAGGTCTGACACACCTTCATTGGCAAACTGAACTTCAGAATATCTGCTATTGGATATTACTGAACAAGAAATCAGGAGTTTGGTAGCACATATTCTGACTAACAAATTTTATTGAAAGGCATAAGCTTTCATGAGCAGCAGTTCACTTAATCAGTAGCTTGACTGATGTAGGATTTAAATTGGGATGAAGCAGGAGCAGAAAGGGAGAATGACAGCATGACCAATCAAATTGGTACTGACCTCATATATTGGCCTTCTTCATGCTGATCTTTCCTTAACTAGACTCTTCAAGTTTTTAAATATTGTTGCTGTATTTGAGTCCATCCATCTTGCTGCTGCTTGCCCTTTTCTCTTTCCTTCCACTTTTTTCCAGAATATTAATTTGTCCAGAGAACTATGTCTTCACTTTATCCAAAATATGGTAACTTGAGCTTTGTCATTTGTGCTCAAGAACTGTGAGTTGTTTGTTCTATGATCCATTTGTTTGTTTTCTTTGCCATCTACAATATTCTAAAGAGTATCCAACACCAAATTCCAAAGTGTCAATACTTTTTCTATCCTTCCCCCCCCCAAAAAAAAAACAGTGTTCACTGTTTCCTATATGATTCCAATCTTTGTACATACAGTCATGTCACAACATCTGAATTATTTTCTTGGCATGTTTCTTGACTGCTGGTTCCTTTAATATTGATAATTGGTCCTAAAACGAAGAAGCTACCCACTACTTCAGTGTCTTTAGTGTTGTTAGTAAGCTTGGTAGCTGTAATATATGTCATTATTTGATTGTCTTTATATTTTATTTTAGTTACAGGTTTTTGCTGTGCTTCTTGTCTTTCATTTCCAGATCTTGCAAATCATTTTCATTTTCGCCTATCAGAGTAGTGCCACCAGGAAAATGCAAGCTATTGATGTTCTTCCAACTGAAGTTGAAAAAAATATTCATGGAAGAAGAAATGCTATAATTATGGTCTCCATGGGAAAGAAGAATTTCAAGTAATAAAGTGACTTTTCCACGTAAAATGCTTATATTTACCTATAACACTGGAAGTAGGCCTGGAAATGGCAGCTAAATCCCCCAGATATTTGCCAAACCGGCACTCTTCCAGCACCTGAAGAATTTATCTTATCAATCCTATTGTCCATTCTTCAGCCAATATGGGTGTTCAGAGGATTACTTTCCTCCCTCCTATGATACCAATAGAAAAAAGAATATCCTACTTGTAAGTCTGAAATTTTTATAGCTTTTATTTAAATCATTAGGAAACAAAAACAAATAGTATATACATTGGTGCAATAGGAACTGTTTGCTAAGATTTGAAATTAATAGTTCTGTACCCAAGCAACTGCCCTGTCCCACCCTGCCAAAATTGGTTTACTCTTAAGCCCTCTTCCATTTCCTACTCTACTTTCTTCTTGGCTTCTTCAATTTATTCTTGCCCCCCCTCTCTCTCTCATCACAGCCTTCTCTTCTTGGGTCAGCTCTCTAAACTGTTTTTCAGCCTCTCTTTACAGCTAAACTTCCAGTTCTTCACACCACATTGATTGAACTGTAAATCTTTGGTTTGTATTCTTTGTACAAAGCGTCAGGTCTTCATTCATTTTTTGCTCCTGAGTAGTAGTTTTGCCAACAACAAAAAAGGGGGGGATTTCTCTGCTAAATTCAAATGCTCTTCTTTTCTTCTTTTTCCATCACATCTTGATTCCTTTATTTCCTTTCTTTTCCTTCATCTTCCATCACACCAAAAATTAGGGCCATATATATGTTTGTTCTTTCTCCGTTCCCCCTAAATTAGCTTTCTTCTTTTCATGCAGCCAGGATGTCTAGGATGAAGAGCTTCCTATTTCTTCTCCATTTACCTCTTGATCCATCCTAAAAGATGTTGTTGTTGTTAATTGCAAAGTCATGTCCAACACCATGGACAACGTTCCTCCAGGCCTTCCTGTCCTCTACCATCTTCTGGAGTCCATTTAAGCTCATGCCTACTGCTTCAGTGACTCCACCCAGCCACCTCATTCTCTGTCGTCCTCTTCTTCTCTTGCCCTCAATCTTTCCCAGCATTAGGCTCTTCTCCAGTGAGTCCTTCCTTCTCATAAGATGGCCAAAGTATTTGAGTTTCAACTTCAACTTCAGGATCTGGCCTTCTAAAGAGCAGTCAGGGTTGATCTCCTCTAGGACTGACCGGTTTGATCATCTTGCACTCCAAGACTCGCAGGAGTCTTCTCCAGCACCATAGTTCAAAGGCCTCAATTCTTTAGCGCTCAGCCTTTCTTATGGTCCAACTTTCACAGCCATACATTGCAACTGGGAAGACCATAGCCTTGACTATACACACTTTTTTGTTGGCAGGGTGATGTCTCTGCTTTTTAGTGTGCTGTCTAGATTTACCATGGCTTTCCTCCACAGGAGCAAGCATCTTTTGATTTCTTGGCTGCAGTCCCCATCTGCAGTGAACTTGGAGTCCAGGAAAATAAAATCTGTCACTACCTCCATTTCTTCCCCATATATTTGCCAGGAATTGAGAGGGCTGGATGCCATGATCTTGGTTTTATTAATGTTGAGTTTCAAGCCCACTTTTGCACTCTCCTTCTTCATCTGCAACAAGAGGCTCTTTAATTCCTCTTCATTTTCTGCCATTAGAGTGGTATCATCTGCATATCTTAGGTTGTTAATATTTCTCCTGGCAATCTTAATTCCAACTTTTGATTTATCTAGCCATGCCTTTCTCATGATGTGCTCTGCATATAAGTTAAATAGGCAGGGCAACAGTATACAGCCTTGCCGGACTCCTTTCCCAATTTTGAACCAATCAGTGGTTCTGTGTCCAGTTCTCACTGTTGCTTCTTGACCTGCATATAGGTTTCCCAAGAGACAAATAAGATGATCTGGTATTCCCATCTCTTTAAGAACTTGCCACAGTTTGTTATGATCCACACAATCAAAAGCTTTAGCATAGTCAATGAAGCAGAAGTAGATGTTTTTCTGGAACTCCCTAGCTTTCTCCATGATCCAGCGTATGTTGGCAATTTGATCTCTAGTTCCTCTGCCTCTTCAAACTCCTGCCTGTACTTCTGGTAGTTCTCGATCCACATACTGCTGGAGTCTAGCTTGTAGGGTTTTCAGCATAACTTTACTAGCATGTGAAATGAGTGCAATAGTGCAATAGTTTGAACATTGTTTGACACTGCCTTTCTTTGGAATTGGAATGTAAACTGATCTTTTCCAATCCTGTGGCCACTGTTGAGTTTTCCAAATTTGCTGGCAAATTGAGTGTAGCACGTTTACTGCATCATCTTTTAAGATTTTGAATAGCTCAGCTGGAATACTGTCACATCCACTAGCTTTGTTGTTGCTCAGCTTTCCTAAGGCCCACTTCACTTCACATTCTAGGATATCAGGGACGTTAAACTCGTTCTTGTATACTTCTGTGTAATTTTTCCACTTCTTTTTAATCTCTTCTGCCTCTGTTAGGTCCCTGCCATTTTGGTCCTTTATCATGCCCATTTTTGCATGAAATGATCCCTTCATCTCTCCAATTTTCTTGAAGAGATCTCTGGTCCTCCCTATTCTATTGTTTTAGTTCGCTGATTCCTAAGATTTTGATGTTCAGTTTTGTCATCTCTTGTTTGACCACGTCCAGCTTGCCTTGATTCATGGCTCTGACATTCCAGGTTCCTATGCAGAAAAAATCTTTACAGCATCGGACTTTTCTTTCACCACCAGACACATCCACAGCTGAGCGTCCTTTCGGCTTTGGCCCAGTCGCTTCATTCTTTCTGGCACTACTAGTACTAGCCTTCTGCTCTTCCCCAGTAGCATATTGGATGCCTTCCGACCTGAGGGGCTCATCTTCCAGCATCATATCTTTTTGCTTTTTGGTACTGTCCATGGGGTTTTCATGGCAAAGATACTTGAGTGGGTTGCCATTTCCTTCTCCAGTGGTTCACATTTTGTCAGAACTCTCTACTATGACCTGTCCGTCTTGGGTGACCCTGCATGGCATAGCTCATAGCTTCATTGAATTACACAAGGCCCTTCACCACAACAAGGCAGTAATCCATGAAGGGGTCTTAAAAGATAATGGATCCTAAAATCTTACAACCTCTTTGCAAACTACTGAGTTGCGTTTGCAAACTAGCAGATGAGAATTTTAATATTTGAATACCATGAAAAAATTAAATGAACTATATTAGTTCATGGATAATTTCATTTAATATCCATGAACTAGTTTTTCCAGCCATAGAACTATCAGATTTCTATGGTAAGTTGGCAAGCATGACATGAAGGCCAGCAATTGTTGGTCAGAGCCATTGTGTCTCTAATATTGGTGATAGAGACTCATCGCAATGAGTAATCATGGTTAGGTTTATCCTATATAAATTCTGTAATTCCTTTTGAATTAGTGGCCATTGCCTTACTTTGAAAAAAAACAAACTTTAGCTTAAATATTATTGTATGCAGAAGTAATTTTTTTGACCTGCCATGAATCCTCCACTATTCAATTGCATCCTTATAATTGAAGTGAATTTTTTAATAATTAACATAAAATACCTGTCTGATTAATTAATTCAGAACTGTAAAAAAGACCATAACAGAAGGGGATCTCTTAGTTTTGTTTCAAATATTTAAATGAATTATATTGTTATTACTAATTATATCACATATTCATTAACCCTTACCTTTTTTTTTCACTTGGATCAAGCTCTACTATTTCAAAACTGAACTTGGCAGCCTGATCTGACTCAGTTCTAAGTACTATCAAAAGCCAGAATTTTTTTGATTACATTGGAGTAGCTTTATCAGGACTAAACCATAGTTTTGCCTAGCTACTTATGGTCAATGAAAAGCATTAGTAATGGACTACAAGAATTAGTCTTTATGGCTCAATGATAAAAAAAAGTAATTTAAGCCACAATTTATTTCATCAGATTTAGGATTACGGATGTTTAGCTGTCTTTATCTTCTTATTACGGGGAAAAATAATCATAGTAAGCAAAGTAAAAATGCACAATTACACAACTGGAGCTTGGGATGCTTGAAGAGTTTGTTCTTTGCAAATTCAATATCCATGGGCTTCAGAAATACATATAACTGAAAAAACCTGTTTTTTTTAAATACAATTAGAAATTACTGTGGAAATATAGAGTGAAATGGGACAAGCACAGGCAAAGGGAAAAACAGTCATCTGTCCCTAACAGGAGCTTATGTGAGAATAAAATAATTGTGTATGACTCAGATTCTTGACCTTTCCATTCCAATTATTTGTTGCCATTGCATTGACTGAACATTTCTGAATGGATCTTTAGAGCCCTGTGAGGGTTAAACATGTTTTAAGAAAATGAAATGAGATTGTACACATTTGGTAGTTTCTATTGTATCCACTAGTTCCTTTAGTAGAAAAAAAATTCTTTTTTCTTCTGTGCACCCTGCAGAGCAGGGAATATAAGTGAAAGTTTCACTGTAGGAATGGGGAAGTAACCTGATTAAAGCTCCATGGATTATTGAAGTAAGCCAAATTGTTGGCAATATTGGAAGATGTACAACTTATTGCTTTATTTTATATTAATTTATCTTATTTTTTATCTTACTAATAGGCCAATTATTTAAAAACCATGAATACACACACACATGTATGTATGTATGTATGTGTATATGTATATGTATATGTATACTGTATATATGTATATATATATGTGTGTGTGTGTGTGTGTGTGTGTGTTAAGTATTGTCAAGTCTTTTGAATACACCTTGCTAATTAAATCTTTCTTTCCTGTTTTGGCCTAACCCAAGGCTATCCACAGGATATAGTCACAACTTATAACAGCTCATTATTTGTGTAAATTATTCAAATTGTTAATAAAGAATTTAGGGAGGCTGATATGGCCATTTAGAACTTCTTATGTTCTCATCAGGAGTTATATATATATATATATATATATATATATATATATATATATATATATATATATATATATATATATATATATATATATATATATATATATATATATAATATACTTTCTGTCCTGGAGTTCAATATGTCCTCCTTTTTACATATCTATAAAATAAAGAGGGATTTTGCTAATGTATCAGTGACAAAAAACAATTAAACAATCAAAGAGGACTAATGGTTTAGTAGAAACAAATTAAAATTAAAAAACATGCTTCCTGCTGCAAAATAATATGCACCACCAGTACTGTCTGGTGTTTGAAAGAATAAAACAGATTTTGATTTTAAATCTGAGATCCTTTTTTGGCTATAAATTGACATGCCAGTTCTAAATGATTAGGCACCAATAAAAAGAACATAAAAATGTTGAACAAAGAGTATATTGAAGAGTTTTCTCTTTCTTTTTTTAATGTGTTATTTATTAAACTATTAGCCATTTCTAGTGAATGCTAATTAATAGTGCATTTCTAAGGAAAGAAAAATAGTTTTGTCCTTTTCTTTTCTTTTCTTTTCTTTTCTTTTCTTTTCTTTTCTTTTCTTTTCTTCTCTTTTCTTTTCTTTTCTTTTCCATTCCATTCCATCCCATTCCATTCCATTCTTTCTTTCTTTTTTTAATGTTCCACGATTACAACCCAACTGCCAGGCAATTCCTAGAGATAAATTGCCATCTGGGGTTAATGACCCTTAGTTGCTGCTCTTCTAGCCATCAACTAAACAGTCATTAATCCTCAGGAAATTTCTTATTCCTCTATTCTTAATGCTTCATTACAATCTGTCTTGATAAATCTTTCAGAGAACTTCATGGCTTCATCTTCAGTTCTAAGCTACAACTTGACCTCAGCACTAACCCTTTCCCAAAAGCTCCCTGAGAAATGAAAACCAATTGGTCTAGGATAACTTTATTTGGCTAAGATTGAATCAGAGAACCTGTCTTCTATAACCAGCTCATGGATAAGATTTAAAAAAGCTTGGGATCATACCTTTCAGATTGTAACAGGCTACATAAGAAGACATCTTCATATAAATAAAACCAATGCAGTTAATGTAAAACATATATTTCAATTGATGAAAGAGAAATCATTATCATCATCAACAACACTCCCTTGAGAAAAGTGTGGGTGAAAAAATGTATCTTCACATGATAGGCAAACAATATAATACAGTAGTTGGCACAATTTGATTCCAAACCCCACTTCTTAAAAGGACCTTCCATAAATTAACACGACAGTAATCCACAGGTCTAGGCAACCACAATAAGAACTCAGGTATTGATCTTATTGATCACATTATAATGTAATAATATGTGCAATACATATGTAATATGTACATAGCAAGATGACCTGCTAAAAAGCAGCCACTTAATTTTGAATCAGTTGCAGCTACTGAAGCAGATGTATAGGTTGGACTATTTATAGTGGTGGGATTCAGCCAGTTCACACTACTTCGGCAGAACCAATAGCTAATTTTTTTTTACAAATTTTATTGATTTTCTAATATTACATTCACATATTTGAAAAGCAACATGGTGGCTGAGTAGTAGTAATTCAATTACATACAGATATCATTAGTACAAATTTCAGATTGCTACCATAAACATTTCCTCTCTTTTTCCCTTCATATATATTGCCTATTTGTAAATTTAAAGACAAGTTTTATCCTATCAATCACATAGAAAATAACTTGCTTACATATAGCCATAGTTTTTAGTTTACACATATTCTAGTTGTTTTAACATACAATCTTTTAGACAATCAATAACCTAATAGATTTTTCAGTTTTAATTTCCACTAACATTTAGATTTAATGTTTGATATTTATCATTCCCAAGATTTTTAATATACTCCCAATTCATACTCCCATTCCTCACAAAATCTAATATTCAAAATACACATCTTGTCTATTTAACTTCTCACCCTCTATATTAACAAATTAAGAATACAGTATGATATCCTTCCTTTTTGCTAGTTTCTGATTTTTTTAAGTAGTAATCAAAATTTCTTATTTCAGTATTTAATACTTCCTCTCTCTTCCTCTTTGTATCTGCTGTCTCTTGCTTAAAATAATAATTTTTGTTTTTGACCTTCCATATAGACCTATTTATTACTTTCATCAATAGGTTTTTAGCTTCTATTCACCTTTACATGACTTTTATACACCAATCAATATTCAAATTAGCTATTAGTATTTATACTGCTAAATTTTAATGACCAAAAACTTTTCTTTATCTCAGTTCATAACAATGCCTTGTGTTCAACATGCACATCTTACCTATTTAAGTATATTCTGTTTTAGATTTCGATAAGATGATCAAAACTCCATTCTTCTTCAGTCTTATTCTAGCTTTTTTCCTTTACCAAATTGTCTTCCATGTCCTTGCTTTTGGGTCATCAAACCAATCTCCTTGTAATATCATATATATTAATTGATACTGGCAAAACCATCCGGTAACTATTTTTTTGAGAGGACTTGTAGATCTAGTGAGTCGTCTCTTTATTCTTCCATATTAATGTGATTGTTCTGAATTATTTATCTTCTCATCCAACTGTTTTTTTTCTAGATCCTCTAATTCCTTCTGAGTTGTATAGGAAACCTTTTCCTTTTTCCAAATTGTCTTGTGTCTTTTCTGGATTTTCAAATGTCAATATTTGTTGAATAGTTGATTCTTCTGTCATGGTATTTAAGTGTTTCATTTTTTTCTATTGTATTTTGTATAGATGATTCTTTAGTTGTGGTCAAAGTTTGGGCATTCATATCTGGGCTGTCTTCTTGTTCCTTCCCATAGCCTCTTAGTTTTTCATTGGCTGTGATAAGAGTTTGAATTATTGTTTTCAACATAGAGAGAATTTGTTGATTTTCATCCATAAGGAAATTTTCACTTAGAAAATCCAAAAGAAAGAAAAAGTTTTTTTCTAGGTAAGGAACTTTCACAGCTGTTGTTTCAAAATTTTCAAGGTTATGTATCTTATCTATTTCCTTGAGCAGTCAGCCTGGCCACTGAAGAATAGCAGATTAAAATACCAAATTTGACCACATGGTGTCACCTCTACCTTTTAAAGTTTCCCTTTGAGTCCCAAAGTTATTTTAATCTTTTCAGTTTTTCTTCTTTTTTATAAGGAAAAACCCAGATTTTCAACAGAAGTAGATAATGAAAAATAAAAAATAAAAAGTCTTTCAGTCAACAAGCTTTGAGAAATAAAATTCCAATTGGGATTCAGATACTTTTTCAACATTTTAAACACATCGCCGCTGGATGGTTGGTTGCTGCTCTTTCTGGAGGGAGGGCTAAAATCCCTATTCCCTCACCACTGGTGGGGAAATGCTTAGCAGCTTAAGGAAGTACAGAAAATAATTAGGGTGTAAAAGAGGTAGATCTCACCCAGTCTCTTCCACGCTGCTTTAAAAGTTGCCTGGTGGAAAATGTGACTTTGGCTGTTCACAGCCTAGAGATGAGCCATAATGACCGGTTCTCTCATCCGCCGGTTTTGAGGGATTGCCAGGTGTAACAGGAGAATTACAGTTCTCCCACGATCCAGCAAATGCCCCTCCTTCCTGGTCGCCTCTTTGGGGTGACTTTCGGCCCTTTTCAGGGCCCCCCAGTGATGTGAAACTGGATGGGGGAGAGAAAGCAAATCTCCCAGCCATTCATGGTGGCTGTGTGGCAAACTGGAAGCCCCAATAGCTATTTTTTTGTTGTGCAGGCCCATAATGGACTTCCGGAAGCGGCATCCACACAGAGAACCAGTTGTTCACATATTTGAATCCCACCACTGACTATTTAGAACATGAATACTAATCCAAAGGTAAAAATTTCCACCATATAAATAATAGTGGTTAGACTACCTCTGTCCAGGAAATGGTGTCGTTTATAATCCAGTCAAAATTCTGAAAAATAGTTTCAGTGATTGTTTGAGTGCCTGTTAAAAATGATTTTAGGAATATTCTAAAATTAAGTGGAACATCTCTTAGATCAGGAAAGACCCCAGTTACTACATTCACATTCAATTTATTTGCCCTTATTCAAGCACCAAGTCATTCTCAATTTCTGATGAGTCAGTGTTTGGGTAAAATAAAGCATGTCACTGGCACTACAGCTCCAAATGTCTGATGGTTACCATGTCCATGTGATCAAGGTAATTATGAGCTTCTGAATCCAGAGAATACTTTTCAGGAGTGACCAGCCACTTCTTCTTTTAAAACCTGTGGTACCACTCCAACACACTAAGATATATTCACCATTTCCTGGATCCATTTAGTCATCTCTCCTCAGCAAATTAATCAAGATGGACTAGGGTCAAAGGTCAGCCAGCTATAATTATATTGTGTGTGTTTTCTGCTCAACACTTCAAAAATATCTTGACCATGCCAACAAATACATAAGGATGCACATGGAGGGTGCAAAATAAGTCATCTTTGCAAATTTCACCCTCTATCACATAATACAAATAAAGTCATTACTCTTTATAAATTCAAACACACACACATACACACACACACATGTACTGTACATAAAAACGTAAATATATTAATACCCATGAACATTATGATTCTCTTATTTTCCATAATAATTACCCTATGAGGTATTGATCAGAATTACTGGCCTGGAATTATGCTGTCTCTGCTACTATGTTAATCTTTTGTTTAACTCTTAACAAAACTCTTAATAAACTCTACCTTTGTTTAAATGAAGTAAATGTTCATGGGGAGATTGAACATGTTCCAGTTTATGAAACAAAAATACTGAACTGTGCTTCTGTAACTGTGCCTTAGTTAGAGCAGATGGCATAGTCTCAGTGATTTACCAGACTAATTGTTATCTAGTTTTTCCCAGCATCATTAACCAGTCTTCCCAATGCAGAATGGCAGATAATTCTACTTTTTTTGCCCAAGCCTGGAGTATCACAAGAACCATCATTTGATGGTTCTATGTTTTGCCAGCAATTCAAATAAATTCATAATATATAGGCTAGTAAAAAGAAGTGAAAATGAATTAAAATGTCATCAGACATTTCCAGTCTGCGTACTTGACTTCAAAAAGGGTAAAACCATTTACCTTATTTTCAATGAATCTCAAATCTTTAACGAAAATGGTTGCTTGTGCATGAACTAAAGGATCAATGTACACCTTATTGAGAAAAAATAATAAGCAGATGAATGAATGCATTGAGAGCTAAAGTAGTGTTAGAAAGATGAGAAATTTGCACTGTCTATAGACGTTTTGTAAATCTGTGCCTCCATTCTGAACTCCTTATTCAGCTCTTATATTCAATAGTATCCAGTAGGAAAAGATAAAAGTTGCATGTTTTAACCCAAAGCTTTTTTATCCTGTTGCATTCAGAGGATGGATTGTCCCATTTCTTACAGAAGGAAGGTCATTAATTCAGGTGTCAACATTATAAATGTGCCTTTGGCTGAAACATTCAATGTGTCATTCATGTCAGCCTCACTCCATCTTCTGTTATTGTAGTACAAACTATCACAGTCTGGAATTGCTACAACACTCATAAAAAATAATTATCCAAAGCATAATTAAATTAATTGACCAGGAAAGTGATTTTGGGAGATAATTAAAAAGTATGTTTTTATACATTTATATTTTAAAGCATGCTGGGATACAAGCTGATTCACACAACACAGTCAGCCATTCAAACAGCCAGCCTACTAAAGAACAAAACTGAACTAGGGAAATATTTGATATGAACTTATTATTTGTAACTGTTTACTTACTGTAATTGTGAGCTCTTTCTCCTTTCTGTTTTCCTTAATATAATGCTGACTTGAGTTCCTGAATGAAAATATGGAGTAGAAGTAAAATGTAATCAGTAATTGAGGGGGAAGGAGGTTACTGGCTTTTTGCAAGGAGATAAATTAGAAGAAACTATGTCATTAATATCAGTTTTTTCACTTTATTGGCATAAATAGGCAATATTAGTTGTCTCCTGGCTTAGCAAAACTAATATTGGCTGTTTTATTCGCCAGAGTGAAAGAAGCCTCTCTTCTGCTTTGTATGAGAATATAATTTCACTTGGTATACTTTATTACATGGGAAATGAAAACAAATCTGAACAAAGCCATACATGTTCTATAAACTAAGATACTGTAGTTCTAGTCCTGCCTTAGGCATGAACCAATCTGGGTGACCTTGGGCTTTCAACAGTCTCAACTTTAGGAAGAGACAATGGCAAACATTTTGCCAAGAAAACTGCACAAACTAGACCAGGCAGTCACAGGAGTAAATAGTGACTTGACATACACACACAACATACATAAACACTCACAGTCAACTAGCTTGGAAATTACCAAGTTAGAAGAAAGAATCTGAAACAGATTGGAGGAAAGACAGAATATTTATTTCTCTCTGAACATTTTTCAGTGTGAATCATACCCATCTGATAATTTCAGTCCAAACATACTTAAATCCTATTGATTTCAGTAGACAAATTGTACCTATTTCTGGACCGTTCTATTGAGACAATAAATTATGAAAAGGCATGATTAATTCTGACATCAATACACAGTGATATATTAAAGCCTTTAGCAACAATCTAAGGCAGCCAGTTTATAGAACCCAGCCTTTCAACTCAAAATCAATGACTTAATGGAATATTGGTGTCATATACTCTGCCAGCAGGGACGCGGTGGCTCAGTGGGTTAGGACGCTGAGCTTGTCGATCAGAAGGTCGGCAGTTTGGCGGGTCGAATCCCGAGTGCCGCGTAACAGAGTGAGCGCCTGTTACTCATCCCAGCTTCTGCCCACCTAGCAGTTCGAAAGCACGTAAAAATGCAAGTAGAAAAATAGGGACCACTATGGTGGGAAGGTAACAGCGTTCCGTGCGCCTTTGGCGTCTAGTCATGCCGGCCACATGACCACGGAGACGTCCTCGGACAAACGCTGGCTCTTCGGCTATGAAACGGAGATGAGCACCGGCCCCTAGAGTCGGAAACGACTAGCACGCATGTGCGGGGGAACCTTTACCTTACCTATACTCTGCCAATTCTTCTGTGTTGTCAATAGCTTGTGATTTTCCAGATTATAGATAATTTAACACAAATGCTTAAAAACATAGTTCGCGATAGTAAAGGGACTACAAAAGGTTAACGGAGGCAGAGAGCTCAACATACTTTATGCTCTGAATACCATGTTCTCTCAAAAGAGCTCTATTTTACACAGATGATCAGCCAGTTGCCTAGCACCACTGGATTATCTAGTAGCAACATGTTCTGGTAACATCAATACCATGAAACTAGTACCTGTTTTGTTTAGAGACTGAAATAAATTAGTACTGATTTAAAAGGAAATCTGAAAAATTGATTTCTTTGGAAGAAATAAAATTCTTCTGGCTAATAATCATTAGAACTGAATGGCAAATGATGATCTCTACCAGAAAGTGTGAATGTTAACTACAGCAAGTATTTTCTATCCCAGGGCTCTGTTCATTTCAGTGAAATTCAGAAAACAATCGAACAATATAATCATAGCAGAACTCTATTCTTTTGCCTGACATCAGGTTTTGTGAAGCGACTGAATTGGGAACTGTTGAATCAAGCAGCAAAGGAAGTGAGAAGAATTAAGCCTGAATGTTAATGGAACTTGCACAAGCAAATAAAGAGGAATTGAAGCCACTTTCTCCAAAATATCTATATCCCTGAAACAAATTAATGCATCAGAAGTAAAAATCAATACAGCAGGGGGTCCCCAACCCTTCCATTATCCCCCAAATGAATTGGAGAGCCAGTTTGGTTTAGGACCCAGATTGTTGGGGGCAATTAAGCTGACTTTGTAATAATGCCGCTTGGGGTGTGTGTGAAAGCCCTAACAAGCAGGCATATACATAGAATGAAGGCTACTGCTAAGCTTGTAATCCGCCCTGAGTCTTCGGAGAAGGGCGGGATATAAATGGAATAAAAATAAAAAATAAAATAAATAAAAAATAGTGTTAAAGACATCAGGCTAGATTCTTGACTACAGAAGACAATGAGAGCTACTCAAAAACAAAGCCATTTGGTTCACCTTGGGCTGGATATTGTCTTTTGACCCTAGGAAGCAGGCAATGGCAAGCCACTTCCAAATTCATGCCAAGAAAAGTGCAGCAATTAGTCTAGGCAGTCCTCAGGAGTCAAAAATTGACACAAAGACACAAAAACAAACTCACCATATCAACAGCCAATATGTGGACATTCAGAGCAGGGCTTGGACAAAAATAAAACATTATTACTTCTATTATAAGAGCATTTCTTCTCTTAACATATGAAGGGGCTGATTGACCAACTTCTACTGCTTATGAATTGGAAAGAGATATCATGCTATGTTTGAGCAGGTCAGTAAAATATAGCATATGAGCTAGCTTGTTATTTTTTTAATAGACATTCATCTCGTTTACCTGTGAGACAAGAAGCAATAGATTTTTTTTTAATAGTACTGATTACATCAGTTAAAAATATTCAGATTCAATCCATCACAGACACCACTTCCCCCAAGAGTGAGATTCAGGTGTCCTAGAATCCTACATTATTTTTCAAAATGGAGATTCAAAAGCTGCACAGGATGCTTTTGAATATGGTTGTATAAAATAATGTATGATTTGCAATTGGAAATTCTAATCCTACTTTTCATTAGAGGGAATCCTTAGAGTTAAAGTTTTTTGTTCAGTCAAACATACAACACTTAATTTTCTCATTACTAGGCTCCTTTAATTTGCATATATAATAATTGCATAATTTCTGAAAGCTGCTATCTTTGCCACCATATTGGAGAGCATCAAAATCACAATTGATTGATGTTCTGCTAGAGTGTTGCTACAGGAAATCCATTTGCCAGGGCTCGTTGCCTTGGAAGAGTGAGGAAGATTCTCAGGGATGACTCACACCCTGGACGGTATCTCTTTACTCTCCTACCATCCGGTAGGAGATATAGGAATATAGCCAGCCGTACCAACAGGCTGAAGAATAGCTTTTATCCGTGGGCTGTTAGGCTTTTGAATGGGATGTAATCTTATGCAGAGTTGACTTGGGAGGCCGGTGTGTGGTGTAGTTGGTTCACATAGTGTGGTGGGATGGAGGATTTGTTGTCACTGTGTGTTGGGGGGAGAGAGCACAGGGGGAGGCTCAGCTAATCTCAATGTACACATGTTGTACTTTGACAATAAAGGTTTATTATTTGGTTTCATGAGGATTGATTGATTCATTCATTGGAAATAGCAATTCAACCATTTGTCCATTAACTTTCCAAACTTTGCATTCTGAAGTGGGCTTCTAAAACTGCAGTCAAGATTTATAATCTTGGAAACCTATTAGTCACAATTAATTTACAGGAAGAAGCTAAGAATTTTTTTTAATTCCATTTATATCCCGCCCTTCTCCGAAGACTCAGGGCGGCTTACAAGCTTAGCAGTAGCCTTCATTCTATGTATATGCCTGCTTATTAGGGCTTTCCCCCCCCCAAGCGACATTATTACAAAGTCAGCTTAATTGCCCCCAACAATCTGGGTCCTCATTTTACCTACCTCGGAAGGATGGAAGGCTGAGTCAACCCTGAGCCTGGTGGGATGCGAACCTGCACTAATTGCAGGCAGCTGGTGTTACTTAAGGAGGCATTAGCCCACTGCTCCACCAAGGCTCTGTTAGGACCATGTAAAGTATTCCTCCAGCTTAGGTTCCTTCAGTTGTTTTTAGAAATTACAGCAGTCTGGACATTAATTTGGAAGGCAAATCTTATTATACTTGAAGAATGCCAGTCAGAAAAGGAGGTGCAAAATGAGTTCTAAATACAAGCAAACAAAAAAACCTACAGTGATTCAAAAATATTTTGAAAGTGAAAGTATGCAATTAATTAACATTTAAGAGAGATCATTTTCCTAGTAAATACTGAGATTTAGCCCATGCTAGTTGTTAACAACTGACAGCCTATATCTTAATAATATATGTGTCCTAATTTATACTTTAATACATTAAATGACAAATTTTGGTTGTTGTCATGAACATAAGGCTTCTAATGTAAAAAAAGTATAAGATAATAATTACTTGGAAATATTAGTCTTTTTTAGAGATGGACAATGTGTGAGCTTCATTTAGGTGTTGAACCCTAATTTCGATGATCCTTACTTGTAAGTTTAATGGTGAGGAATGATGATATTTTGGTCACTGACATTGGAGTGCTTCAACATTTGAAGGATCACATACTTCTGGTCAATTGTAATCCAGGCAATGTAGTCTTTTTATGGCAATTTAGAACATTTCCATACCAAGATTCTGCACCAGTTTGACAGCTGTTCTGAACCTCGGTTTTTGAGAGCTGAGCTGATTTGTTTATTTGGCTACTTTTCTCCCCCTTCTGTGTGAAGTTGAGATGAGAAGATTTTGTTTGCTGTGGAATAAATAGCATCTCAAAGCAGGATTTTTTCCTCCTTACTTTTAGCATTTCAAGTCACGAATTACTAAAGTTTCAGGACGTGAAATGGAAATGGTATGGAAGTCCCCTTAGAAATTAATACAATGATAATAACATACCGGTAAATATTTGTCTGTTAAATACAACCATATCAGTAGTAAGAAACAGGGCATAATGCTATATTCTTTTTCTTCCTATTCAGCAACAGGTTGTTTTTTTTAAAGTCACATTTTCTGCACCCTGAGAAGAAGAGAGTTCAAGAGAGAATTCTGCTCATGGTTTTCCAGTTCTGAATTAAATTTGCATTATCTCTCTTTCATAGCATATTTTTATGTGTTGGAATTATTTACTCTGTCCTCGGATGAAATACACATACATCCAATGAAAGGTCAGGGAGACCTCCCTTTCCCACTGGCCAGTAGGAAAAAGAGCACCCCACTGTCACCTGTCTTTGCATATAAATATGTCAATTTTGAGGAATTGAAATATATTTGATTTTATATTTGCTTTTTAGAAAGGAAAGAAAAATTCATAAAGAGGACAGTTCTTTGATCTTTACAACCAAGGAAAATTATTTAGGATATTATCCTTATATCTATGGGCTGGTAAAAGTTCCTCTGGGAGAGTTTTTGATTTATTTGATACAGGAGGAAGTCAGATTGTCTTGGAATTGCCTTCTCTTATGCCCGATCTTACTCTGCTGGGACTGAAGTCGCCATTCGATCACACTCAAAGTGATTTTGAAATTGGTTATTCCAAACCTCTCAAAATGAGTGACTTTCTGTGTTCTTCAAAGCTTTTCAAGTGTGAAATCATGATATTGATCAGATGTTCTCATAAATCATTCCAACACCAAAAGAAGAAATTGCAAGAGGAAAAATGTCCAGAACAGGATATACCGTAGTATCTTTTGTGGTAAAGACCTATCAGTAAGGTGAGGAGGTAAGATGGGGAGAGAACAGAGCAAGACTTACTGAAATCTTATGAAGTCAAACCAAAGGGCAATTCTTTTAAATTTTTGGAAGATAATCAGTAAAAGTCTTTCAAATCTAGTATTACCATATCTGGACTTCAAATATCCAACAAAGAACTATGTAGAGATAGATTTTAAAAAAAAACCTATTCTGTTCTGAAGGTTTTACCAGCTGTAGTTGAATCAGAGGCCAATGATCAATAAGAAGTTTGAGAATCAGATTTGGTTGCTGCTTCCCTGTCTTTAGTCTTTTGTTTGTCCCATTATTTTTTCCCAGCAGCATTTATTCAATTTAAAGCATTGGTTTATTGATTAGTGTATCTACAATCTCAGAATCTGATGATGCATACATAGATTGTTAGGCAAGTGAGGCAATAGCGATTTTACACTAAAAAACCACGTTTCTCTTTAATAATCTATTCAAAGAAAAATGAGAAGGATTTTACTGGGGCACAAATTAAGTGCTGTCATGTAATGCAAATACTTTTTATTTCAAGAGGTTCAAAAAGCACATATAGGTAACACTGAGGGCAGGTATTCATCTGAGTTGCTTTATAAAAAATTATCTTTGCCTCAAATATCACAATTCTGATATGATGTAATTTCTCAGGATTTACATGGTCCTGTTTTGTGATATACAGGATCTTTGTTTATCAAGAGGTATAACTATATTGGGGAACTTAAAAACTTAAAATTCATTTGTAATTGACAGATACATATAATGCTTTAATCATTAAAATATTTTTATATTAGTTTATGGTTTTGCAAGAACATAACAGAGAAATGACTGAAATCTCTTGAAAATTCCAGAGATACTCATCTTCTTTCCTTCCTTTCTTCCTTCTTGCAAAATTTTGGCATTTTGATCTTTTGTTGTTTGGGTTCTATTTTTAGACTATTTTAATGGTTTCATTTCTTTCTCTTCTCATCAATGTAAAAGAATTGTGATGACATTTAATATGGCACATTATCTCAAGCTTGTCATTTAGACAGGTGTCAAAATGTTAATTTAAGAAATGAATTATCTGTTAAACATCTCTCCTTTCAGTGTGTTTGTATGTTGTTATATATTCCATTTTTACCTTTATTATTTGTGAAAAAATCATATTTTAAAGATCTCCTTTATTATATTAAATAAAAATTAAGGCAAATGCCACTGCAAAATACACACCTTCCTTTTTTGCTCACAAATACACCCATTAACAGCCAATTAATTCTCAGCCCTCGCCTCTCTTGAAACAAAACTCTATAGTATGTTTTAAAAGAAGCTACAAATTATTATGACCTCAGTAACAAACTCTTTTTACACCTGAATAAATTTAATTAAATATCAAAGAGCTGCTTACATAAGGTGCAAGAACTTTGAATTTCACATCTCTCTCCTTTTATGAAAGAATAATTAAATAAAATTGTGTGAAACTGATGTTAATTCCTTCACAGGTTAATTAGTGTAGGGGGAATCCGACACACACCTTGCCTAGAAGGGTTAAATGCTATGTGAAACAATACATTTGACCTTGATTCAGAAAGTGGGACTTTATTGGTTGCACGTGATGTATTTTAACCCCAGTGTAATCTTTAACTAGCCATCTACTGAGCATAGGATTTGGCTGTTTGTAAGCATATTTATGCAAATATTTATCTGCCATCATTTTTAAAAAATAGGGAAAGAAAAGCAGGTTTCATTTTCAGATACTAATTGTATACCCATCACCATACCACAATAGTTTTGACCCAGTATTTAAAATCAGCAAGAGACAGGTTTATGTGAATGGCTCAGCTCTCTGTGAAACCTACAATTGCCTGAACATACCACAGTTATAAACTTGGCAGGCAGTCTACCATATTTATCATTTTGGGAAATGGCTTCTTTTGGCCAGATTATGAGCAATTCTTCTCAATGATGTGTTTACCCTCAAGGGGTTGTTTTATTGTGCCTCAGTGCTTCAAAATGTCTTCATCACCTTGATGAAGAGTAGAAACAGTGCCAATTTGCATTATAAATGGCTCCTTCTTTTTGAACATAAATTGCTGCTATCTGAAGTGGTGTGGCCACTCCACTCTACAGAATAGAAGTAGTTGTTTTTTTGCTGTTCAAAAGGATGCTTCATTTGAATTCCTGCTGAAGCAGTGTTCCTTTGAGTATCTATACTGCTCTGTTTTCTGCACCTTACATATCCTGCAAATGTATAGCATGCTCTACTGATTTGATTTGCTAGAGCTGATCCAATTTCTTCGAGTCTTTGCCACTCTACTTAGTTCTCCACACCAGCAAACCTGACTTAATAATGATCCCATAGTTTGGGATGTCCTAGACTTCAGAAGGCAACTATGAACAAATCATCTTTCCTGGGAGCTGCTAAGAGAGAAATAAATTAATGATGCATTCAATAGATAGTGCAGGTCCTATGTATGTATCATGCAATTCTATTTCTCAATGTCCTGGATACACCTCCCAAGCAATCTCAATAAATGCTGAAGTGGTTGCCACAATTCTAAAGGAGCAAATCTAAAGGAGTAAATCTCTTGTTCCTTCCTTCCTGCTGTAAATTGGAAAGGGAAATTATCCTGATCAATCAGATAGTGTCCAGGAGACTGGCTCAATTAAACAATACAAAAGCTTTCTCTTCAGTATGAGGTGAATACACACACACACACACACACACACACACACACACTGTCTGGTGGTATATTTGAGATTGTTGAGAGTTGAATTCTCTGGTTCTTAAATTGTGCTGTCAGTTTTGTAATACCAAAGACAAGTAAGAAGGCTGTCCTCACATTTTTGATGCATAAGATCCATGGAGGCTTCTAAATAGTTCAAAATTTATGATCAAGGGTTGTTGGTTACATTTTTTGCAAATTTTTATGGCCCTCTTGCTGAAGGAAGGTGAGTGGCCATAATCATTCAGGTTGATGGCAATAGTGGTAAATCAATCTTACTGTGAGCCAGTCCCTTACCATATTCCCTTGTGGACCAGCTGCCACTGCTTCTTGTATAGTGGAAAAGGCTAAGAAAAAACAGATGCCTTGGTGAATGTAATCCTAATATAGACTTTGAAAGAGCTGAAGGGTACTTCCACTGAATTTTGAAGGTTTCCAGATGTCTTGAGAAGTATTGAGAATATTCTTCTCAAACTAGACTGTAGATTTTGAGTATAAGATAAATATAAAAACATGGGACAAAACATGGGAAATTGGTATTAAATTTACATTGCTTCATAATTTAACATTTTTTAAAAAAATAATAATGTATTGTTGGTATATGACATCAGTCAAGTTGTCTAAAGGAATGTCAAGCTGTGCAAAGGAGTGTTAAACCATTATATCCAAATACATGGCATAGATCTATCCATATCCCTCATTATCCCTGATTATAACCCTTGGACATGTCCCATAATGTGGTCCTTAGTTGTGTACAATACATAACTATTCAAAAAGATAACACATTTATTTGCTAACTTACTTACTATTTATCTGCTAATGCTTACATTCTGCTTCAGTTAAATGATACTAAGCAGCTTATACACCATTATAGAGAAACAAGGTTAAACATGAAATAATAAATAATTGGCAAATCAAAACCTAATAATTAACAGGAGCCAAGAAGAACCAAAATTCACATCAACTCCCAAAGGTCTTTTGAAAATGTAGATCTTTATAACTGTCCAAAATCATTGCAAGGCATGGGTGTTCTGATCTCCAAGGTTATGTTACTCAAGAAAAGTGGGGCAACGGTAAAGGCTTATTCCCATGCTCCCAGTTGATTATAGTACCTAAGAATCAGAACATGGAGTGGGCTTTTCCTTCCAGCCCAAGTGGACAAGTAGATGCCATTTGGAATAAGGTTTTTGGGTGTGTGTGTGGAGGGGGAATCAATGTCCTGAGTTGGGTCATGTAGGAATAACAGCAATAAATAATGTAAAAGAATTTAGAGATGATCTTGGGGGAGCTGTGAAAGAATTGCTAAGAAGGGTTGGCTGACAAAATGATGACAAATTGTCAACCAGCAAATAAAGCATTTCATAGTAGAGCTGCCATATGGGCAAGCTGTATTTTGGATCAATTCTACCTTCTGGGTGTCTTCAGGGTTAATGCCATGCACAGTCAGCTGCAATAATTTAAATAAGAGTTAACCAAGACATGAGTGACTGTCAATAATGTCTCCAAATCCAGAAATGACTGAACCCCAGATGAAGCTGTATGTCTGCCCCAGTTTCCAACTGTTCTTTGAGCATAAGCCATGCATCCAAGAAGACAACTCTGAACCAACTCTGCATGGGAGAAGGTAATTTCATCCAGAACTAAGGATGGAACTTCAATTGGTATTAGTTTTTATACCACAGCAACAATTTCTTGCAAGGATTAGGTCTAAAACTATTATTTTCCATGCAGCCCCTAAAAGGCTGCTTCAAGCTCCAGAACAGAATTTCAACCACTTTTCCAGTTCAGACTGCAGTTCATATTTCATATTAGTGAAATAGTCTGAATCAAATTTGTAGACAGAACCATCTTGGCTAAAACAGACAGAAGTAAAATTTTGTTCTATTTTGGCTTTCTTTCTTAACCCATTTCTTCTATAAGGCAGCTGTAGTATATTTTAATTATTTAGGTGCTTAGGATTAGAAGACCAGAACTGCAAAAAATTGGATGTTGGTTATAATGTTCTGTATCCATCTGTTGCCATTTTTTGGTTGATTGGATTATCACAGCTCAGATCTGGATAGCCCTATAGATTCCGTTGAATAAGGCTTTGTTCTAGTGACTGCAAGAACAAATATTTACCACACAGGAGTGGGCAATCAGTCTTTATTTAATCCAAGACTGATTCTTGAAATCAGTGACATTCTTGGTAATTATGTGCAGGGCTATAATTTGAAAGTGTATGTCTCCTTTTTGTTACTCTTTCTCAGCATCTAACCTTAATAGCTATATATTATTATTAGACCAATCATTTTTTTAGCTCTTCTGCTCTTTGCTCTTCTGATATTGTCCATGTTTACTACTCCCTTTCCCCCATAAGACACATCTTCTCTTTATTTCTCAACCACACAGCCTATCTTTCTGCTTGAGTCCAGGTAAGTAAAATAACTTACCACTTTCACATCTTTATCAATTTGCCCCATTCCCTTTATAGTTGGAAAGATGCTTTATGAGCAGAGATCTTCAGGTAGCATCGCCTCATGCTTTCTCCCTTTACTTGTCGCTTACGCATAGGTAATCTTTCTGCTAGCAAATGGAGAACGCTGCTCTGCTGGTTCTAAATGTTCTTTTTTTCCCCTCTCTCATTTTCTTTGTTATTGACACAACTTGATCAGAGCTTTTATATGTTTCTGGCTATTCTCTGCCTCTTCTCAAAAATAGTCATTTCACCCCTCAGTTACATTTACTTTCATACCATCTGTTTTTAGGAATTAGTAAATATAAGCTTTGGGTGTCAGGATGTCTAGAAATTTATTTCCTCCTCATCTTTTTCCTCCTTCATGTTGGTGCAGACATGTATACAACTCCTATAGAAATCACTCAGAAAACAAACAAGAAAAAAGGAATAGGAAACCCCAATGCGGACATTAAGATGTAGTATTAGTTTTAAAACTCCCTTCCTCTATTAAATGTAATATTAATGCCCACCCTCAGTAGAAAGTTCCAATAGACAAAATAATAAAAATCTAATGTTGCCTGTTCTTTATTTTAAATTTCATTATTTTATATAATTTATGTAATGTATGATTAGCTGATTCATATCCTATTAGATCATTCATTAATATTTTGTCCTATAAGAATATAGAAACTGAGATGGAATGAATCACTTAAGATCGTCCAATAATTTCATAGAATGGCTTGGAGCTGAATCAACACAATCAAGGTTCAATATGTTATGTCTATTAATTCACAATGATATTGTTGTTTTTATTATAATTGTTGAAATTATTGATAGAAATCTTCTTGCATGAAGATATTTATTTATTTATTTTTTATTTATATTTAAATTTATATACCGCCCTATTCCCGTAGGACTCAGGGCGGTTTACAGGGAAAATTAAAAGTTAAAATACATCATATACAATTAAAATGATTAAAACTAAGATTAAATTAGTCCCTGAACTTAACTAAAACCCCATTAATTAAAAATTAAAACCCCTCAGTCTGGGCCAGACAGCTCAAAAAACCAAGTTTTCAAGTCCCTACGAAATGAGCGAAGGTCGGGGGCGGTCCTAAGCTCTGTGGGAAGCTGGTACCAAAGGGCCGGCACGCCCACAGAGAACGCCCTTCCCCTGGGGATAACCCGCCGGCAATCTTTGTGCTGCAGTTTATATTCCACTTTGATATTCTGACTCATTCAGTCCTGTCAACTGGATCCCATTGAATTGCTGAAGGATCAAAGCCTATTCAGTCAAATGCCATTCAAGGCCTGTTTCAGGCTGTCATGCTAAATAATAATGGCTGAATGGGAGAGTGCCAGACGTTCTTGAACTGGAATCCTGAGTACAACTGTACTTGCATGGATACTTTTTATAAATGTACTAATGCCCAAACTTTGGGAACAGACCATTTGAGTATATGGCACTGGGAAGAATATGAGGACATGGTCTGGCTTTCTTTTCAAGCCTGAATTTATAAGTCCTTTTAGACCTATAATCTTTCAACACCTTACCTCATAATAAAGTAGACTTCATAGCATGCAGGTGAAATTCTGAGTAAAATAAACAAGAACACAGTTTGTCCGCAGTCCTGTGGTCTGTCTGTTGAATTTCCAGCTAAATTAACAATACTTTGAACTGAGCAGTACAACTTTTGACCACGTTCTTGAGAGCAGTGAAGGAAATGTTCAAACAATTACCATTCTCAAAAACAATAGAATTTAAATCTACAATGTCCCAATCCTTGAACAAAACAGCAGATTTCCCAAAACATTAGCTGACTCAAAGAATCTGCACGTATGCCTATGTCTTTGTATAACTCCTTTGGAATGCCTAGCTCAAAACCTATCTCAATTAAAACTGTTCAATGTAGAGGGAATAGAATGGTGCTTTTATTGGAATAAAATGGAAAATGAGAGGGAGGAATAAACTGAAAGGTAGTTTTTCACTCATCACAGCATTTTGTTCCACTTCAGGAACCATGGTAACCCATCCTGTACCAAGCTAGATTTCTCTAGCTCAATGTAGAAAGTAGAATTTCAGTTAAAGAAATATTTGCAATCTTCTTTGGAAATATCAGAGACCAGTGAGCCATGCAACATTGTCTATAAAATTAAGTTTTTTGCTTTGCTTTTTTTTTTGCTTTGATTTTTCCCGGACTAATCAAATTCTGTTATGATTAAAGGTAAGAACTGTATTTATTTGTTAAATGTATATAGCTGCTCACCTGCCAGATAACTCTGAATGGCTAACAAGGAACAAAATCTTCAAAACAAAGAAAATGATAAAATAATAAGACTTCACTCGGTTCCAGACACATAATCCATGGGCAAGCCTGCTCCATGGCAATAAGGATGGTAAATTCTGCTTAGTTCTCCTTCCTTTTTGGATCATCAGGCTGTAATCCAGGGGACCTATTTTGGGTGATGGTCTCCTTTCTGGAAAAGAGGCAATATGAAGATCCTCCATTGGGCTATTCTGTTTAATTTGTACAACAGTACACTAACAAAGTCACTCAGATTCATCAATGATATGACTCTGCAAGGACAAAGTCACTGGGTCACCATTTTATGCAGTTACCTGAGACCCATGGAAGTGAATAGGGTGATATTTTGTTTGTCTTCTGCCCCTGGCTTATTGAATCAGTGTCCATCCTTGGTGCTGAAAATAACAGGTAGAGAAGTAATCACAAAGAATTACTTGGATCTAAGAAATTGTCACTGCTGATAAAATGGATTTTCTGGACTCTTTTCAATCTGGCTTTAGGCCTGAACATAGAACTGAAATGGTTTCTCTTCTTGATAACGTATGTGGGGACTTGGATAAGGGTAACACATTCTCATCCTTTTGGATCTCTTGGCAGTTTTCATTCCATTGACCATGTTATCTAACTGAATTACCAATAGAGATTGGGTCAGTTCCTTATATAGTAGATAGTTTCAGTTAATGGTGGTGAGGATGTAAGGACAACCTACTGTACCACAGGGTTTCTTTTTTTCTTTTTTAATATCTATATGAAACCACTGGACAAGATCATCAGCCACTCTGAGGTACAGTTTTAGCAATCTGATATATTTATTTGTTTACATTTTTTATTTCTGCTTTAATGCCAGCTGACTCCAAGCCAACTACACCAAAATAAATAGACATGCAATAAGAAAAATAAATAGAATAGCAATCCAAACAAGATCATAATAAATTTAACATATGACAAACATATCTAATAAGGAGGTTTCATGTATCTGACCCCAAAGCTTGGGAGAACAGACAGTCTTTAACATCTTCTGAAGTGCTATCTGAATGGGAGGCATCCATATTTCAGGGGGTACCTTATTCTAGGGGGCAGGAGCCACAACATAGAATCTATGCTTCCTGGGTTCCAGAAGATGACACTGGTTGATCAAGAAGACTTGTCTATCAGTCTACAGGAAATATGCAGTCCCTTTATGCCTAGTTATAATATACTGTGATGCTGAAATGTTTTTATATTTTAGAGCACATAACACACAGTCAAAACTCAGTTTAACTATTACTTGTAGTAATGGAGGGGAGATGGGATATGTGCAGTGGCCTGGTCTACTGAGTCTTATTATAATGGGAACATTTCAACCATGCTCAGAAACTGTAACCACACTTACTTGAATTTAGTTACAAACTCCATTCATTCAGGGATACTGTGCAAACAAGATTCTCAATCGGGCGGAATAATGTAACTTCATCCAGCCAATTAAACACAATTCTGGGAATGGAGGAAGCTGAGCTACACTGTGTGCACTCATTGAGGGGTGACATGATAGTAGTGTTCCAATATCTCAGGAGTTGCCACAAACAAAAGGGAGTCAGGCTATTCTCCAAAGCACCTGAAGGCAGGACAAGAAGCAACGGATGGAAACTAACCAAAGAGAGAAGCAACCTAGAACCAAAGAGAAATTTTCTGACAGTTAGAACAATTAATCAATGAAGAACCTGCCTCCAGAAGCTGTGAATACTCCAACACTGGAAATTTTTAAGAAGAGATTGGAGAACCATTTGTCTGAAATGGTATAGGGTTTTTTGCCTGAGCAGGTGACTGGACTAGATGACCTCCAAGTCCCTTCCATCGTAATCATCATCACCACCACTATTATTATTATTATTATTATTATTATTATTATTATTATTATTATTATTATTATTATTATTATTATTATTATTATCTCTTCCTTACTGGTAGTAATCTTAATGCCAAAAGGGAACATTTTTTTATCCTAAAAGGTATATTAGACTAACCCATCTCTTGTATATTTTGTGTCACATCTAAATGTTTTCGTGTTCTCATATTCTGAAAGAACCTTGGAGGCATCTAATAAGCAGGTATAACACAAATGAAGATAAATTATATGCATTTATGCTCTGATCTAGTAGGGCTCTTATATCCTTAACTTGAGTCTGATCAGTTTGCAGTGGCTTTCTTGATTTAGAGAGGCACTACAAATTGATCAGACTCAAGTTAAAGATATTTTATGTTAGTTACCCTGGACTCATGATGAAGAATAGAACTTGCTCTAAAATTAATCCTTGATTTAGAATATTATTGTTACTGCAGATGGAAGTCCAGAAAAGACAGGTTTGCATTTCCAAGAAGACTGCAAAATATGGATATATGACTAATATGTTGCTATTTATTTATTTATTTATTTATTTATTTATTTATTTATTTATTTATTTAGATTTCTATACCGCCCTATTCCCGAAGGACTCAGGGCGGTTTACAGGGCAGCATAAAATACAATATAAAAGATAATATAAAATTAAAATAAATTAAATTAATTAAGCCCAACAATTAAAACAATATTTAAAAAGCTAAAACGCCTTCAGTCCAGGCCTGATAAATCGAAAAGCCAGGTTTTCAGGTCCCGGCGAAATGAATGCAGATCGGGAGCAGTCCGGAGTTCCACAGGTAAATCATTCCAAACGGCAGGCGCGCCCACAGAGAATGCCCTCCCTCTGGGGATCACCCGCCAGCACTCCCTAACCGGCAGCACCCTAAGGAGGGCCTCTCTATGGGAGCGCACAGGACGATGGGAAGTTGATGCTGGCAGTAGGTGCTCCCTGAGATAATCCAGACCCATGCCATGTAGGGCTTTATAGGTCATCACCAGCACCTTGAATCTCACCTGGAGGGCAACTGGAAGCCAATGCAGCTCATGGAGAAGGGCGTTACACGGGAGTATCGGGAGACTCCCATCACAAGTCGCGCGGCTGCATTCTGTACCAGCTGAAGCCTCCGAGTGGTCCTCAAGGGCAGCCCCATGTAGAGAGTGAGAGGTCACGAGAGGTCACAAGCACATGAGTGACTGTACATAGGGCATCTCGGTCCAGATAGGGCCGCAACTGGCGCACCAGGCGAACCTGGGCAAAAGCCCCCCTGGTCATGGCACCTATGTGGTCTTCTAAACTGAGCCGTGAATCCAGGAGGACGCCCAAGTTGCAAGCCCTATCAACGGGGAGGTATTTCCAATGGAATGTGCATCAAGGAAATCAATGTACCCATTCTTTCCTGTTTAACTGTTTAAATATCTTACTTTTTTCTATTGTGGATCAAAGGGCAGAACACTCCAAGTTTGCACTTTATGCTCAAAGCATAAACTTTGAATGGCACAGTCATTCATGCATTTGTTTCTTGTATCATGTGAATTTACTCTAAATTGAGAAATAGTGAAAAATACAGTTCACCACTTCAATGAGCATAGAGTAAATAATCAATATGTAATGAAAATACATACATATCTATCTATCTATATAATCTCTGTCTATCTATCTATCTATCTATCTATCTATCTATCTATCTATCTATCTATCTATCTATCTATCTATCTATCTATCTATCTATCTGGTCCACCTACACATAATGTGGAACAGACCATCATTTATTTACTTTCTCATACCTATGATCTCTTGCCATGAAAAATCAAATAATCTCTACTGGGTTAAACTCAGAACTTAATGTTATATTTTTCAAAGCAGTGAAAAGCTACTTCTTTTTTTTAAAAAAATGACAGAAGCACCCTCTGACACATTCAGCAAGGAGATATATGTAGAAAATTTGCATTCTTCCTGAGCATTAAGTAGTCAGGCTGGAGGTTTTCATATTCTGCTGTGCAGCCATGCTGTGTTGACCAGAAATATGCTGTTTCTGCATAACCACTTAATATATAAAAGGAATCCTAGGTTTATTGTACTTAATTTATTTTAATGTAGGATTATTTTCTTACCTTCTGAATGATAACTATTTTCAGTGGGGAATTTTATCCAGTAGAGTTTAAATTCATTTATATTTTCCTCCTGTTCCTCATTTGTTTTCCCTACCAGTATCTTCCTATCTGCCATTTCTTACTAGGTAAAAGGGTAGTTGTTTGCTTTTCGGTACTTTTGATAGTTGAAGTTTCTGAAAACAAATGATACATAAAAATCTCCTGAATCTCTTCTCTTGCAAATTGAGTTTCAATCTCTGTATCTCTTTGTCAGAAAGTTTTAGAACAGATTTCTTTGTTGATATTTTTAAAGTTTATTTTAGACCAGCAAGTTGACCAAATGCTGCGCATTTATGTTTGAGATAGAGTCTATCAACCTCCTTTGCTATTCACATTTTGTGATCTGAAAATGTATTATCATGGTATCATTATCATTATAATGAAGATGGTAGCTGATTAATATGTGGATTTGATTTATGCATAGTGAAATAGAAGAAGAATAAAGTTTTACCTTTCTCTAATTCATTAGACCCCTTCATGGATTACTGCCTTGTCGTGGCGAAGGGGCTTGCGTAATTCAATGAAGCTATGAGCTATGCCGTGCAGGGCCACCCAAGATGGACAGGTCATAGCAGAGAGTTCTGACAAAACGTGATCCACTGGAGAAGGAAATGGCAACCCACTCCAGTATCTTTGCCATGAAAACCCTATGGACAGTACCAAAAGGCAAAACGATATGACGCTGGAAGATGAGCCCCTCAGGTCGGAAGGCGTCCAATATGCTACTGGGGAAGACCAGAGGGCTAGTACTAGTAGCGCCAGAAAGAATGAAGCGACTGGGCCAAAGCCGAAAGGACGCTCAGCTGTGGATGTGTCTGGTGGTGAAAGGAAAGTCCAATGATGTAAAGATTTTTTCTCCATAGGAACCTGGAATGTAAGATCCATGAATCAAGGAAAACTGGACGTGGTCAAACAAGAGATGACAAGACTGAACATTGACATCTTAGGTATCAGTGAACTAAAATGGACAGGAATGGGTGAATTTAATTCAGATGACCATCAGGTATACTATTGTGGGCAAGAATCCTTCAGAAGAAATGGAGTAGCCTTCATAGTCAATAAAAGAGTAGGAAAAGCAATACTGGGATACAATCCTCAAAATGACAGAATGATCTCAGTTCGAATCCAAGGCAAACCATTCAATATCACAGTAGTCCAGGTCTATGCCCCAACCACCAGTGCTGAAGAGGATGAAATTGACCAGTTCTATGAAGCACTACAGCACCTTATAGAACTAACACCAAAAAATGATGTTCTTATCATCATGGGGGATTGGAATGCTAAAGTAGGAAGCCAAAAGATAACTGGAATAACAGGCAAGTTTGGCCTTGGAGTGCAAAATGAAGCAGGGCACAGGCTGATAGAATTCTGTCAAGAGAATACGATGGTCATAGCAAACACTCTTTTTCAACAACCCAAGAGACGGCTCTACACATGGACATCACCAGATGGTCAACACAGAAATCAGATTGACTATATGCTCTGCAGCCAAAGATGGAGAAGCTCTATACAGTCAGTAAAAACAAGACCAGGAGCTGACTGTGGCTCAGACCATGAGCTTCTCCTTGCAAAGTTTAGGCTTAAACTGAAGAAAGTAGGGAAAAGCACTAGTCCACTCAGGTATGAATTAAATCATATCCCTGTTGAATATACAGTAGAGGTGACAAATAGATTTAAGGAATTAGATCTGATAGACAGAGTGCCTGAAGAACTATGGACAGAGGTTCGCGACATTGTACAACAGGTAGCAACCAAAACCATCCCAAAGAAAAAGAAATGCAAGAAAGCAAAATGGCTGTCTGAGGAAGCTTTGCAAATAGCTGAGGAAAGGAGGGAAGCGAAAGGCAAGGGAGAAAAAGAAAGATACACCCAATTGAATGCAGAATTCCAGAGAATAGCTAGAAGAGATAAGAATGCCTTCTTAAATGAACAGTGCAAAGAAATAGAAGAAAACAATAGAATAGGGAGGACCAGAGATCTTTTCAAGAAAATTGGAGAAATGAAGGGAACGTTTAATGCAAAAATGGGCATGATAAAGGACCAAAATGGCAGGGACCTAACAGAGGCAGAAGAGATTAAGAAGAGGTGGCAAAATTACACAGAAGAACTATACAAGAATGAGCTTAACGTCCCTGATAATCACAATGAGGTGGTCACTGACCTCGAGCCAGACATCCTAGAATGTGAAGTGAAGTGGGCCTTAGAAAAGCTGAGCAACAACAAAGCTAGTGGAAGTGACAGTATTCCAGCTGAGCTATTCAAAATCTTAAAAGACAATGCAGTAAAAGTGCTACACTCAATTTGCCAGCAAATTTGGAAAACTCAACAATGGCCACAGGATTGGAAAAGATCAGTTTACATTCCAATTCCAAAGAAAGGCAGTGCCAAAGAATGTTCAAACTATCGCACCATTGCACTCATTTCTCATGCTAGTAAAGTCATGCTTAAAATCCTACAAGCTAGACTTCAGCAGTATGTGGATCGAGAACTACCAGAAGTACAGGCAGGATTTCGAAGAGGCAGAGGAACTAGAGATCAAATTGCCAACATACGCTGGATCATGGAGAAAGCTAGGGAGTTCCAGAAAAACATCTACTTCTGCTTCATTGACTATGCTAAAGCCTTTGATTGTGTGGATCATAACAAACTGTGGCAAGTTCTTAAAGAGATGGGAGTACCAGACCATCTTATTTGTCTCTTGAGAAACCTATATGCGGGTCAAGAAGCAACAGTGAGAACTGGACACGGAACTACTGATTGGTTCAAAATTGGGAAAGGAGTCCGGCAAGGATGTATACTGTTGCCCTGCCTATTTAACTTATATGCAGAGCACATCATGAGAAAGGCAGGGCTAGATGAATCAAAAGTTGGAATTAAGATTGCCGGAAGAAATATCAACAACCTGAGATACGCAGATGATACCACTCTAATGGCAGAAAGTGAAGAAGAACTAAAGAGCCTCTTGTTGCGGGTGAAGAAGGAGAGTGCAAAAGTTGGGTTGAAACTTAACATTAAGAAAACCAAGATCATGGCATCTGGCCCTCTCAATTCCTGGCAAATAGACGGGGAAGAAATGGAAGTAGTGACAGATTTTATTTTTCTGGGCTCCAAGATCACTGCAGATGGGGACTGTAGCCAAGAAATCAAAAGACGCTTGCTCCTGGGGAGGAAAGCCATGGCAAATCTAGACAGCACACTAAAAAGCAGAGACATCACCCTGTCAACAAAAGTGCGTATAGTCAAGGCTATGGTCTTCCCAGTTGCAATGTATGGCAGTGAAAGTTGGACCATAAGAAAGGCTGAGCGCCAAAGAATTGAGGCCTTTGAACTGTGGTGCTGGAGAAGACTCCTGCGAGTCCCTTGGACTGCAAGGCGATCAAACCGGTCAGTCCTAGAGGAGATCAATCCTGACTGCTCTTTAGAAGGCCAGATCCTGAAGCTAAAACTCAAGTACTTTGGCCACCTAATGAGAAGGAAGGACTCACTGGAGAAGAGCCTAATGCTGGGAAAGATCGAGGGCAATAGAAGAAGGGGACAACAGAGAATGAGGTGGCTGGATGGAGTCACTGAAGCAGTAGGCGTGAGCTTAAATGGACTCCAGAAGATGGTAGAGGACAGGAAGGCCTGGAGGAATGTTGTCCATAGGGTCGTGATGGGTCGGACACGACTTCGCAGCTAACAACAACAACAATTCATTAGATCCTTGCCTTGTTTGCAAGTATGGACCTGGAATTAAAAAGTATAAAGTTCTGGAACAAATAAGTTTTAAATTTGGTAGCCTGGTACTTTAACAAATGCAGCATCTGGAGAACCAACAAAGAAGAGTAACTGGAAATACATCATAGCATACAGATACCATGGAGAACTCTCTGTTGTAGGTCCAAAACTCCCAGGTTTAAATTCCCCAGCCTCCATAGTAGGGCTGGAATAAACATGATGGATAGATCTGCAAATATTAATTTAAATTCATCCACATAAATGCTTGTTTATGTGTTTCCAAAGCCTATATGTGAACTGAAATCAGGTTGAACACTGGAGCCACTGGAAGTTTTCGGTGTTGTTTGCAACTCAAAAATTGTTCATTGAATGCAAAAAATAACTAAAATGGACACAAAAGGCATGCATAACTAGGAAAAGTATTTACTAGCTATGTTGTTAGATGATGATAATTGGATAGTGACAGATTCATCTATTCCTAGCTGGTGACAAAAATCTATCTGAAGTTCATTATTAATCAATGGATATTGAATGACATAGCTGGATTAATGGCTTGACTGAGAATGGGGATTTCTTTGCTCCTGCTAGCATATTGATTGTTTAACTCTTTATGACAGTAGCAGAAGTTTTTGACATATGTCTTTCAAGTGAAAGGAAAAGTGCCCATCTGCCAGTAGGCTGGTGTCTCTGGCTTCTTCCCTGTGGAATGATAGCCCCTAAAAACTCATACTGTTCCATCTTTTTGACTTTTTGCCTACTGCTAAAGACTGTTTATGGTCCCAGGTTTTGGGCTAGGATGGTGACTGATTCCCTTTGCTTTTGCATTGTCATTTGCTTGTTGGGTTTATCCGTTGGGTTTTCTATTGGGTCAGCTCTCTCTTTTTTCTTGATATGCTTTGTTTCTTTGAGTTTTTTAAAATCTGTAAACTGTCACTAAGGAATCAGGCAGTTTTGAAAATAATAAATAAACCGGTAAAAATAGTGATCCCCATTGACTTACAGAAACATCAGTCCTTTAAATAACTCAGCTTACTATTACAATGTAAAACACCAGGATGGGAAGGAAAGCAGAAAAAAAAGTTGTCTCTTTTAGAGTCTCTTTTAGAGAAATAGTCAAACAGAGCTGTCTGTATTTCTTTATATTATATAAAAGCACTATGTCTGTACATCTCTAGTAAGATGAAATAATATCAGATTAATGCCACCGGAGAGATCTTGCAGACAATATCCAATATCAGATTTATTGAAAGAACTTTCACTCTCAAATCGAATTTACATGTGCAAACAGCTCCCCTTGTGTTAAACTGCCTTCTTACCTCCCTTGATTTTATACCGTTGTCTAGGAAAATTAAATATTTGACTTGGTAGGCACTTCAGTTATTTACATGGACAAGATCTTACTTTTTTATTCAGTCCACTTAACAAATATTTGTTATTCTTACACTTTCATGCATAGGAAAACTATTTTTTCTTTCATTATAGATATACTAAAAAAAATCAAAACACAAAGAGCTGGAAATAGTCCAAACCATGTGAAAGAATGATAAAAGATTATATTTTCCCCATATAATTATATGGAGCTATCATATTATACGTACCCAAACCATTTTATCTCACTCCCATTTTCCTCCCAGCAAAATAGCATCTATTGTGACATTCTCTTAAGGCTTACTTTTCTTCTAAGTAAAGTGAAAACTGCTGTATTTCTAAAAATTAAAATCAGAAATTCAGCAGAATGAATTATATACTGGGCAGGAAAGGATATAACTCAAATTAAAAGTTGTATAAATTGGCAGTAAGTAACTTGCTTCCATTTTTAAAATATTGTTAATACAATAGTGCAAAACTTTTTCATGAATATTTTTTTACAAAACAAGAGATATATTGTCATTACGTTTTTTATGTTTTTGTCAGTTAAGCACGTTGCAGTCTGCTCTGCAGCTGTGCTGTTATCATTGTAACCATGGTGAGTGTCACATGTTTAACCATGTTTTGGTTTCATATCTGGCTCTACTACCATGCGCGCATGTCCAAACAAAGTTTTCCTTCTTCTTCTTTCTCTCTGTGCTGTCTGGTGAGATAGAGCATGTAGTCAGTTAAGAGTCTTTCCTTCTTTTTCTGATTAAAGTTTTTTACAGTAGAATATGTTTCAGGTTTTCTTTCTTTCACCTGTTGTGCACCATGCATCAAATGAACCATGGTAGGCAGTATGTGCCTACACATGGTCAGATCGCTGATATGCTTAACAAGCCACTTCCTGCAGCCCAGCACGAGTATCTGCGTAAGAAAATGTGTCTTATCTGAGTTCTGCTTTACTGACAAAGAAGGGGTTGTCACTGCATTTTTTATGAGAAGGCTGAGCTCCACCACTTGTTTACTGGACCTGTGCCCCTCCTGGCTGGTTTATGCAGCTCGGGAGGAGACATGAGGCTGGTTCCAGGGAGTAATATCTGCCTCCTTGAAGGAGGGTATCTTCCCTGCCGCCTTGAAGGAGGCGGTGGTGAGACCCCTCCTCAAGAAGCCTGCCCTGGACCCGGCTGTTTTAAATAACTACCATCCGGTCTCCAACCTTCACTTTTTGGCAAAGGTTGTTGAGAGTGTGGTGGCGCATCAGCTTCCTCTGTTCCTGGAGGAAACTGATTATCTTGACCCATACCAATTGGGTTTCAGGCCCGGGTATAGCACAGAGACGGCATTGGTCGCACTGGTGAATGATCTCTGGCGTGCTCGGGACAGGGGATGTTCCTCTGTCCTAGTCCTTTTAGATCTCTCAGCGGCTTTCGATACCATCGATCATGGTATCCTACTGCGGCATCTCAGGGGGTTGGGAGTGGGAGGCACTGTTTTGCGGTGGTTCTCCTCCTACCTCTTGGGCCGCTCGCAGTCAGTGTTGATGGGAGGGCAGAAGTCCGCCCCGAGATCTCTCATTTGTGGAGTCCCTCAGGGGTTGGTCCTCTCTCCCCTCCTGTTCAACATCTACATGAAACCGCTGGGCGAGCTCATTCATGGTTTCGGGGTGGGGTATCATCAGTATGCTCATGATACCCAACTTTTTCTTTCCACCCCGAACCAACCCAGTGATGCACTCGATGTGATGTCCCGTTGCCTGGAGGCGGTCCAGGTTTGGATGGGGAGAAACAGGCTTCGTCTCAATCCTGCCAAGACTGAGTGGCTGTGCATACTGGCATCTCGGGTTAACCAGGTTGTTCCATCATTAATGATGGGGGGGTGAGGTGTTACACCCCCATCGATAGGGCTCGCAACTTGGGCATCCTCTTGGATTCACGGCTCAATTTTAAAGACCATATAGGAGCCGTGACCAGGGGGGCTTTTGCCCAGCTTCGTCTGCACCGAGATGCCCTATGCACAGTCACCCATGTGCTCGTGACCTCCCAGCTAGACTACTGCAACACTCTCTACATGGGGCTGCCCTTGAGGACCACGCGGAGGCTTCAACTGGTGCAGAATGCAGCCACGCGAGTTGTTATGGGAGTTTCCCGATACTCCCATGTAACACCTCTTCTCCGTGAACTGCATTGGCTTCCGGTTGCCCTCCAGGTGAGATTCAAGGTGCTGGTAATGACCTATAAAGCTCTAAATGGCTTGGGTCCGGATTATCTAGGGGAACACCTGCTGCCGGCATCAACTTCCCATTGTCCTGTGCGCTCCCACAGGGAGGGCCTTCTCAGGGTGCCGGCGGTTAAGGAGTGCCGGTGGGTGATCTCCAGGGGGGAGGGCATTCTCTGTGGGCACGCCTGCCCTTTGGAATGGTTTACCAGTGGAACTTCAGACCGCCCCCGATCTGCATTCATTTCGCCGGGACCTGAAAACCTGGTTTTTTGATCTATCAGGCCTGGACTGAAGGGGTTTTAGCTTTTAATATTGTTTTAATTGTTGGGCTTAATTAATTTAATCTATTTTAATTTTATACTATTTTTATATTGTATTTTATGTTGCCCTGTAAACTGCCCTGAGTCCTTCGGGAATAGGGTGGTATAAAAATTTAATTAAATAAATAAATTAAATAAATAAATGTGTTTGTCAGTTAAGCACGTTACAGTCTGCTCTGCAGCTGTGCTGTTATCTTATCATTGTAACCATGGTGAGTGTCACATGTTTAATCATGTTTTGGTTTCATGTATGGCTCTACTACCGTGCGCGGATGTCCAAACAAATTTTTTCTTCTTCTTTCTCTCTGTGCTGTCTGGTGAGATAGAGCATGTAGTCAGTTAAGAGTCTTTCTTGTTCTGATTAAAGTTTTTTACAGTAGAATATGTTTTGGGCTTTCTTTCTTTTACCTGTTGTGCACCATGCGTCAAATGAACCACGGTTCATCGACCTCTGATAAGGAGTTGTTTTTTATTTACTCCTTTGACATATATGATATTAGGGGAACCCAAAAGTGCTTTTTCAGGAGGCAACTGGACTCTTGTTTTTCTTTGAAAACATTTTGCTTCTCATCCAAGAAGCTTCTTCAGCTCTGACTGGATGGTGCACAATGAAAGGATTTATATTCCTTGCAGACAGCTGGTCATTTGCATTATTTTAGAGAATCCTTGAGGCCTAGAGGTTTATCTATGTCATCAGGGTCACCTGAGTAGTGAAAATGTATGTGGAGCCTTCTTGGCTGCAGGATGTTTTCTGTCCTGCGTCCCTTCACTGTTGAAGACAATGCAGGCTGTTGGGGATAAGTCTGTGTTGTCTGCATGTCAAACTTAAGCACAAATGGTTTCTGTAGTCTGCAATGTTTTCTGGAAATCCATTCATACACCTGCACCATTCGAAGGATGTTCATCCCAAAGTGTATAGCTAAATGTCTGTGGAGATTCTCAGTCATCTAGGTCCTGGTTGTCCCAAAGGTGCTTTTTCAGGAGGGAACTGGACTTTCTTGTTTTTCTTTGAAGATGTTTCGCTTCTCATCCAAGAAGCTTTGCCAAAAACATTTTGGCAAAATAGAACTTGAGATGTTGAGAATGTCACCTGAATTTGTACAGTAGACATATTTCTAAAATCTGAAGCAGACCTATGCCCATATACACACATACAAAGAAAGCTGAAAGCCTGAAATAAGAGGAGACAAGTTAGTGGGAAGTTAGAGTATTCAAGTTGCATTCATGGAACTGATTTTTCTGCTGTTTTAGCTACTAATCATAGATAGTTCTGTCTTCCAAAGACAATTGTTCGTGCCACAGGCAAGAGAAGTGAAGGAAGAACATAATAATGTAAGAATGTTACCTATTGTGATGAAATATTAGTGGACAAGATTATATATAATTCATTTGTGTGCATGCTGACTGGGAAATTTTGGAAGTTGAAAACCTCACATTTTCAAATTGTCAAGGTTGACAAAGATTGGATTAGATGACTTCCAAGGATTTGTTACATTCCATGATTCTACAAAAGAATCCTGTATCGAAGAGGGAAGAAATAATAGAAAGAAAAGAAAAAAATGTAAAGACAGAAACAAATTCTGTACAATGTTCCTGACTGTGTCCAACTAACGTTGTCAACTTCAGTTGAAACCAGTCATGTAGTTGTTCCTCTGTCCAATAAGCCACTCTCCAAAAGTGTGCAGGGAATACACAGACATACTGTACATGACCAAAGTATGGCACACCATTTATAAAATTAAAAAAACTGATCTCAATCTGCCAATATAAACGATTCTCTTTCACATCCACAAAAACAACTTTTAAATCATAATAATGTTTCTCGCGGGTGATTCTGTTTATTATATTATAGCCACTAGAATACTGGATTATTGGATTGTAATGATCACTGTCATCAAATATTGGAAACATTTCTTCTGCTTTAAACTAGTGACATTCTGAATGCTAGAGTAATGTTACAATCAGTATTATATTGGAACACCACTGCTAATTAGCTGAATGTCTTCTATATGAAAAATTGCTGTGGATATGCTAAGCCAAAACAGGCTGAATGTAAGAAAGGGTCATTTTAAAAGAAATAAAAATAAATGCTGGTTTTTGTATATATGTATACATTTTGATGGTTTAACTTTGCATATGTAAATTAACATTTTATAAGTATTTTATATTTGTGTGTGCTCGTATATATGTGTGGGTGTGAATCTGTGTACACAACACATAAACATACATAGATCCATACATGTAAAATATATATGTCCATTAGGATCTGCCTAGAGAAAGGAAAGTTATTGGTAATTGATTTCTTCTGGCATGGAAAGTAGAGTGGACAAAGCAGCCCAAGAAGTGCCAGTGGGGGCCTGTAGCTATTATTTGTCTAAACTGAACCTCTGGCAAGTTGCCATTGAAATTCCAGACAGAATTTCCTTAGAAATTCTAGACTTGGCTTAGAGTCTAGCCAGTATCAGCATGGGACAGGAACAACTAAAGGGCATAGTATGTACATGCTATTAGCAGCAATTCATCACCATCCTCCCAATCTATTGTTTTTCACTTCCAACTATTTTAGTTAAAATGCAACTTAAACTTGAAATTGCATTCCCTAAAATTGTATTTTGAATTACTGTGCTGTGTCTGCTTTTCATGCATTTGTGATTAATGGCTTTAGATATCTAGGATTCATTTTTTTCCAAGCCAGACCTTCATTCCTCAATATAAATATTCTAATGAAACAGTTGGCCTTGCATCGTAGTTGGGACATTGGCAGCAAAATTAAGTATATTCACCTTCATTTCCTATTCAATGGTCACAGCAAGAAAACTAATTATTTGACTTTTTATGGCAGAATACTAGAAAATAGCTGAATTAGGTTGAAACTTTTTATCTGAAGATATTGACACATCCAACATTATATCTGCATTCCTGTATTTATCCAAGAGGTTAAAAAACTACTGTGGTTATTAGCACTGTTTAATCTTTGGATTAATAACAAGCATTCCATAGGACAAAAGTTCAAATCTAAGTGCTTCTCACATGAAGAGGTATTGAACCATGTTAAAAGTCATCTGAATTAGCCATTTATGTTGAACTAGTTGTATACTGTGAGTAGTACAAACATGCACAACTATTATACTGTATAATATTAGTATCATTTCTATATGCATCCATATATACAAATATCTTTCACTGGACATTTGAGAGATCTATAGTCATCATTTAATGGCTCTGTGGGCCCTTTGATATTCAAGTGCATATTGCTGAACCCTTATAGAGTCACAGTGATGTAGACATTGATGCAGAAATTTAACTGGTTTTAGTGGTTGGTGATAGTTATATTACTGTTGCTATAGTTAGAAGATACAATTATAATATTTATCAATATGCTTTGATAGTGTTCTACTGAAGGTTTGAGATGAGATTGATGTCATCTACTGCTACCTTCCCCACCTCAGATATACCAACAGTAGTCAAAATCCTTGATCTATCTCCATCCCTCTGGGCTCCCCAAGTCTGGTGATCTTAGAAAAAGATATGCGGGTCTATTTCATAGACAAAAGATTGGAAAAGCACCAGGCCCATATGGACTAACTCCTTGCTTGTGATGCTTGTGATGAACAGCTGGCCCACATCTTCAGCTGGATCTTTAATAAATCACTGGAGATGTGTCATGTCCCTTCTTGCTTCAAATGATCTACCATCATCCTGGTTCCTTAGAAACCCTCTATCAGGGAGCTGGATGGATGTGTGGTTGCTCTGACATTTGTAGTTATGAAGACATTTGAGCAGTTAGTATGGCCCACCTGAAAGTCATGAATCCACTGTTAGATCCCTTGCAGTTTGCTACCAAACAAATAGGCTGGCAGATGATGCTGTCAATATGGCACTGCACTACATCATGCAACATCTTGAATCCCTGGTGACTTATGCATGGGTCCTTTTCATAGACTTCACATCAGCATTCAGTAGCATCATTGCACAAATTCTTCACTCTAAACTGATTCAACTCACTGTGCCTGTCCATACTTGTAAATGGATTATTAGCTGTTTGACAGATAGGAAGAAACAGGTGAAGCTAGGGAAAATTACATCTAGGCAATTAGCACGGATGCCCCTCAGATTTGTGTGCCCTCTCCATTATCTCTATAACAAAACAACACCTCCAGAAATCCCTCTGTTAAAGTACTAAAGTTTGCAGATGATACAAAAGTCATTGGCTTCATTCGAGACAGTGATGAGTCTCATACAGCTGAAGGTTGAACAACTGGACCTATGTTGCAGCGGGAACACTATCAAGCTGAACATGCTTAAAACTGTAGAATTGAGAGTAAATTTTAGGAGACGCCTTTATATTCTACCACCTCTTACTATATTTGACAGCACAACATTAGCAGTAGAAGCCTTCATATTTTTGGGTTCTATAATTTCCCAGGACTTGAAATGGATAACTAACATTAGAACCATCATTGAAAAGGCACAACAAAGAATCTTCTTCCTGGGTCAGCTTGGAAATTCAGACTGCCCCAAGAGCTGTTGATACAGTTTTATAGAGGAATTATTGAATCTATAATTTGCACTTGTATAATTGTCAGGTTTGGTATAGCAATCAAATAAGACAGATATAGACTCCAATGGATAGTTAGGACTGCAGAAAGAACAATTGCAATCAGCCTGCCTTCCACAGAAAACCTGTATATTTTACAGGTCAAAAGTAGGGTTCAGAAGATATCTGCAGACCACTCATATCCTAGCTATAAACTATAGTGGGATACCACTATACAGCATTGCATGGCAAAACAACTAGATACAGCAGGGGTGTCAAACTCAATTTCATTGAGGGCTGCATCAGCATTGTGGTTGCCCTCGGGGGGCCAGATGGGTGTGACCAGGGTGGGTATGGCCTACTGGGTGGGCATGGCTGAAGTGCGTGTGGCCTACTGGGTGGGCATGGCCAGCTCTACATCATTCACATCAAGGGTACTTATGGGGGCTTGGGCAGGAGTGGGACAGAACTGAGGGTCTCTGGCAGAAGGAGATGGGACTGGGGCAAATATCAAGGCATGGTCCACTGGAGGAGCCTCACTGTTCCTCTCAGGCCATGTGGGGGGTGGACCATGGCATGGAGGTCAAATGCCCAGCCCAGCCCTCAAGCACCAGTGGCACTAAGCCCAGCCCCACTTCCCCAAGGGGGTGCCCAGATGCACTTACCTCCTCAAGGCTGCTGCTGCTGTGCTTGCTCTCCTTAGCCAGGTTGCTCATAATGGGTATGAGGGCAAAGTCAAGAGGGAGGCCCACTCCCTCTCCATGTGAGGAGACCTGGCTTTGTATCCAAAGTTTTCTTAGCAATAAGTTGGGAGACACCCCCCCAGGATAGGCCAGGAGGAGGGGAAAAGGGGATGTTGAAATGGCAGCAAGGAAGGACTAAGGCAGGATTTCCCTGAGACCCTCCCTCTCCTTCCTTCCTTCCTTCCTTCCTTCCTTCCTTCCTTCCTTCCTTCCTTCCTTCCTTCCTTCCTTCCTTTCTTCCTTCGAGTGGTGGGAAAATATTTGAGAGGGAGGGAGAAAAACAGACAAGAAATGCAGCTGGGGAAATGTAATCCTTCATGAGGAATGAAGAAATGCACCATTGCCTGGAAGTGGCCAGCACATGGCCACTTCACATATCCGGCTTGGTGAGCTTTGGGGGAGGGGATGCCATGAGCAGCATGAGAGTTGATGTTACCTGCGCAATGCTGCCCAGCCCTCAGCCTGCCTGGTTTTGGCAGGCAGCGGGGTGCTCTCCTCACAGGAGAGCCGGGTGGCATGAATCTGAAGAGAAGAGCAACACTGCCCAGCCCCTAGCCTGCCCAAAGTAGGCAGGGCCATAGGCTGGCCACTTACAGGCGATGGTGCATTTCTTCATTCCTCACAAAGAGTGATACTTCCCCAGCGCGTGCCCAGTGGGTGGGGCCAACGCGGCAGGGGCTGGTTTCTTGCTGTTTCCAGACAGCCTTGTGGAGCTAAGACTGAATGTGTTTCTGCATAGATGGCCACTACGAAATTGTACATTGTCTCCTGGCCATCCTGGGCTAGGGCCAAGGCAGTGGGGGCCATTCCCTCACTGTTTCCAGGATAGGTTTGCAGGCCAGATCTGGCCCCCGGGCCTTGTGTTTGACATGTCTGAGATACAGGGACAGTTTTTTCTCTTAAGCCATCACTCTGTTGAACATCTAATTCTCACAGTGCTGTCTAATGCCTATGTATATTTACCTAAGTAGTAAAGCTTATTTTTTATTATCTTCTTTACTACCCCCTTTTATTGGGATGATGATGATATGATTCTGTTGCTTTGCATCAGAGACAAATTCCTCACAAAAGCTCACCTAATATAACTATTTCAAGGAGATTATTAAAATGGTTTAAAATCATTCCAAATAGAAATGCTTTTGGATATCCTCCATGTTTATTTCAATGGAGCTACTTGATGTTTCTGAAAAAGTTGCAGTGATCAAGGCCACGAGGTGGCAAGTGGCAACAAAGACTTAAAACCCACGTGCTGGGTTGCCACCTGTCTGGGTTAACATTGCCTGATAATTAACTGACTTTTTAGACATGTACAGAATGGAGAGAACTGTCAATAAGATTAGTCATAAATTCTATCAAATAAAGGAATAATTATAGTCTATGGATGTGAGCAGTAACATGTTACATCAGTTAGCTTATGAAAACAGAAACACTTCAAGATTTCACTGAAGAGGAATGCTAATGCAGCAGATTGCCAGACTAATCTTAATTGCTCTTTAAAAAAAAAAACTTCTCTTCAGTTGATAACAGGGACCAAAAGGAGCATTCAGCAATCCCCAGCTTTAAAGAGGTATTTCTAATTTCATACAGAGGAAACTATTTCTAATTTTTCTCCCAAAAGGATCTGTTTGAACATCAATCAATCAGAATCAATCAGAATAGAGCTTGGAGGTCTTCTAGTCCAGCCCCCTGCTCAGGCAGGAAAACCTATACCAGGGGTGTCAAACTAGCAACGTCATGTGACATGTGACATATCACAACTTTTTTTGCCATTGCCGGCAATAGGGTGGGCACAGTTTTGCTATGATGCATCTGGCGTGCAGGCTGGCAGTTTGACACCCCTGCCCTATACCATTTCAGGCAAGTGACTATCCAGTCTTTTCTTTAAAACTCCCAGTGATGAAGCAGCCACAACTTCTGAAGACAAGCTGTTCCACTTGCATCACTTAATTGTCCTCACTGTTAGGAAGTTTCTCCTTAATTCCAGGTTGCTTCTGTCCTTGATTAGTTTCCATCCATTATTTCTTGTCCTGCCCTCTGGTGCTTTGGGAAATAAATTGACACCCTCCTCTTTGTGGCAACCTCTCAAATACTGGAATGCTGCTATCATGTTCCCCCTATTTCTTCTTTTCTCTAAATTAGCCAAACCCAACTGTTCGTATCTTTTAGTCTCCAGGCCTTTAATCATCTTAGTTGCTCTTCTTTGCACTGTTTCCAAAGTCTCAACATCTTTTTGTAATGTGACCAAAACTGGAGGCAGTATTCCAGATGTGGCTTTACTAAAGTTCTAATATTCACATGATTTTGATTCTATGCCTCTATTTATACAACCAAGGATTATATTAGCTTTTTTTGGCTGCTGTCACACACTGCTGAGTTATGTTTAAGTGATCGTTCTCTAGGACTCCAAGGTCCGTCTTACAGTTACTGTTTTTGAGCCAGGTTTCACTTGTACCTTTGGATTTTTTCCTGCCCAGATATAAAACCTTGCTTTTCTCCATATTAAATTTTATACTGTTGGATAGAAACTATTGTTCAAGTTTGTCAAAAAAATTTGGATCCTGAACTTGCCTTCTGGGATGCTGCCTATTCATGCCAACTTAGTGTCACCTGCAAATTTGACGAGTTCCTCTTCTATTCCCTCATCTAAGACATTTATGAAGATATTGAAAAGTACTGGGCCTAAGACAGAGCCTTGTGGTACCCTACTGCTTACTTCCCTCTCTATAAATGTAGTACCATTAAGGACTACTCATTGAGTATGGTTTGTCGGCAGTTAAATATCCATCTGGTGTAATGCTGTTTATCCCACATTTTTTCTAGTTTACCTAAGAAGTAGGTTGTGGTCTACTTTGCCTTGCTGAAGTCTAAATATACTATGTCCAAAGTATTTTGCTGGTCTGCTAATTTAGTCATTTTGTCAAAGAATGAAATAAGATTGGTTTGACATAATCTGTTTTTAACAACCGTGTGCTGGGTTTTAGTTATAAATTTATTTGTTTCTAGATGTTTGCAGATTTATTTTTTGATGATCTTTTCCAGTATATTCCCAAGTATTGGTGTTAGGCTGATTGGTCTGCAGTTTCTTGGTTTTTGTTTTGTTTTTTAAGATAGGAACCACATCAGCTCTTTTCCAATCCTCAGGTACTTCCCCATTGTTCCAGGATTTTTGAAAGATATGGTATAGTGGTTTTGAGATAATATCTGCCAGTTCTTTCAGAACTCTGGGATGTAATTTATCAGGTCCCGGTGATTTATATTTATCAAGATAAGACAGGTGTTCTCTAACCATTTTCTTGCTTGTTTTATTTTTTATTGCTAGTCTATCTTTTAGAGTTAGGTTTTTGGTAGGTTGGGCTTTAGTTTCTTTTTGGGTGAAGACTGATGCAAAGAATAAGTTAAGCTGTTTTGCTTTCTCTTTGCCTCCTGTTACTTCCTTGCCACCTTCTCTGTTAAGTGGACCTACTGTTTCCTTGACTTTTTTCTTGTTATTTATATGTTGAAAGAAACATTTTTTTTATTATCTTTGACTTTTGTTGCAAGGCTTTGTTCATTCTGAGCCTTTGCTTCCTGACCTCAACTTTGCAGATTTGGGCTATTTACTGATACTCTGCCTTAGTTATGTGTCCCTCTTTCCATTTTTTGTACTTGTCCTTTTTGTCTTTCAGTTTATCAGGGAGATCTTCCTGCAACCATGCTGGTTTCTTCTTGGATTCCTTGTTTTTCTTTTTCAATGGTATTTTGTTGGACTGGACTTTTATAATCATATTTTTCAGTTTCCCACACTTCTTGAGTTATTTTCCCCTTTAAGATTTTCATCTATGGAATTTTTCTTAGGCTGTCTCTGAATTTTTTAAAATCAGCTCTTTTAAAGTTTAAGACACTGGCTGGATTATGTTCTATTGCTTGTGTTTCCATTATATTGAATTCCAATATAATGTGGTCATTCTTCCCCAAAGTTCCAACAACTTCAACTCCCTCTATCACTTCTTCCCTATCAATAAGAATTAGGTCCAGTATTGCTTTTGCTCTAGTTCCTTCCTCTACCTTTTGGATGACAAAGTTGTCAGCTAGGTTGGTTAAGAATATGTTTGATGCAGAATTTGTCTCCCAGTTGATATCAGGTTGGTATTAAAGTCTCCCACTACTACTGTGGTATGTTTCCTACATAAATTTATAACAGCAAAAACAACAACAACAACAATAATGTTGGAAGGGACCTTGGAGGTCATCTAGTCCAACCCCCTGCTCAAGCAGGAAACCCTATACCATTTCAGAGAAATGGTTGTCCAGTCTCTTCTTAAAAACTTTCAGTGTTGAAGCATTCACAGCTTCTGGAGTCCAGTTGTTCCACTGATTAATTGTTCTAACTGTCAGAAAATTTCTCCTTAGTTCTAGGTTGCTTCTCTCTTTGGTTAGTTTCCATCCATTGCTTCTTGTCCTGCCTTCAGGTACTTTGGAGAATAGCTTGACTCCCTCTTCTTTGTGGCAACCCCTGAGATATTGGAACACTGCTATCATGTCACATTTGTTAGTTGTTTAGCAAAAAGTTCGTCTACATAGCCTCTTACAAAAAAAAATTCCTTTCCATCTCTAAAATTTTAACAAATGTTGACAAAACTTTTCTGAGATGTCAATTGCAATTTTCAATTAATTGACTAAAAATAGGCTTTGAACATTGAGACATTCAGACATCCACAAAGGCATTACAGTGGCCACGATGCTCTTTCAATGAAATTATAAGTCTTTTTTCCCCTGACATGATTTTTTCTTCAGTTTTGGTAACACTTTATTTTTAGAACAAAAGAACCATCTTGCTTCTTTGTTATTTCCATGGGAACCCCCTGCATCAGCTTTAGTTTATATTCTTTGTTAATGTGGTTATCATTTGAACTGAAACTATATACTGTGCTTCAGAAATAATTGTGTAATCTCAAGATAATTTATATATGTAGATCTTTGGTCATTCGGGTTTTTCCCCCACGTAGAATTGGAGGTATCAGGGCTGATACCTGATACCTCCAATTCTACGTGGGGAAAAACCCGAATGACCAAAGATCTACATACAAACACCCGCGAAAACCTCAGAAAACATATATAAACCAAAGATCTTTGGTCTTTGGTTTGATCTTTGGTTTGTATGTAGATCTTTATATATCTATATATCTATATATCTATATATCTATATCTATATATATCTATATCTATCTATCTATCTATATACATACTTACATACATACATACATATATATATATATATATATATATATATATATATATATATATATATATATATATACACACACACACACACATACACATATATACACATACACACACACGTAGATTTTGCTGAATTACAGGAACTTTATACAGAAAATGGATCTGGAAGAGTCCATCTACGTACACAAGCGAAATTGAATACCACATCTCAAGTGATAAAACCATATTCTTCAATTGCACTGTCATCAATCATTTCAATGTTGGAAGTGACCATAGAATGGTATGAGCTAAAGTGAAGATAGGCTGTCAAAAGAATGTATGAAAATGATAAATACCTCACAAAACTCAAAAATAAAGAATGATAAACTGTTAGAGGACAACAGCAATTTTGAGATTAATCTGTCAAATTGCTTTGCTCTATTGCAAGATTTGGAAGAGATGAACATTATGGACAAAATGAACAAATAGTCAAAAACATGCTTGGATCTACTACATCTATAATACCACCAGAAAAACACTTAGTACAGTCAAAAATCTCTGATGACACTATTGATTTAATGAAAAAACAATAGACAATGAAGAATACTGGAAGCTTCACTAATAAACTGGAATACGCTGAACTTTGCAAGACCATAAGAAAATGTATTCAAGAAGAAATGCATCAGTTTAACATGAAGCTTGTGAAAAAGGCAATTGAAGAAAACAAAGGGATTAATAGAACAAAATGTAAGCTTATACAGTAAATACAAGAAGGAAGGGTTTTGCATTAAAAAGTGAAGATGGCTTTGTGTAGAACAAGACAGGAAATGTTAGAAATAATTGGAACATTCTATTCAGAGCTACACAAAGATCAAGATCACTCAAAAGTAATAACACCCATAAAAGAAGAAATGCCAGGTAACCTAGTGGAGGAAGTATCAAGTGCCATAAAATCAATAAAAATGGCAAAGCTTCAGGAAATGACTGTGTTATGGTTGAAATGTTGAAAACTGGTAGTCAGTTTATACAAGAAACTAGCAAAACCTGGGATGCCTTAGAGAATAAAAAATACCCAAAGCATGGAAAAATGCTGAAATGATTCTTATACACAAGAAAGGTACCCAAAGTGATTTAAAGAACTGTTGCCCAGTTAGCCTTTTTTAGTCATAAACAAGTTTTTACCAAGATAATAGCAAAAAAAATATTGAGAATGTACAGCCAAAGGAGCAAGTAGAGTTCAGAAGTGGCTACAGCACAATGTATCACATCCAGGTTGTTCAGCAAGTCATTGAAAGGCACAAAAAGTACACCATGCCTCTGTGCATGGCTTTCATTGACTATGAAAAGGCATTTGATTCAGTATTCCAGCAAGCAATAATTAATGCATTGCTCAACCAAGGTGTAGACGCTGCTTACATAAACTTACTACAATCAATATATGAAAAAAACAAAGGCAACAATTTGCCTTAAAGTGAATGACATGTACTACAAGGTGATACAGTATGAACTATCCTTTTCTCAGCCTGCCTTGAAGAAGTATTTCACAAACTAGACTGGACAAAACAGAGAATAAAAATCAATGGCACCTATTTAAATCACTTAAGATTTGCAGATGATGTTCTTTTCTCACAAGACCCAGAAAAGCTACAAAGACACATACAAGAGCTTCATGAAGCAGGATAACCATTTGGCTTAAAAATAAACTTGAAAAAGAGCCATATTTTTTTTATATATATATCTGGAGAAGAACTAGATGTAGTAGACCACTACATATACCTTGGCCAATGGATCTCAGTGGAAGGTGATACAATAAAGGAAATTGAATAGTGTGTTAAATGCGGTTGACAGGCATTCAGCAAGCTAAGCATAATTTTCAAGCAGAACCTCCTCCTATGCCTGAAAAGAAAAGCTTTCAAACAATGTGTGTTTGGGTACATTACATGGATGACACCTTTGTGATAATCAAGCGCAACCTACCAAAAAAGGAACAACATCTTCATAGATATCTGATTCACAATAGAAAGCAGAACAACAATGAACTGCCATTCCTGGACATCCTTGTAACCAGAACCACCAATGGACAACTTCTAACAGAAAGACAACACACAGAGAACAAATCCTCAACTTCCATAGCAATCACCCCAAATGCCACAAACAAAGCAGTGTCAGAACACTTTTCAGAAGAGCAGAATCCCATTGCAACACCACAGAAGCCAGTTCAGCAGAACAGAGACACTTATACAGAGTCTTCGAGAGAAATGGATATCCAGAAAATTTCATCCAGAGATCCCTTTACACAAACAACACAAACACCCAAAACAACACAACTACAACAGGAACAACAGTGACCAAATGAATCACAATTCCTTGCATATCAAACATTTCAGAGATGACAGCAAGATTACTACAACAACACAACCTCCCAGTAGCCCACAACTCTCGGACGGACCCTATCAAAACCTAAAGAACCAACAGAAACAAATCAAAGATCAGGCATCATATACCAAGTCCAGTGCAACAACTGTGAAAAGAACTATGAGGGCCAAACAGGAAAAAAGCTACCTACCAGACTGCGTGGGTACTCCCTGGCTATCAAAAGATATGACCCATTGTTCTCATGTCCATCCACGAGAACTCGGAAGGACACAAGTTCGATCTTAATGGGACCATAATTATAACCCAAGCAAAGTCAAGGAAAGAGAGAGAATTCCTCGAAGCCTGATTCTCCACCAACCAGAGAACAGACACATTGACATTGACCCCACCACCAATCACTGAGAGCAAGAGAGCTACTTCAACTGAAATACTGGAAGCAACATTCCAAACAAACTAAACACAATTCAAAGCGCACTGAAGATGTCCCCCCGAATGGAGACGAAATGTTTGCCACCTAATTACCAAGACGGAGATCAAACCAACAGCCCAGCTACCAACTCAAGCTACTAATATTCAAACACACCAATATTTATAGAGAGACGGCAGCTCCGATCACGCTTTGTTCGCACAAGCACTCGCCGAAGATGACGAGTGGGACCTCGTCGAAACGTCGCCAAGACACTCTCAATCTTACATGGGAAAAGATCCGAATACGCCAAGACCTACATACCTGTACCCGTGAAAATCTACAAAAACATTATATAATTAATTAACATGTTGTAACATGTATAAGATGTCATGCCAAAATTGCAATTGCAATTACATTGGGGAGACGGCAAAATGACTGAGAACTAGGGTGTATGAACACAAGCTCGCTATTAGAAGGCAAGAACAACATTCACAAGTGTGGGCACACATGGCTACACATAACCACATCTTTAATATAACAGGGACTGAGGCAATTGCCAGTGACAACACTAAAGGTGGCCGCTTGTTTAAGGAAGCTTGGTTTTCAAACCACTCCTCTATCAACTGGCACAGAGACCTCCCCCCTGCATACCAGGCACTAAGGAATTGGGAAGAGGAACGACGTGTGCGATATGAAGGCAAACAGCACAAGCATTCACAGAGCACCTCATTGTATTAAAATCAAGATTACACCAACACACAACCACCCTGCAATGTAGAACACAGGGAAGAAGAGCAACAACCATTTAGAACCTCTAGTATGAGAACATGGGCAATGACTAGAGCTATGGCTACAACATATGGAACTATCAGCAATTCACTTTTGACAACAGATACCCAGAGACAACTACATCCCACAAAAACGGATGCGCGACAACTCAAAGAAATACAGCCGAACTCAACAAACAGATCAGTGACGCGCTCCATGAGCAGAGTGCAGACACCAACAGTATAAACGCGATCTCCCCACCCCAGCGTTTCCATCCTGATGACATTGGCAGTTAGCCAACGAAAGCTTGATCTTTTAGCAATAAAAACTCTTTTAGTTTTTCTTATTCTATCCCAGTGTTCACTTCGTTTGTTAATACACACACACACACACACACACATATGACTGAGATGGATAACTATATAAATTAAATAAATAAATTATAATGCTTTAATATTGTAGTTTGGAGGCAAAACTTTGAAAAAGCTACAAGGCATTAAAGATTTTAGGATTTGTGGATTCAAGGACAGAATTATTGGATCCTATTAAATTACTATTTATCTTTATCCTATTCTGCTGCAAAGACCCATTCTGGCTTATTAAATACATTAATTTAAGAGTAAATTCTCCCATTCTAACCATATTTCACTGGTAATATAAACCTTGCTTACTTCTCAGATTTTACAGATTATTTCTTGTTCCTTTCCTGAGCAACAAGCAGTCATAGGGTCTAGCTGTTAGGTCTCTTCTTGACTGCATCTTTCTTTACATTAGAGATGAAAGGAACATCTCCCAACTCTATCTCCGAAAAAACTGGACAGATTTTGATTTGAGAGAACCACATTTCAGGAACACTTTATAGTATCTGATAATTCCATTCAATTGTATGATATGTCTCTACAGAGCAATTCTGACACTTATAGAACTGTAAATCTGTGGCAGAATTCTGCCTGGAGATAAATTTAATAGATTTCTACTGTCATCACCTTTCTTCCTTCCTAATCTCAGCTATCTGTGGTGAGATTAATTAAAATCAGTTTAATAATCAGTGGGTCTATGTATAAGTCTGCTTGCATTTATAAAAAGTGCCAATAGCAGATTGCTTTTTGAGCAAGACACAGTATGACACTGTACTATGCAGTACCAATACTACAAAAGAGGGAGACACATTCTAAACCCCCAGTTACTGGTATCTACTACCGACTGGAATATTAAGTCTGTGTGATGTGGCTAGGAAACAATGCAATTCTTTCCATTAAGGTAAAGATGTGATACAGCTTGTTTAAATGAGGTATTTTGTATGGAATTGCAATTTTGATTTGTACTCACAACATGCTGAGCCCTCTTCCAGCTAGTGGAATTGCTGGAGGAGGCCACTTCACTTGCTTTTAGAAGGAAAAGGGAGTCTGTTTTGCAAAATGACTTTGAGGGAGAACTTAGCTGAAGTCTTTGCCAAAGCTAATATTGCTGAAATGTATGAATGTACTCCATATTGATAAATCACACGATCACAAGAGGATATTTTCCAATAATAAAGTCCTTAAAATTCTGCACACTGGTGCTTTATCTCCATTAATAATGTACTGTTCTATTACTATGAAACACAGTACTACTACTACTGTCATGTAGTAGTACTGTCATGGGAATGCTAAAATGCATCTGGGTTTGAAGGAATTGAATGGTGACATCACTACTGCCTGGGAAATGCCCAGTTGGGGGTTCCCTTCATGTCCCCATTAAGTTGCCCTACCAAAGTGGTACCCCTCTATCTACTCCTGGTTCCCACTTTCAAACTGCTCGGTTGGCAGGAGCTGGAACATATGAAGGGATCTCACCCCATCTCACCACGGCAGCAACTGGGACTAAAAAGTGGACCCGCCAATAGTCACTCCAGTGTCCTAACTACATGAGCCATGGCACTCCTAACTCTGTGGTAATACTGATCAAGTTGCAAAATCTAAACTGCTTTTCATTAACTAGGAATGTAAATCAAAGGTTTTCTTTTTTGTTGATTTTCTATGATAAAACAGATAAGATCTTTTCTAAGCTCCAATGTTGTTAAAATGATAAGGCATTAACATCCATGATGGAAGCCCTCCCCCTGCAAAGTTCAGGTATCTATTTAATAGCAAGTCCTTAAAGTAATTTCTTAGACATTAAAATATAATCCAATAATTGTTAAGCAGTGTAAAGATTATTTACCCCAGAATAAATTTCACTCCATTCCGCCAACCTTTTAGCAGTACCATGGCACAAAAGGCCTTGGCAGCCTTTAATTATTTTTCCTCTGTCAAGGACATGAAAGAACATTGCCATGGTCATCACAGAGATTAATACTCTGAATTGCAAAAAGCCCAATGAGATACTAATGTTTCACTGGATTTATCTATTGCATAAAAACACAAGCATCATAAATATGCATAACCAGTAAACATTTATGACTCCTTTCTCTAAATCTAAATCATATCCCTTCAGTGATACTAATTTACATGGCAACTTATATACATGCAGTTTAAACTCAACATGTATCTGGTACATGTATTAGTCCTGTAATTTATGACGACCATTGTTTGAAGAGGCTTTTTATTTTCTTTGCCAGAAAAGGGAGGGTTGTTATTGTTATTTTGCTTTTGCTTTTTTCTTACCATAGCATCATATATTTATATTTGCTCCCCTCTCCATGTTCCCCAGTTCCTGAGTATTTATTCAGGTTTCCATATGTCAAAAGGCAACCTCAGTATTTAAGCTTCCAGTTTGTTCTTTGATAAGTATTAAATAAACATTAAATAGGAGAATAAGCAGGTTTTATTAAAAATGACACATGGAAATCTAACCCTTTGGAAGCATAGCAAGCCATTTTATTGAGATCCTCACAAGCTGCTCAAATATAAACCTAGAATTTTTCTCATACTGTAATGAACAAAAAGCATTCTGCTTTATATTTCCCTTAATGCTGTTCAATCCACCACAGTACTTACCGAACTTGTGCAATATTCTCTTCAAACTACTTAAATGCTTTAGCCTTTCCTTGTTTGAGAATATATTTCACTCGTTTTCCATCCCAACAATATCCTTTTTCAGTGGAGGTGGTATTGTCAGTAGTTGGAAGATGGTGAGGTCTATCAATGCTTTCCATGCATCAATCACTGTCTAGATCCACCAGAGCTTTGTACTGGGCTTCCTTATCAACTCTTGGGAAAATAAACAAAAATCCATCAATCATGGACAAAATTCATCTTCTAGCAAGCCCATCCAGTGTTTATGAATAGGAAGGGGTGGGGGAAGAGGAGACATTTTCTATATAGTAATAGCAAGAAGAAGGTAAGGGCGGAGAGAGAGACTTGGAGGAACAGCTTTTTTTAAAAAAACAAAAACAAAACAAAACAAAACAAAGTTTTTTCCCCCTAAATTCAATCTGTGTCTCAAAGATTGTAATCTGGATGAAGAACTTCCTTCAAATTCCTCTAATGCATTTTTGTAGCAGCTCTCTGATTTGTGTGCACACACTCTAGCCACACATGTACTCATATCTGGAAACCATGGAATGCTGTCGTCCTTGTTACCTCAGGAATCTCTGTTAGTTCCAAATCTCAGAAATACTGATATGCAGGTTCTGAGGTTTTGCTTGTAAAAAATACAGGAAACCAGAAGTTGCCTTCAAGTTTTACAAAGCTGACATGCATATGATAAAGATTTCACCCAGTAAGTCTGGCATACTGTAGATAAGAGAGCAGGAGTAACAAACATGTTCCCTTTTGGGTGTTTCCCTAAAGATATAGTATGTTCTTGGGTGGATTAGGACATTGAGTATTTTCCTTGCTGGCCTTTCATGACCTTGCATCCAGGACTTTGCAAGACAGTAGGGCCATCTGCACATTCACAATTGATATTTCCTATGTTGTTGTTGTTGTTGTTGTTAGTTGCGAAGTCGTGTCCGACCCATCGCGACCCTATGGACAACGTTCCACCAGGCCTTCCTGTCTTCTACCATCTTCTGGAGTCCATTTAAGCTCACGGCTACTGCTTCAGTGACTCCATCCAGCCACCTCATTCTCTGTCGTCCCCTTCTTTTTTTGCCCTCAATCTTTCCCAGCATTAGGCTCTTCTCCAGTGAGTCCTTCCTTCTCATTCGGTGGCCAAAGTATTTGAGTTTTAGCTTCAGGATCTGGCCTTCTAAAGAGCAGTCAGGGTTGATCTCCTCTAGGACTGACTGGTTTGATCGCCTTGCAGTCCAAGGGACTCGCAGGAGTCTTCTCCAGCACCATAGTTCAAAGGCTTCAATTCTTTGGCACTCAGCCTTTCTTATACTTCCTATAGGTAAAGGTAAAGGTTCCCCTGCACATGCGTGCTAGTCATTTCCAACCCTAGGGGCCGGTGCTCAGCTCCGTTTCAAAGCCGAAGAGCCAGCGCTTGTCTGAGGACGTCTCTGTGGTCATGTGGCTGGCATGACTAGATGCCAGAGGTGCATGGAACGCTGTTACCTTCCCACCATTTTGGTCCCTATTTTTCTACTTGCATTTTTACATGCTTTCGAACTGCTAGGTTGGCAGACGCTGGGATGAGTAACAGGCGCTCACTCTGTTATGCGGCACTCAGGATTCAACCCGCCAAACTGCCGATCATCTGATCGACAAGCTCAGCATCCTAACCCACTGAGCCACCGTGTCCCTTCTATATTTCCTATACTGTCCCCTAATTCCGGGTCAACAATACTTTAAGTAGATTAATGGACAAATTGTGGCAAAGAATGTTGCTCTTCTGTTTGATATGATTCCATTATTATTATATGGGAAACAATGTGAAGTCTCAGCTGTCAGTACTTTAGCTGGTTGGCCCTCATATGCATTGAGTTCTTCCCAAGAACCTAGGATGTTATAATGCAGTCATGTCAAATTCATGATGTCACGTGACATTGTGCGACATATTGCGACTTTTTCCCCATTGCCAGCAATGGACCAGGTGCAGTTTCAGTATGATACATCCGGCCCGTGGGTCGGCAGTTGTAATGGATAGGCATAATATATGTGCAGATCCAAGTACTGTGCCCTTTTGTAACTAACACATGGAAAGTGCAGATTTTCTAAGTGTCATCCAAGATTTTTTGATAACCACTGGGACCATCACAACCAGTTTATGCCATAATTTTTCAACTTCAGTTTTCAGATCTTGATTCTTTGTGATTTTCTTCAAGATATTATCCAATCTTTTATCTTCTGTTCCTTTTATCCCCTGGCATTGCCATTTCAATTATCCACACTTTCTTCTTTTCAGCTGTAGTTAAATTCATTATCCTAGTGAAGTATGAAGTTAAAATGAATCTATCAATGTATTCCTTATTTCTATGTTATTTATTCTACTCTTTGTCCATTAATCAGGGACAACTTGCTTGACGATTCTCCTATTAATTTAGCTGTAGTTTTCTCAGCATATCTGACCATTTGTGAAATTTGGAAAAAAGACTGTCTCTGCTGGATATTAAAAGTGTTTGTAATTTTCTTTATACTGATAAGAAAAGACATCCATTGCTGGGGTCTGCTTTCCTTTGTTCCACATTTCCTTTTTTTGTCAACTAATTAAAAGACAACTGCTATATAAGCCACAGCTTTCTAAGCATTCTGTGATATACTATTTATTCACGAACTAGCATAATAGTTCAGTCTCAAATCAAAGATGTATTTATTCTCATATATATTCTTCTCCTCAATTTTTATCTCATCTATCACCCAACTATCTCTATGATCCAAAACAGAAATTAGCATCTAGTTTTATGTATTATGGCTAAAGGAGTCCAACAAGATTCTCATACTATAATATAATTCATACACATGTTTATATCTTTGCATCCCTCTGGGATGCTAATGTGAGAAAATGCTGGAGTATTTGATGAAAATGTATTACCATCCCCATAAGTACCGTAGTTGCTTAAAATAAATCCTGGAGTAGCCACCCTTTTTGGAAGTTTACGATATTATCTGTTTCATTCGAATAATCAAACTCTCCTGGTAGATGTCTGTTAATAGCTGATACTGTTAATAAAAGTCCATAGGACTGGTTACTTAATTCATTTTGCCCAGTTACCCTCAGGCACATAAAATACAATCCTTGGTTTTCAAATTTCCTATTGTATTCATTCTCCTGTTTATAGTAACGGGAGATTAAGCAAGGTCTATATAACTTATAGCAAGCAAAGTTTGCTATACAGCACCTAGGGATATATTTTCATTTATCTGATTATCAGTAATTCCATAGGATCAAGATTTTGGATTAAAATTATGCAGGTGAGTTGGGGAAATAAAAATAAAGTTATGCTTAAATTCTAGTGATTTTATGGGTACTCTTTTTTCTTGGCAATTGTACAGAAGAGTTGACTTTTTCTGGGATGTTTGTTTGTGTGTTTGCTTGCTTTTTAATTTCTTATAGCCTAAGTTTCTGGAACTTCCTGGTAGGGGATTAGGATAAGTCTAATATAAATATGTGTAATGTATGCTAAATTAAAGGGAGTAGCGCTTAATGTTTACAATTTCTTTTACTACACCAATGGGATTGATAATAATTGATGTACAGCTTATCTACATAGGAGAACATTAAGCCATTAGCCACCATAGGAGAAAATGCTAAACCATTCTAAGCACAGAAAGAACAATTTCTGGATCAGTTTCCTATGCCTGTAAAGATCAGAAATGGAAGTTTCATTCTCTGGCCTAAACCAGCTGGGTAGATTGCATCATCTTATTATGATGTATTGATCTAGTAGCTTGATGCATAATGCAGGATTCTCCAATACTCCCAGGGTGAACTGGCCACAAAGGATCTCATTAACAATAGCTACTCTCTCCTTCACATTGGTAGTAACTATGGAATGAGCACAAAACTGCAGAGAGATTTTGCTCAGAAACACGCTCTCAGTAGGTTGAAATGAAATAGTGTCTAAAGAAAATTCCATTGGAAATCACAAACAACAGAGTCAATATAAAGTATGTCTTCTTATGCATATGTGGAGATTCTTAGTCATCCAGGTCGCAGTTGTCTCAAAGGTGCTTTTTCAAAAGGCAACTGGACTGTTTTTTCCTTGAGGAAGAAAAACAAAAGGTTTTGCTTCTCACCCAAGAAGCTTCATGAGTTGTGATGGTGAGGGGCATAGAAGGATAGGTTCTGACCAGATTTGGGGGGAGGCGGGAAAAATGGAAGGATTACATTTCTTTGCAGTCATCTGGTCATTAGTACTCTCCCTGAGTACTCTTGAGACCACTTGGGAGTTTATCTTTGCCCTCAGGGTCACCTTAATCAGAGTGCAATTGTTTGTGGAATCTTCTTGGAACTGCTGCAAGGGCTGCATTGTAGACCAGAGACAGGTGGTGTCTTATTCTTCCCCCTCTGTTCAGAGAGGGCACTCAATGTTAACATAAATGCCTCAAAACCAGCAGGACAAGATGCAGAGGTCCACCTTTCAGATAGGGAGAATCTGGTTTGAAAAGGGGATAAAGAAGGCCATTTACACAGCCCTTGCAGCAGTTCCAAGAAGATTCGACAACCAATATTTGGGTTCTGCAACGTCAGTACCTGAAATTCTTTTTCTTATATATCAGATTCTATGCATGCATAGAGTTATTTTTCATGTGCTCTCTCACAACAAAATGAAGCAAAGTAAGAAGTTGGCTACCTCAGGTTCATGAAAACCAATAGGAGGTCTAAATACACAAAAGCCATAAGGTTGTATTTGATACCAACACATACTGAGTTAAAGAAGGATCTGCAAAGGGATTGCCAATTTGGCTGTATGACTTTTATTGTAAGATGATTACCCTGGAACTGTGAGATGTCACATGAAGCAGGTCAGATTGTACAGCCTACAATGGTTGCTTCCAAAATTTGTGTGACACAATCAGAGGTATTAAAATATAAAGGAAATTGAAGTCTGAGTTGTAGATCATTCAGGCAAGTATTTATTTTTCTCCGTTGCTGCTGTTCTTGTTGTATTTCAGAGGACCTTAGACTAAGGACATTCATTATGGATGCACAAATCTTTCATAATTTTGTAATATGTAAGTAGAAACCATCATAAACCTGCTACATTTTACAATTATGGTTTCAAATAATTTCTCTATAATTAATGTATAAGCAGGCAGGTCACAAACTTTAATGTTTACTGTTCAAATTGTACTGAATTATAGTATAAAGTTGTCCCTCCCCTTAACTACTTCTGCTAAGTCCTTAATTCTTCAGTCATGTGCTGTCCTTAGGAGAATTCAGGACAGTTGATCAGTAGTAATCTTCTGACCCAAAGTACTGGCCAAAGGGGATAGCAATATTAAAAGGAATTCATTAATCCAACATAGGAAATAAAAAAATAAGCATCCTCTTTGAGGGAGATGGATGGTTCAGGAATATGAAAAATTAATAAAATAATAAATAAATAAAAGTATCCTGGAGTGATCAAAATTCTGATTTCTTGGTTCTACTTTATTTAGAATGATAAAGATTACATAAAAATATTTCTGTAACACCTGAAGAATGTTATATTTCATAGGTAATATAACATTCTTCAGGGGAAGAATGTATCTCTTCTTTCCTTACAGCAGGCAATGTGAATGGGATATGTGAGGAGCAGAGGTCTGTTGAATCCATGAAGAAACCATTATGGTGAAAGATGGTTCCCCATTTCCACTACCTAGAATCATGGCATTTGAAAGAAAAAGTGAGTTTGGAGTCCTGAATGGATCATATTTAGTTGGAGGGAGGGGTTGAAAAGATAATACTCTAAAAACCATCACTTAATATTTAAAGGCATAATGACTGTTTCGTTAGAGACTGTTAGACATTATTGCAGACCAGTTTTGTGAATAAAATATTCATAGTCTTTAATTCCTCAACTGTGCTCTCTTTTTTATTTCTTGATATCAGGTCTTCTGGGAGCCTATTATAATGTCACTTCAAAGTTACTGTTATTCTTAAGAAAAAGTTATGCAACCTTAATTACAACATGTTTGCTCTTCAGGGCTAAATAAGATGGCTGTTGACTAATAAGGATTTTTATCGCCAAACCAGTGAAATACAAACTGTATTTTTTTTATGTGCTGCACCATTTTCCTTTAAGACATGGTTAACCTTCACAATAATCTTTCTTTTATTAAAAATACAACAAAATAGATTGTTCTACAGGTAAATCTATTATTCAGTGTTTCACTTTTTTGAGTTACTTCTACTTTATTTCATAATCATTAGATCTTATAGTAAATCAAATTTTCCAATTTTAAATCCTTTGCATTAGAAAAATAGGCTTCCAGACTTTATTTTTTATCATTTATTTGATAACTTAAGGCAAATAATTGATCATTCAGTTTCACATCGTAGATAATAAAAAAATAGAAAAGCAGGCTCAGTGTTTTTCAAAATGAAAGCCAAGAGTGATATTTCGATTGTTTTTATGTGCATGAAAATAATTCAATTTGACCACATATTTGTTTCCACTACGTATTTGTAAATACTGTATGTTTATATTTATATATTCCATTACATATTTACATACTGACAGATTGGTTTGTTGATTTATATATTTTTTGGGTGCACATCTTCTAATTTCATTTTTCACCAAAACACTGTAATGATTAATACATGTAGCATCTTTTAAAATATTGCAACTAAAAGAAAATCAAACGCAATCAGGAAAATCAAGGTAAAATAAATTCAAAGCCTGGTCAGATCAAATGCCTGACTGTACAAAGAAAAGGCTTTTCAGTTAGCATATTGTACTTCAGATGTGCCATTTCTTTCTTCCTAGGTTCAGGAGAAACCACAAGATTTAATTCATTCTATTAAAATTCTACATAATTACCTCTCTGATTTCAGACCTGCAAGTGTGAAATGAGGAATGAAAGTGTTTGTTTTAGTAAAGACTTTCATAAATCAATAGAAACCTGCTTGCAAAGCATCAAGGTTTTGCAGCATGAGACAATGGTACCTTACTTTTGGAAATTATTTATGCTTCTAGCCTTCAGAACTGAATAAATACATTTAACTGGCACTGGATTTTTCTTTTCTGATTAGTATATTGCAATTAATTCTCTGCTGAACTTTTACTTAGGAATTTGTTAAATCCCATCTAAAAATTAGGAATTGTTTGCAACTATACACTTGTTTTTAGCTTAATGAAGAATATGCTACTAGGTTAATGAACTGTGTATTCATAGACACATAGAGAATGTACTGTATCTTCCCACAGCAAAGATAGAAGGGATGCTAAGGTCTTCCATGGCAGCAATGTAGTAATCAGTAACACTGGCCCAGAGGTGACTAGTGTGATATGCTGCCCAGTATGAACTCTTGGGCCTTATCTTGGGAGATGGTGTTGGTGTATATGACACTTGTGTATGTGTGATTTAAACCTCCATACCCTAGGAAAATATTTTAGGCTGACTTGCGACTCCCATGACAACTGCACAGTTTAGCATAGCAATAGTAGCTTTGGTTCAACAGGAAGTTGCAAGCTTCATCTACTCTGTACTTCATAGTAGATAATATTTAATCTGGATATGGATAACAATAGCCACAGACCTTTCAGATCCTAGCCTCACCGAACCTATGCAAAGATAGAGAAGCTATTAAACAGCTATTAATACTGGCTATTAAATCAGTATCTGATCATTCTCTTTAATTTGCAATGATTTCTTGGGGATTATCTTGGCAATTTGTCTTGCAGCTCTTTTGCAATGTTGATAATAGATCTAGAATATTTAGTGAACCTAGACACTGGAAGAGAGTGGCCAAGCAGAGCCAGTCTCCCATAGCTCACTGGTACCTTCCCTGAGAAAATGTCAAAGATGATAATGGCATAAAACCAGGCTCACATTAAACTCACATTTAAATGAGTGTATGAGCTATACAGCACTGTTACAAATTCACATTTGAACCTATTAAGTGACTATATGAGTTGCATAGTTTCAGTTTTTGTCCGTTTATTGAATCCACAAACTCTCAAATGATGGATAGGGTAACTTAGGTACTCTTATGAAAGAGGCAAGAAAATGTTCAGACCATTCAAATGATTTTGTAGGTTTTCTGCAGGTTGCTCATATTAAGTCTAGCTTCTACAGCAGTTAGATAGATCCAAACAAAGTGCACTAAGAAGTATTAACATTATAGAACTTGAGAAAGTGGATTAGATTCTCTGTAGCATGAATCTATCATCTGTACACTTGATTGACATCCCACTTATCTTCTTCAGGCATCAGGATGCAGTGACTGATTTTGGAGATGGTTAATGCTTCTCTGAGGGAAGCATTAACCATCACATCAGAAAGAGGCAATGATTCATCATCTCCTAAAGAAGGCATTTCTTATTTTTGCTTGACCTTTGGGTCCTATCTCCTTTCTTTTCTGTTTGGTGAGAAAGTTGTTGAAAGTGGTAAATCAGCCATAGAGAATCCTAAAAATAGTGGTTAACTGAATTGGGGTTTAGGTCCAGGCATTGACAAAGTCAGCTCTGGTCATTCTATTTCATTGGGACTTGGGTTGGAGAATGCCCCTTCTCTCATCTTAAAATACTTCTTGGTGGCATTTGTCACCAAAATATAATGCTATACTGCCTGCAAAAGTTTGGAAAGAATGACAATTTTATTATGGTTCTATTCATACCCAGCTAAGTGATTCTACTATCTATAAAGCTACCAAATTCTGTCTTTGATTCTGTCTTTCTAGTCCAGTTCTCCAGAAAGTAAGTATTGAAAATTCCATATTCCTATGAAAGATCCATGAGGTCAGGGCACTAGGCCTTTTCAGAAATAACAATCCCACTCCTCTGGGAATATTTTGCTTGAAGAAGTACAATTGGCCTCAATACTGATTTCTTGCTTTTCTTAAGGCAAGAAATGGCCTGAAGACTCTTATTCCAAAGGATTTAGAGCCCATAACCTAACTATTGGATGACTATTGTTTATTATGCTTTTTGTATTATTTTTATGACTTTGTTTAGTGTGATTGAGCTATATATAAAAACAATAAAATAGAATAAATAACTGGATGAATTTACCCCACTTCTTTTAACAGTTCCTTTTAATATTGCTTTGTTGTTTTTTTACTGTACTATATAATTCTCATGATCTTGATTTCTCTCTCTGTTAATTCAGCCTAGGATTGTGTTGGCCTTTTTGGTTGTTGGTCCATATTGCTGGCTCATATTTAAGTAAGTAATAGGACTCCAAAATTCCTCTCACAGTTACTATTACTAATTAAAATCACTCTTTTGAAGTTGAAGCCATGTGTATACATAAATGATGCTTGTGGCATTAAAATATTAAATGAACTTGAATAGAATAGAATAGAATAGAATAGAATAGAATAGAATAGAATAGAATAGAATAGAATAGAATAGAATAGAATAGAATAGAATAGAATAGAATAGAATAGAATAGAATAGAATATAGCTGGAAGGGACCTTGGAGGTCTTCTAGTTCAGCCCCCTACTTAAGCAGGAGAACCTATACTGTCTCAGACAGATGAATATCCAGTCTCCTCTTGAAAATCTCCAGTGATTGTCATCACTATCAGGAAGTTTCTTCTTAGTTCCAGGTTGCTTCTCTCTGAAGGTATTTTGGTTTGCAAATATATTCAAAGAAGAGTTAATCTCGTTACTTTTTTCACTTTAGATGTCTTCACATGGAGACACTGGAGATCTTAATTTCACAAAGATTATCAATGAACTTTTTAAAAGCACCATACAAAACAAAGGGACACTGACTCTAGTACGTATATATTATAATACCAGTACTCATATTGTGAAAAGATATGAAGATCATATTTTCCTCATACTTCTCTCAAGTGTATACGTACATTTTTGCATGCGTGTTACATTGTGTTTACAGATCAAATATCAGAGGTTTTAGCAAGGCAAGACTACCATGGAATTTCTCTTTTAGAGTTTCAATACAATTCTTAACTGTATAGATATACTAACATAAAAATATACCCATTTATACATAAATAAGTACAGTAAAATAGCTCAATAAAAATCAGGAGGGTCCATTATCACCCTTTCCAACTAAAAAGTTATTAATTTGTTTAAAAGTCTGTATGCCATTTAATAACGTTTGTTTGTCAGAAAAATGTAGACACATATACATACATGCTCATGCACACATAAAGTATACACACACACACATGGGGGAGAGAGAGAGAGAGAGAGAGAGAGAGAGAGAGAGAGATCTATATATATTTGTTCTCTTTATCTAGTCACCTGAGATATGCATTAACTATCCTTAAATATTTATCATATAATCACCAGATGCTTTGACAAATCTGGTACTAAAAATTGTCAAGGTAGGTAATGTAACAGTAATAGGAATATTACATAATGCACATAATACTTCAATTCATTTATAAACAAATAAATCCTTAAAGCTGATTCTGCAACTGTTGATTCCCAATTGTTCATCTGTTGGAATGAAATCCCTTTACTGCATGCAGGAAGTCAACTAGAGAATTTTTCTTCTTGGAAAAGTCGATACCTGATGCAAGGCCAGACTGCAGCTAAAAGAAAAAGCACATTGACATTATCTTTATTCACCTGATGATGTATTCGACATTCATGATGTACAGTTCCACTATTTATATCTCCTTGTTTATACTTTTATGAATTTATTACATTATTGGGTATTATATTGTATGTAAAATACTTCTGAGTGATAAATCACCTGGAAGTTCTGGACAAGGTAAGCCATTTATAAATATTTCATTTCAGATAAATAAATAACCCATCTAACCTGCTGCCTCTCCTTCAGCTCTATCCTCCTGCTTCAATGTACAGAAAGAGGGTTTTTCCATTAATGCACTGAGAAATTAATTTGGCCAACCTGAAACTGCTGGCACTCTAACTGATCTCTGAACTTTTTTTCTTTTTCTGCCTTACCTTTAAAATTATAAGATCAAAGAAAATTTTTAATTGTTTTAGTGAGTTATAATCAGATATTTCAGGCTAAAAAGCAAAGTAAAAATGATAAAAAGAAAAATATAGTATCTTTCCTGGCAGCTCTATATTCAGGTTTAGTTCTTGTCTTTATTACATAGATTATTCACAGATGATAAAATAACACACAATTTATAGAACCAGCACTTCTCATTAGTCCAGTCCAACCATTTATCAAGATTTGAAAGGTTGTCAAAGCAAGGGACATTATTTTGTCTCTAATACAGTATTCCTCCCCATAGTGTCAATCAAAGTTCAGATCTTTGGTTGAGCAGTCAGAAATTCCCCATGCAAAACTCTAAAGGAATCCTATGCCTCTGATGAGCTGCTTTTTCAAAGATGCTTTGTGAAGCAGGGTTCCCCTTGCTTTGAAAGGCAAGTAGCCCTTCATTCTAATTTCCTTCTCTGGGATTTAATAGATGGAAAAGGGTTTTGATATCCACATATGCACATCTCTTCTGATCATTTGCAGTAATCAACTGGAAGTGTCCTCCAGCTGTTTGTTTATTCATATCAGAAACATCGCAATTTTTAAAAGGCATACAATATGATATAAATCTTCCAGCTAATGGAAGTTCTGAAGGAGAAGTTTCAAGATGATGCAAAACACCTTGGTAAGATAAAACTCATTCCCTTGAAATCTTGACAACTATAAAGTTTGCATGGCAAAGGACTTCCTCAAAAAACAAAAAAATCTTTCCTCACATTACTTCCATAATCTCACCTGTATAGTTGTCCCTCAATATTACTGCTTAGCACAGTCAAACTCATGTACCAAACCCAAATGAAATTCCTAGACTTAGCGACATGAAAAAGCTTTGTTACATAACTCCTGTAGTTAAGATTACACTTAATCACTTAATGCAACATATAAAATTCCAAATAGCATGGATAAATCAGATTACTCTGAGATCACTTTTATTTAATTTTTAAATACAGATCTGGTCATGATCAGCATAATACCAATCAAATATCTCTGAAAATATTTCTCTGAAGCACTGTATAAATCCATTGTACTTTGGGACCAAGAATCCAGAATGGTAGAACTCTTTTTAAAAAGAAATATAACATGGAATGAACCCTATAACTGAAGGTAAATTAATGCAACAAAATAATATTATGTTTATATAGAAAGGGATTGGCTAGGATAGCAGTTTGTTGGAGATGCGATAAGGGCAACACTGCTTTAAAATATAGGTTTTTATAAAGTCATATACTTACTTTGGGGGGAAAGTAGTGGACAATATGAATGTGACTGGGTGCAAAAGTTAAAATTTTCAGAGATAATATTCTCTTGAATTACATATCTAGTACTTGGAATTTGACAATGCAACACAACAACTCTAATGTTAGTACGGCTAAAAGACTGTCACAGCAGTTGAAAGATAAATATATGGCCCCATTTTCTCAATGGATATTCATGGATACATATTATGAAATATGGGACTTAAATTATGGGAAATATATAGTATATACTTATATAAGGTTTATATTAGATAATTGTACATATAATTGTATCTATTTTCTGTTGTAATGTCATATTATACTTTATACAGTATACTTTTTTCTGTTTTTTTCTGTTGTATTTTTTTCTATGATTTCTTAAGCAATGTTAAGTTGTTGTTTTTTCCTTTCTTTAACAATGTATGTATCTTCCTTTCTGAGGGAGATGGGAGATTAAGAAAAATACAAAATATAAATAAATAAAATCTGTGTTCTTGTTTGTTTTTTTCTCTTTATACTACTATTTTAAAAGCAATAATATAAACATTAACACTGGGGGGCAGGCAGAGGGCCTTCTCTGCTGTTGCTCTTACCCTCTGGAAGATCTTGACCCCCAATGTGAAGTTGGCACAACTCTCCTATCTTTTTGTAAGGGCCTAAAGATGTGGTTGTGCCAGTCGCCTTGAGTTCCCAGTTGCCTTGAGTCCCCAATACAATGGAGGTAGTTGATTGAGTAATAACAGTTCCTACCTCCTCCATTTACCCTGACTCTCCCGATGTGTCTTTGGTTATAAGGTCTGATTTTAACATTTTATGTTTTAACTCAGATGTAACTTAGTTAAGTTACCACTGAACCTTACTGGCACAGTGGTTAGAATGCAGCACTGCAGGCTAATTCTTCTGACTGCCAGCTACTAGCAGTTTGGCAGTCTGAGTCTCACCGGCTCAAGGTTGACTCAGCCCTCCATCCTTCTGAGGACCCAGATTGTTGGGGGTCATATGCTGGCTCTGTAAACCACTTAGAAAGGGCTGTAAAGCACTGTGAAGCAGTATATAAGTCTAAGTGGTATTGCTAACCGTAAGCCACCCAGAGTTACCCGAGGGCAAGATGGGCAGCCAATAAAATTTATAAATAAGTAAGGAAGTAAGTAAATAAATAAAAAGGAAGGAAGGAAGGAAGAAAGAAAGAAAGAAAGAAAGAAAGAAAGAAAGAAAGAAATAAAGAAAGAAAGAAAGAAGAAAGAAGAAAGAAAGAAAGAAAGAAAGAAAGAAAGAAAGAAAGAAAGAAAGAAAGAAAGAAAGAAAGAAAGAAAGAAAGAAAGAAAGAAAGAACATATATATATGTTTTCTGAGGTTTTTGCGGGTGTTTGTATGTAGATCTTCGGTCATTCGGGTTTTTTCCCACGTAGAATTGAAGGTGTAAGAGCAACGTTTCGACGAAATCTCATCCGTCATCCTCAGGCTGGTGGCTTCAGCTTCATTCTTCTGGGAGAAGTGTGTGGTAGTGGCTGTTTGTTCCTCTTTTTATATATATATATGTTAAATGCTTGTTAACTATTTAGATTACCTTGCTAGGCCCCAAACATGGGACAAATCTTTATTTCCTGTTTCACCCTAACCAAAGGCCATCGACAAGCAGTAGTCACAACAGTGACAGCTCATATTTGTGTAATTTTTTTTTTAGATTGCTAACAAAGAATTAAAGGGAGACTGATATGCATTTGAAATGCATATCAGTCTCCCTTTAATTCTTTGTTAGCAATCTAAAAAATTTTTTACACACACACACACACACACACACACACACACATATATATAATTTGTGCGTTTGAATTCAAAAGTGGAGGGGGGGGAGAGATACCAAATCTCAACCTGTCACTGAAAAGTTGATCTACGGTATATTATGAGATATTTCTCAGGAAATCTACCTAATTCTGAGATTTCATTTACAAAATTAACTCTAACTATAAGCAGTGAGGTGGTTAACAGATTGTATACAATGTTACTTTTATGACTTTTTGCATTTCTTCTACCCATATGCTGAGAAAAGTTAAGAAATTATGACTCAAACTGGAGATGGAAGAGAAATGTCTATGACTCAGGTTCTAAGTTCCATGTGGAGGAGCATCATTTCCTGCCTTTGCTGTATACTGTCAAAAAAGCCCCACAGCAATTATGAAGCTTTTTATTCTTTCAATGCTCAGGAGCTATTTATATGTTTTAGTTTGAATATGAATCTCATTTTAGTTTTTCTCCTCTTACACTCACTGACTTCTTCTATTTCTGTTTATTCAAATCATCTTTATATTCTTTTGTCCTTGTTCTTGTAAGTGAGTAAAGTTAGTGGTGGGTCTACCAGTACAGCTCTCCTAAGGTCAGAATGGCTTCTAGATTCATATACTGTGTTAAGAAGACAGATGCAAAGCATCAAAGGAGATCTGAATTTGATCGGGAGTTTCTATCAGCCAGACGTCAGCATTACCATATTAGATTTTGGAAGATGATTACATAAATGAGTTACCCTACGGGTTAATTTGAAATTTAAACATGTGAATTTGTATCATCATCTTGCTGCAACCTTATCCTAAATTGCAATCTCTTTTCATGCAATCCAATGACAGGCAAAGAATCAATTCCAGTTAAATTATTGTCACGTCCTGACAATTTATGTCATGCTCCATTTTAGCAAAATGTAAAATTGGAAAGGCAGGATCTACCAGAGGGTAGGCAATTAATTTTCTCAAGGGGCCACATGTTGTGGAGGGGCTGCCACAGCCACCACTGCACCCCAAGTATTCCTAGATTGTTACTGAACTATGATAGGCTATAACAACAAAATCTTAAATGCCTTTCAAAATTTCTATTAGCCTCATCTGATACCAGACAAAATCAAAGTGGTGTTTGAGTTTCTTTCTATACTTTCTACTTATCTAGAACTGAATTGCCATTTTATCTCCTTTAATGAATTCTCAGTTCCAGGGTCATTTCTACATTGCTTTATTCTCTATGACCTACAAAGTCAATCAACATATGATGAAGAAAATAGTCAACTGATGGAATAGGCAAATACAAATAATCTATTTTTTACATGAGATTTCAGATCTTTGATTTTTTTTTAAAAAAAAGATTGATTGGAAAATGAGAAGGACCTGTGCTCTATAATTATTTGTTCTGTATTGATTTGCTTTCACAGATATTGGTTTTAATTATGAGATGTATCATTAATGGAAATAATGGTTTGCTTGGCTGATATTTTTATTGTGGCCCGTTATCCTAATAGTGTCATTGTTGATGTAATGACATGAACTGCATCTCACCTTAGGCTATGCAGTTGTCAACGCTGCTAACATTGAATGTTTTTGCATTGACAACAGATGGAAATGTAGCCATCTTTTTCCTTTCGCTTTTAGAGTTAGATGATGCTGGGGGAGGATGTGAATGAGAGTCCAGTTAGACATAACAACACTAAGCTTAGCGTGAGAATCAAGGTTATTGAGCCAGAGCTGATAAAGAATTGGTGGGCTGGAGGGCTGGAGAGGAAGCCCGTGCTTCAAGTTAATTAGGGGAGGGAATTGTGCTTTGATACTATGTGTCCAGGGGAAGGGAATTCAGTTTTTGACTTCAATTATGTAAGTGCCGATATTATGGTACTCGAATAAAAGATCCCTTAAGGCAAACAATGCCTTGAAGTTCTTTGAAGAGTTTCATCTATCGGAATCATGACAGCAGTGGAAAAGAGTAAGGAAGTATTATATTCAAACGTTTATTCCCAATCACGTATTGCTTCAGCTGGTTTTCTAAATGTGTCCAGAAGTGGATATGTTGGTTCAGTCTCAAGGTTTTCCTTTATTTCTATTCCCTTAACACTTTTCCCTGCAACTTCACTAGAAGGAACTCACTGATTCCAGTGGTTTCAGTCCATGCTACCACATCTGGGATGATGAGTATGCTCCAGGTCTGTGTGTTGATTAGCAAAAGCGTCTTCTTTTTCATAACACTTGCCATGTGAACCCTGTGAAGTTTGGATAGACTGGACCCTTTTGGTCTTTTGGAAATTCTTAAACACCTGTTCCCCCCCCCCAAGATTTTAAGAGTAGAGTATTAGTAGAATCAAGTTTGTGTGTTTGACTGTGACAGATGTGAAGTTATTTTTTTTATCTGTCATCTTTTTTCTATTATTTTTTGTTGGTATCCATTTTTATGCTTATTAGCTTTCCAGAGATATCTCCATAAAAACAATGACAGCCATATAAATAGGTAAAGGTAAAGGTAAAGGTTCCCCCGCACATGCGTGCTAGTCGTTTTCGACTCTAGGGGCCGGTGCTCATCTCCGTTTCAAAGCCGAAGAGCCAGCGCTTGTCTGAGGACGTCTCCGTGGTCATGTGGCCGGCATGACTAGACGCCAAAGGCGCACGGAACGCTGTTACCTTCCCACCGTAGTGGTCCCTATTTTTCTACTTGCATTTTTTACGTGCTTTCGAACTGCTGGTTGGCAGAAGCTGGGACGAGTAACAGGCGCTCACTCTGCTACGCAGCACTCGGGATTCGACCCGCCAAACTGCCGACCTTCCGATCGACAGACTCAGCATCCTAACCCACTGAGCCACCGCGTCCCTTACTGAGCCATATAAATACCATGTGTAAATAAATTTACACATAATTTTTTTTAAAATTTTATTTTTAATCCCATTTATATCCCGCCCTTCTCCGAAGACTCAGGGTGGCTTACAATTTAAGCACAAACTAATGTGCTTAGCAATAGCCTTCATTCTATGTATATGCCTGCTTATTATGGCTTTCACACATACACCCCCAAAGCGGCATTATTACAAAGTCAGCTTATTGCCCCCAACAATCTGGGTCCTCATTTTACCTACCTCGGAAGGATGGAAGGCTGAGTCAACCTTGAGCCTGGTGGGATGCGAACCTGCACTAATTGCAGGCAGCTGGTGTTACTTAAGGAGGCATTAGCCCACTGCTCCACCAAGGCTCTTGAGCTTTTCCTGTTATATAGTTGTACAGCAGAGTGATGTACCTTTAAACAGTAATAACACCTTAGCTGCCTTGGTGCAAATGGATTTTATTTGCCACTTTAATGTTTAATGAATGATATACCTGAGACATTCATCAGCAAGAAAGTATTTTGGAGCATTAACAGCCTTGCTTAATGACTATTGCATTTCTTACCATGTCATAACCTTGAATAAATACACCAAATAAATTGCTATATAAAACTGATGATTTTATGTTGCAAGTGCTCCTGAAGAATTTCAATCAGATTTAAATCTTCATTCATCCCTTACCACATGTTTTGTTCGTTCTCTGTGTACAGTCTAGACCCATATCTCTGTTTATATATTTCAGATATGCATGGTTGCCTGGGATCATTCTAAAAGAAAAATGCCCAATTAAACAAAAAGGATAATAGAAAAACAAAATAGTGAAAAACTTTGGAAAAGTTAAAATCTCAAGAATAAACCTGAACTTAAGGATTTTGAAAAGAAGCTTACATTTAAATATATTTAGCCACCAATCACAAACTATTTATTTTGAATACAGAAGGTTGTAATAGTTTACCTCTCTCTAAATTAAAACAACAACTAATATTGCCTTCTTATAGGTTCATGAAAAATAAAAATCCTACTAGTATCATGCTATGTCAATAGCCATAAATGACATAATGGTGCCTATTTTTGAGTTCACAGAAAGAATCCAGCTCTCTCATTTCAAGCTGGTGGACTGGTTCTGCAATCAACTTTGAATAAAATAAGAAACAAATACAATTAATGAAAATTGATCTAGCTGCAGAGAACATTGTTTATTGATGTTTATCTCAGATGTAGCTTAAGTAAAAGAAAGCTACTATTCTGGCATTATATTAATCTGTACAAGAGTTAACATGATTCCAAATGAGATCATACCTGATAAATTGCTTTCTTCAGAAAAACACAGTTTGATCCCTCCTTAAAGTATTTAAATAAGTTAGAATCATAGGAAGAAGATTATTAACTTTTAGTGTTTCTCCTGTAAGAATCTAACCTTTTGATTATAATTCTGGAGCATTCTTATATACTGTATATGGATTGGAATATAGAGAATATTTATGTTAAAATGATCTTGGAATGAAATCATACATTTTTCCTACTTTTCTGTTTTACCATCAGATCAACTGAAGACTTCTATATAAGACTTAATTATCACAGGTCAATGTGATAAATGTGATATCATCAAAAATAGCACCATCTTTTTCAAAGAAGCTAATTCTCACATCAACCCACCACATGCTAACTCATTGAACTATGGCATAGTAATTGATATATACACTTGTAACAAGTAATTAATATAACACTTGTACTTAACATCTATTTAAGTAAGCTATGGGCAAAATAACTGCACAAAGGAGAGAATAAACAGCCCCCCTACCACAGCAGCAGCCTGAAGCAGCCACAGTTTCCCCAAATTTCATTCTCTAGGGTAGGGGTGACAAACCGTGGGCCAGATGTATTACATACAGGCCAGACCCACCCCGGCTCTGCAAATGCAAAAAATGTCATGATACATCATGATACGTCATGTGACATGATTGAGTTTGACATCCCTGCTCTAGGGAGTCATGGATCCCAGATTTTGGATTCATTCTGTAAGTTAGTCCATTTTAAGTAGCAGGGTTCAAAATTCATTGCCTATGATGCATTGTTTCACCTTATTAAAAGTTATAAAAATGATAGCTTTATTAGTATAAAGATGATCTAAAAGAAAAATAAAGCAAATTAAAACTATTTATAAAGACTGCAGATAAAGAGATGAAGAGCAGTGAAGAAATGAAATAATCTAAATTAAAGGTAAGATAATATATTTGAATTGAAATAACTGGGTAGAAAGAAGAGAACTCCTCCTCCTATGCCTTCTCAGATAACCCACTTTGTGGACAGATCATTATAATAGGAATGTTCATTCCCCCTCCCCCAAAAAGGTGAAATTACCTCAACCATCAATAGGAAAAAAATGTTATTGCATGGAAGCCCAAAGGCTTTCTAAGCTGTATTTTAAGCAGTATTTTTATTAAGACCACTGCAGAATGGCTTATATTACAGGTGTCTAATCTTGGCAGCTTTAAGACCTCTGGACTTCAACTCCCAGAATTCCCCAGCCAGTATTGCTGGCAGTTAAAGTCTACAGGTCTTAAAGCTGCCAAGATTGGATACCCCTGGATTATATGGTTTACTTGTGTAAAAACATCCAAGTCTAAAACGGAATCAACATGCAGTACAATATATTGCTTGAATCATATAACCATAAATGAATGGTACCATTTAAATCTACTAATTTTATCTCTAAAATACTTATATATGTATGTCAAATAATCTGGAACTAATACAGCAAAGGGCCATTTATGCAAACAAAAGTCTAAGTAGCAAAAGTCTAAACCAGGGGTGTCAAATTGCCGCACCACAGGCCGGATGCGTCATGGCAAAACCACACCCATCCAATTGCCAGCAATGGAAAAAAAGTCACAATATATCACAACATGTCACATGACGTTGCGAGTTTGACACCTCTGGTCTAAACTAATTAAAGCCATGCTTTGAAACTGTCTTCTTGGCTCATCTTCTTTTATCATTTTTTTTTTTTTGTTTCAGTTTTTACATCACTGTATAACAAAATGAAGGTACACATTCTTTAATGAATCTCTCAGAAATGCCTCAATATTTTTTGGTTGGGAGAAAAAATGGTTTGTTTTCAACAATAAATTCATCTTACCTATGTTTAACAACTAAAAGTATGCCAATTACAAGTCACTAGCAGGCTTGTTTTGAGAAAGAACAGCTGCTTTAACTTCCAAGGTTAATGAGATTTTTTTGTCTATGAAAAAGTGTTGTTCTATTCTTAAAGGGAAATGAACTTAATGTATCTGGCTGCATAGAATAATATGTTTTGTAAAAATGAAGTAATACATTTACTTCTGATGAAATGAGGAGGAAGAGAAAAATCTCCAAAACTCAAATCAATATAAATTTTGGATGTCTTCATTCGGTCCTTGGGGAGTAAGTTAGTCAGTCACAACCCAAATTTTATTCCTTTTTAAAATAAAGGTGTTTCATTACTATCCTTACTTTGTTCTATAACCCAGAATCATAGCTCTGAAGTCTGATGTGAGTTTTTCCACATAAAATGGTTTAGTAAATAATAACCTTGCCACTTACATTTTGTTGTTGTTAGTTGCGAAGTCATGTCCGACCCATCGCGACCCTATGGACAATGTTCCTCCAGGCTTTCCTGTCCTCTACCATCTTCTGGAGTCCTTTTGGTACTGTCCATAGGGTTTTCATGGCAAAGATACTGGAGTGGATTGCCATTTCCTTCTCCAGTGGATCACGTTTTGTCAGAACTCTCTGCTATGACCTGTCCATCTTGGGTGGCCCTGCACGGCATAGCTCATAGCTTCATTGAATTACGCAAGCCCCTTCGCCACGACAAGGCAGTAATCCATGAAGGGGGCCACTTACATTTGGAGATATGCATATTGCATTATATATTGAAGATTCATACCCTTGCATGTAGTGAAAATTTGTAAATAATGTTTCTATCCAACTAGAGTTTTGGTTAAAAAAATAATTTTGCATTGGCCACAAGGGCAGTAGTCACATGGATGGGAAGATCCTGTAATAGCTTTTGTTTAGCAATGAGACATTTCTTGCACTTAAATTGCTCCTAACAAGTATATGACTTAAGTAGCTACTTTTTTTATATGGCTGTGTTGCATCCCTATGTAATGCATTTGCTGTATGATGTAACATCAAATTACATTAGAATTTATTTGTTTTGTTTATAACCCATCTTTATTGTTTTTATAAACTCGAGGCAGCGAACATACCTAATACTACTTCCTATTATTTTCCCATAACAACAATCCTGTGAGGTGAGTTTGGCTGGCCAAAAGTCACCCTGCTGGACTAGAACTCACAGTATCTCAATTTCTAGCCTGGTTCTTTAACCACTAGATCAAACCAGCTCTCAGTTTGAATTTAGAATATTGATATATTGCATACAACATATGAGGTTCTTCATAGAATCTCAGTTTGGAGTTGAATTTGACCTCTAAAAATCTATTGTTTCTGATATGTATAAACTGTATACCTGACTTGTTTACAATGAGAAAAATAATATTGAATGATGAATTTAATCTGGTTTTTACAATGAAATGTTTTCAGAATCTAGGTCCAAAAGTTATACTGGTTTTTTTTAACAACACTATTTCAGCTATAGAAGACAAGTATTATTAAAATCAAGCTATGAGTAATCATTTCCGAAAACATGCAGTACACTAATCCTTAAGGAATTTACACCAAATGTATTGCTAGGAAGACTGAATTTTTGAATTAAATTATCAGAGTTCCTGTTATCAGCATACTGAGATAAGGTTTAGGAAGGAGAAGCTGTTCTTTCAATTACTCATACACTGGTTATCTCCAATTTAAACTATTTCAATGGGGCAACCCTTGAAAATTATCCAGAATGTGCAACTGGTGCAAAATGCAATTGTGCAAGCAGTCTTGGGCATCCCTAAAATTGTGCATATAGCATCTCTGGTGTATGAGCCACATTGGGTGCTAGTTCTGGGTCCAATTCAAGATGTTGATTATCACCTTTAAGCCCTTTGTGGTATTGGACCAGATGATCTGAGAGATTGTCTCATCAAATTTTTATTGTCCCATCTCACCCATTAGACAGGGAGGGTATGTTGTAGATCCTGTTGGCTAAAGAATTTTAACTGGCAGAATCCAGGAAAGGAACCTTCTCTGCTGTTACCCATGCCCTAAGGAACACCTTGCCCAAAGGTGAAGAAGCCCCCCCCCCCATGCTTCTGGCCTTCATTGGGGTCAAAGACTGATAGGCAATCCTGAGATAGTTGGTGTCATAAGGATGTGCTCTCCAACATTTTAACTTTTACAGTTGGAATCCTACCCTTTAATGATGTTTTTAACATTGTCCTTATTTAAGCTCTAATTCTAGCATGATTTTATTGCAAGATATTGTTTTTTCTCTAATCAAAGAAGTTAGTTTAGCCATCTCTTCAAGTGCCATCACCTTCGCCAACCATTTCTCCATTGTGAATAGTGTTAAAACTTTATACTTTTCAGCATGTAATAACCTTGCAGCAATTATCATATATAAAAACAAATTTCTACTACTTTTTTCTACTTGCCTACACATTAGTCCCAAAAGAAGAGCTGCTGGTTTCAGTTGTACTTTAGCCTTTAAAATATTTTGAACTAATTGTAGACTAAAATTGTATAACTCTTCTTCTATGAAGAAAAAAGTAAGAGAAAATAACAGTTACAATCGGTTAAGTGAATGTGTGGAATTGCCTGCAGAGTATTAACTGCTCATTTCATCAGTAATGAGAAAGATCTGAAGACAGAAATGACAAAATATTAACAAATTAAAACAAACTTGATCTATACTGCACACATCTCTCTATACCCATAATTAACACATAATTATTCAAGCAGAATTTCACTTTGATGCTTGCAGATTCCCCTTGTGAGTGTTAAGTGAAGAGAGAAATGGATGTGTCTGCTTGTTAAATGCTACATTTCTAAAATACTAACAACTCTTCAAATGTCCTTTTGGTCAGAGTTCTGACAGCATGATCAAACAGAAATAAAATTTGACAATTATATGACAAGGCTATTTGTTATAGGTCTAGCACTTGTTTTTCCATAAGTATAGCTGTTAACTAGGTACCATAGTTGTGAGTGATCTACTTACAAGATACTGCAGGTGCTCTCTACATGGGGCTGCCCTTGAGAACCACTCGGAGGCTTCAACTAGTGAAGAATGCAGCTGCGCGAGTTGTTATGGGAGTCTCCCAATACTCCCGTGTAACACCTCTTCTCCGTGAGCTGCATTGGCTTCCGGTTGCCCTCCGGGTGAGATTCAAGGTGCTGGTAATGACCTATAAAGCTCTAAATGGCTTGGGTCTGGATTATCTAAGGGAACACCTGCTGCTGGCATCAACTTCCCATCGTCCTGTGCGCTCCCACAGGGAGGGCCTTCTTAGGGTACCGCCGGTCAAGGAATGCTGGTGGGTTATTCCCAGGGGAAAGGCGTTCTCTGTGGGCGCGCCGGCCCTTTGGAACCAACTTCCCACGAAGCTTAGGACTGCCCCCGACCTTCGCTCATTTCGTAGGGACTTGAAAACCTGGTTTTTTGAGCTGTCTGGCCCAGACTGAGGGCTTTTAATTATTTATTAATGGGGTTTTAGTTTAAATTCAGGGACTTAATTTAATCTTAGTTTAAATCGATTTTAACTTTGTATGTTATGTATTTTTAATTTTTCCCTGTAAACCGCCCAGAGTCCTACGGGAATAGGGCGGTATACAAGTTTAAATAATAAATAAATAAATAAATAAATAAATAAATAAATAAATAAATAAATAATGCTTTGATAACAGAATATCAGATGCCAGAGAAATGTAATAAAACCTAATTTCTGTCCTTTAAGGCAGATCTTAATGTCTTCATGGGCAAACCTTATGTTTTAAAACCTAAGTCATAGTCATGCTAGAGAACAGCTAGCTTATGCTGGAAGACCAGTCGGAAGCAGAGAATAGAAATGTAGCAGAATCCCTATCCTCACTCACATACCTTAATCAAATTCTTTGATTAATAAATGCTGAGCAAAGGATCTAGTTAGAAAGGTTAAATTGACAATAGGCCATTGCATCTCTGGTTGAACATCCTTTGTCCTTACCTAGTTTGGAAATCTAAGATACAGTGCTGGGAGAAACTTATTTCTCTTCATCGAACAGGACTCTTAATGCATTATAGATTAGCTTGTATATTAAGGATCCAGCTAACAAGCATATTATTACAACACATACTACTTGGCAAGGCTCAAATTTTATTAAATCAAGTATTTACAGGAACAGTTTGCAGTTTAGCAATTACTTGTTGAAAGTAATTATATCTAAAGAACCAGTACATGCACCATTCCACTCTCCTTTTCAAATAATTATTTTGCAGTAGGTGGGAATCATATCTGGGTAGTTGGTGAACTGTACTTTTCATAATATTTTAGTTCCATGGCAAAATTACTGGTGGAATTGAAAAACAGATGCATTGCAAAATAATTTTAACTAGACTTGGAAAATTTCACAGATAATACTGATTATCTTCCATGCAGCAGATGATCCTAAAGAATTTTGGGGAAAGACATGAATAAACTTTCCATTAACAATTGCTTTAAATTATATTTAAAAATAGAAACAATTTATATTATTAAACTACAGAAGAATGTAAAAAACAAATTGTGGAAGGTAGTTATGATTTAATTCTTTGAATGTCTGAGTGAAAAAAAATATATATTCCACAATTAAAATAAAGAAAAAGAGGAAAGTATTGTGGCTTGAAGCTATTTTTTATATAGAAAAATTAGCCCCTTGCTAAGGGAGAACTGGATTAAAGATGTTTTGGGGTGTGTGGAAGAAGTCTCAACTTTGCCAACTTCTTCAAATGTAGACATCTTCATAAATTTGAAATGCATTCCAGTAGAAGCCAAAATAAAAGTCTCCTGTCTATAGGAAATTATATTTACATAGGTCTAGATGATTACCTTTTATGAAGATCTGCTGGGATGTTAGATACAGCCATAGTACTAATATAGCATTTTACATGCCGCTTCAAGATCTGACCTGCAAAAATTCTAAGAGCCATCTGCACTCTTTCCTGCCATCTATTGGCCATCCAAATTCTTGCATACCTTGTTTTAGTTGGGGGAAAAAAACATCTTGTAGAGCAAAAATGTGACCCGATCTTTCACAGATAAATAGAACTAGAGATTGTTATCCTGCTTGCTGGTAGATGGTAGAAAACTGCACAATTTATATGGCAATGAAAAGCAATGTCATTCAGTTAAAGGTTAAATCCACACAAAACAAACATGCTAAGCACCTGTATAATAACAGCTTTTTGAAGATGTTATTTAAAGGCATCTGATGATGAAAAGAACTTAAAAGTTTGAGCTATAATTAATTTGTTTTGCAGATGCTTTTTTTTGAACTTGATAATTTTTTTAAAAAAAATGGGATCCTTTTTTCATGATGTTGGAAGCCAGTCAACATCAGCCACACCAAAGATGGTCATATCATAAAAGGAGATAAATGAGCTTGTTTCATGCTCTTGTCTTGATGGAGTGTTAGTATCATAAAATCAAGAAATGGAAAAAGTCATCTTGGCCATTGACTCCAATCTCCTCTTGTGTACAGAAATTGAAATAAAATGACCTTTGACCAATGGCTGTCTAGCCTTAAATAAAGGATAGCTGACCATCTTTTGGGGTCGTTGATTACAATGCTAAACTGCTCTTCCTTTAAATTCCAGTAACTATAGCCCATTCTCCAGAGTATTACAGAATATATCTTGACCTTCTTTTGTGGAACCATTTTTTTTAGTATTTTAAATGTACTAAAATAGTCCCATTCCTGTCATCTTTTCTCAGGGCTAAATGCAGCTTTTTCCATTTTTCTTTATCAACTTTAGTTTCTGTTCCCTAATTATTTTTATTGCCCTTCCTTTAACCTATTCCAGTTTGTCTGAATCATTTGTAAAGTAATGTCTAGAACAGGGCCCATTCAAGATAGAAAATGATGAAACTAAGTAAGTTGAAACTATTATACATATAAATACACACACACACAGACACACACACACACACACACACACGTATAAAGAATGGTTGCAAGAACTGGGAATGGGTAGTCTGATGAATAGAAGGACCAGGGGGGACATGATAGCAGTGTTCCAGTATTTGAGGAGCTGTCACAGAGAGGAAGGGGTCAACCTATTTTCCAAACCACATGAAGACCAGACAAGGAACAATGGATGGAAACTGATCAAGGAAAGATTCAACGAAAGAAATTTTCTGACAGGGAGAACAATCAACCAGTGGAAGACCTTGCCTTCAGAAGTTGTGGTTGCTTCATCGCTGCAGGCTTTCAAGAAGAAACTGGACAGCCACAATGGTACAGGGTCTCCTGCTTGAGCAGGGGTTGGACTGGGCGTTCTACAAGATCCTTTTCAATTATGTTATTCTGTATTCTGTTCTTATTCTGTAGTATCTCCTATAATTGAAACTATTTTGCAGCCTAAAATGACATTTGCCTCATTTCATATCACCCTCTCATATTCAGTTTGTTATCAACAACTCTTGCAAAATCTTTTTCACAATAGAATTGCCATAATATTCTCATTCAAATGGCTTGGGCCCGGGATATCTGAGGGAACACCTGCTGCCGGCATCAAGCTCCCTTCGTCCTGTGCGCTCCCACAGGGAGGGTCTTCTCAGGGTGCCGCCGGTGAAAGATTGCCGGCAGTTAACACCCAGGGGGAGGGCTTTCTCTGTGGGTGCGCCTGCCCTCTGGAACCAGCTGCCCGTAGAGCTTAGGACTGCCCCTGACCTTCGCTCATTCCCCCGGGACCTGAAGACTTGGCTCTTTGGTCTTTCTGGCCTGGACTGAGAGTATTAATTGGGGTTTTAATTGGATTTTAATTGGGGTTTTATATTTATTCAAGGTCTAAATGTAATCATTTTAACTGTTTTTAATTTTTGTAATTGTTGTATTGTTATTTTAAAAACCTTGTGAACCGCCCTGAGTCCTACGGGAGAAGGGCGGTATATAAGTCTAATAAAGATATATAAGTCTAATAAAGATTCTAAACTATTGCATTTAATTTTTGTTTAAAAGTGAAACTGTATGTATTTGTCACTTCTCCAAATTATTATTTTCACCTCACTTTTCTAACATATCAAAATTATTTTGAATGTTATTTCTCTTCTATCTGTGAGTTTGTAGCGTTTGCAATAACAACAAAGGTTGCAGAGAAACTGTTTATCTCTAGCCCTGCCTCATTCTTCCCAAATCTTGCATTGCTTTTTAAATGGAAAAGATAAGTGGCTTGAAAATGTTTTAAAAATAAAATTGTCGATGTATTTCACTATGCTTAAACCAAATAGGAAAAAAAAACGTTCCACAAACAAACTCTAATTATTGATGCAGTGCAAATCTTAAACTAAGATTAAACATAGTTTTAAAAATAAAAGAAGCCTTTAAAACTCATTTTTAACCTAGCCAGATCTTCAAGGTAAGTTTTAAGGGTGGCAAAGGGAAATTATTCCAGAGGGCAGAAACCAGAGCAGAGACAATGACAACCTAGAACATGAAGATATTTATAGATCACTAGAATCTTGAATTGCACCCAATAGCTTACTGGTAACAAGTGCAGTTCATGAAGTAAAGGTGTTACATGGGCATATGAAAATGTGTACATAATCCTCCACACTTGTTATATTCTGCATCAGTTGAAGTTTCTGATGGAAACCTGCCCATTGGACCTAGAGGGCATATCCAAACCTTAGGAGTGTCTTCTGTTAAGCACTCTCACATTATCTGAAGAACTTTTCAATACAAGTGTACTTTAACAACTATGGGGAGAAGAAAACAGCATCCTTTTTGAAGCTATCCATCATCAGAGAGCACTGGACAGAAAATAGAGTAGACTCAGCAATCAGCATGGCAATATTTCCACTATGGTGAGATACATTATTTTTATATTTATCATTGTTTCTAAAGCTGTAAAGATCAAAACTGTCCTTTTGCTTTATTCTTAGTGGCATTTCTTTATTTAGAAACTTAGAGAGATGTGAGCATGTAAGGGAGACTATCTCAAGTCACTAGTCTGAGGTCTACAGCTCACAAACGAACTACATTAATCTAATCCAACTTCTCCCTCACCACAACCCAAAAAACAAACAAGAAGCAAAGAAGACTATATAGACCATTCTGAAACAGCATTTTAGTTCTGTGTGCTTCTTTGTTTCACATGAACACTCACATAATATAGTCTTGATAATTCTTCACATAAGTTTCTTGGCTGAACTTTGATTTTGCAAGGACCTCAGGAAATTGAATTTAAAATCTTTTTAGCTCAAAATGATTGTGTCAAGAACCATCTGAAGATTTGTAGTCATCAGCTATATTTTAGCATATGCTTCAAAAACTGTGTCAGAAAAATATCTACATTGGTAATACTTTGATGAAACTTACAGAAAAAAATCCATCTGCATTGCCGCTCAGTTTTATTTTATATCTGTGACAGTTCTTTAAAGATCTTCTGTTATATAGATCAGTGTTTCTCAAACTTGGCATCTTTAACATGTGTGAACTTCAACTATTAGAATTCCCCAGCCAGCCATGTAGTTGAAGTCCATACATCTTAAACTTGTCAGGTTTGAGAAACATTAATGTAGATCTTTAACTTTACATAGAAAAACTTCGTGTCATCCAAATATAGCTGAAGGAGCAGAAAGAGAAGATATATCTTCACTAATACAGATTATACTTACTTCATGGAGAAAATATCAATTTGTAACATGCATATATATTAACTGACAGCGTCAATTTGCTTTCTAATAAAGTACCAGCTGCAGCAAAATGGAATAACCAACCAAATAATATATGGCTTTAGATTTCTTCACAATGGGCCAAGAACCAGAACATAAAGATGCTGGAGAATAATTTCTTTCTCTCTTCTATTGTTTCGTTTTTGTTTGGCCAGCAATTATTTCTGCTTCTGTTTCAGAAGGTTATGTACTCCATTTTACTCCACATCACCGTGGGAACACCTTGACTTCACTTTGAAAGGGGAATGTGAAAATATCTAATGGTCCTTAGGATGTCTCTCAGGGATGATAAGATCGCACCCAAATTCCTGATTCAGTAATTAGACTTTTTAAGGTTCACAGCATTATAGTTGGAAAAGTCTTTTTAGAGTTAACTATACAACAAATATAAAACACATGGTATTAAACCAATGATAAAGGCACTTTTATCTTTAAAATTGTAAAAAATATGTAAGAAATATTAACAAGGTTCTGCTTGTGATATTGTTATTTTTATTCAATATTTATGGACACAGGTTTAGTACAAGTAAGATACATCCCATTGTCTTCATTGGTACCCCATTAAAAATTAGAATAGAGAATTAGTCGGAAGGTTGCACTGTTTAGCAACAGTCTAAGCACTGAAAGTTGAAAAGTTGTGGAGCTGGGCAAGAACCTGACATGTTCTTGAGCAAGTGAGGAGAACCCATTGCCCGAGTCAATTTTTTCTTTTTTATTGCTGCTGTTTGCTTATCTTGTTCCAGCTGTACTTGTATAACTGTCCAGAAATGACAAGCCAAGAACATCATTGGGTAGTGCCAAATCTTGCATGTGGGACTGAAAAGTTCTACAATACAAGTTTAAAAACCATGTATCAATAAGGATATCATATCTGCAGATATTGAAACTAAACATTAAAAAAACCAAGATCATGGCATCCGGCCCTCTCAATTCCTGGCAAATAGATGGGGAAGAAATGGAGGTAGTGACAGACTTGATTTTCCTGGGCTCCAAGATCACTACAGACGGGGACTGCAGCTAAGATATTAAAAGATGCTTGCTTCTGGGGAGGAAAGCCATGGCAAATCTAGACAGCACACTAAAAAGCCGAACAAAAGTGTGTATAGTCAAGGCTATGGTCTTCCCAGTTGCAATGTATGGCTGTGAAAGTTGGACCATAAGAAAGGCTGAGCGCCAAAGAATTGAAGCCTTTGAACTATGGTGCTGGAGAAGACTCCTGTGAGTCCCTTGGACTGCAAGGCGATCAAACTGGTCAGTCCTAGAGGAGATCAACCCTGACTGGTCTTTAGAAGGCCAGATCCTGAAGTTGAAATTCAAATACTTTGGCCACCTAATGAGAAGGAAGGACTCACTGGAGAAAAGCCTAATGCTGGGAAAGGTTTCATTTCATTTCATTTATTTGATTTCTATACCGCCCTACTCCCTAGGGACTCAGGGCGGTTCACAGGGCATATATAAATAACTATACAAAAATTAAAAGAGAATTAAACCATGCCCAATTAAAATACAACAATGATAGAATAATAAAAACCAATTTAAAAACCCATATTCCCCATCAGGCCAGACCAGCTAATTCAAACAAGTGGGTCTTCAACCCGCGACGGAAGGATCGGAGGTCCGATGCCATCCGGAGCTCAACCGGCAGTTGGTTCCATAATGCCGGAGCACCCACAGAGAAGGCCCTCCCCCTGGGGGCCACCAGTCGACATTCCCTGACCGGAGGCACCCTGAGGAGGCCCTCTCTGTGGGCACGCACAGGGCGGAGGGGAGTTGACGTCGGCAGCAGGTGGTCCTCGAGGTATCCCGGACCCATGCCATGTAAGGACTTAAAGATCATAACCAAGACCTTGAACCTCACCCGGAAGACAACTGGTAACCAATGCAGCTCGTGGAGCAAAGGTGTAACATGGGAGTACCGGGAAACTCCCAAGACAACTCTCGCGGCCGCATTCTGTACCAGTTGGAGCCTCCGAGTAGTCTTCAAGGGAAGCCCCATGTAGAGAGCATTACAATAGTCTAGGCGAGAGGTCACGAGCGCATGAGTGACCGTACACAGAGCATCCCGATCCAGATAGGGCTGCAACTGGCGCACCAGGCGAACCTGAGCGAAAGCCCCCCTAGTCACGGCCACTATGTGATCTTCCAGGGTAAGTCGTGAATCTAGGAGGACTCCCAAGTTGCGAGCCCTATCCACGGGGGTAAGAGCTCACCCCCCATAGAAAGCGATGGAACATTTTGAATGTCCCGGGATGCCGGAATGTACAGCCACTCAGTCTTGTCAGGGTTGAGTTGAAGTCTGTTCCTCCCCATCCAGACCCGAACCGCCTCCAGGCAACGGGACATCACAGCGAGGGCATCACTGGGGTGGTTTGGGGTCGAAATGAAAAGTTGGGTATCATCGGCGTATTGATGATACCCAACTCCAAAACCACGAATGATCTCACCCAGCGGTTTCATGTAGATGTTGAACAGGAGAGGCGAGAGAACCGACCCCTGAGGAACTCCACAAACGAGAGACCTAGGGGCCGATCTCTGCCCCCCTGCCAACACCGACTGTGAGCGTCCCAGGAGATAGGAGGAGAACCACTGAAAAACTGTGCCTCCCACTCCCAATCCCCTGAGACACCGCAGCAAGATACCATGGTCGATGGTATCGAAAGCCGCTGAGAGGTCTAATAGGACTAGGACAGAGGAATATCCCCTATCCCGAGCCCTCCAGAGATCATTCACCAGAGCGACCAATGCCATCTCCGTGCTGTACCCGGGCCTGAAACCCGATTGGTAAGGGTCCAAATAATCCGCTTCATCCAGGACCAGAGGGAGCTGATGCGCCACCACACTCCCAACAACCTTCGCAAGAAAGCGAAGGTTGGAGACTGGACGAAAGTTGTTCAATACAGCTGGGTTCAAGGCAGGCTTCTTAAGGAGAGGTCTGACCACCGCCTCCTTCAAGACGGTGGGGAAATAACCCTCACTCAAAGAAGCAGATATAACCGCCTGGAGCCAGCCTCGTGTCCTCTCCCTAGCTGCATAAACCAGCCAGGAAGGGCACAGATCCAATAAACATGTGGTGGAGCTCAGCCTCCCCATAATCCTGTCCACTTCATCAGGGGTCACAGAATCAAACTCCTCCCAAATAACATTGACAAGACCGCCCGTGTCCTGATCGCCAGACTCTGCCCAGCTGGAGTCCAAACCGGTCCGAATCCGAGCGATTTTATCCAACAGATGTTGACTAAATTCCTCGGCACGACCCTGCAAGGGATCCTCCCTCACCTCCTGATTAAGAAGGGAGCGAGTCACCCTAAAAAGGGCGGCCGGGCGATTATCTGCGGACGCGATGAGGGTAGAGAAGTAATTACACCTTGCCGCCCTCATCGCTGCGAGATAAGACCTAACATAGGTTCTTAACCGCAACCGGTCGGATTCAGATCGGCTAGACCTCCAGCAGCTCTCTAGGCCCCGTTTCCGACGCTTCATCTCCCGGAGCTCCGCAGAGAACCATGGAGCTCGCTGGGATCTGCACCGGGTCAGGGGCCGCAAGGGTACAACGGTCAAGTGCCTCAGTGGCTGCCCTTTCCCAGGCTTCCACTAAGGCATCCACCGAGTTGTGAGCAATGGAGGCAGGTGGGGACCCCAGCACCGCTTGGAATCTATCAGGATCCATTAAGCTTCTGGGGCGGTACCATCTAATTGGCTCCGTACCCCCACGGCGGGGGGTGGCAAAACGGAAGACCAGCCGCAGGAGATGATGATCGGTCCATGACAGGGGCATAGTAAATGGAGAGCCCCCACCAAGATCATCCAACCACCGTCTAGATAAGAAAATCAGGTCAAGGGTGTGGCCTCCCTCATGAGTTGGTTCAGAAATTACTTGCGTCAGGTCCATGGCCGTCATGGAAGCCATGAACTCCCGAGCTAGCTCAGATGAGCCTCCCAGGGATGGTAGATTGAAGTCTCCCAAAACTATAAGTTTGGGGAACTCAACCACCAACCCCAAGAGGATATCGAGTAGCTCGGGCAGGGCTGCCGCTGCGCGACTAGGCAAAATGTACACCAGCAGCAAGCCCAACTGCGCCCCAGAACCAAATCTCACAAAGAGAGACTCACACCCGACTATCTGAGGAACGGTGGTCTCCCACGGACATAAGGTCTCCCTGATAGTCACCGCCACACCCACACCCCTACCTTGAGCTCGTGGCCGGTGAAGCACCCGGAAGCCTGGCGGGCAAAGGTCAACCAAAGGGACCCCACCCTCTGGGCCCAACCAAGTCTCCGTGATGCAAGCCAGGTCCGCGTGCTCACCCTCAACTAAATCCCTAACGAGGGGAGCTTTGTTAACCACGGACCTGGCATTCAGGTACACCAGCCGGAGCTCAGGAGGCGGCACATCCTTGCTCCCGGAACCTCGGGGAAGAGGCAGAGGGTCGGAGCGCCTCACCGCTTGCAAATAGCGGAGATGGCCCTCCCGGTAACGATACGGCCCTCTGTCTATCCACCTGCTGCCATGAGGGCAAGAAGGGGACAACAGAGAATGAGGTGGCTGGATGGAGTCACTAAAGCAGTAGGCGTGAGCCTAAATAGATTCCAGAAGACGATAGAGGACAGGAAGGCCTGGAGGAACATTGTCCATTGGGTCGCGATGGGTCAGACACGACTTCGCAACTAACAGCAACAATCTGCAGATAATCTTGGACATGAATTATTTTCCCAACATTAGATCTTAGTGTCATGGTTCCAATAGATGAAACCCATCAAAAGAACTTCTCAAAGAACATTTTATTCAGGAAACAAAGTATTGGCACTACATAGTTGAACTCAAAACTAGTTTCCCTTTCCCCGGATACAAAGTAACAAATTGCAATTCCCCGCCCCCATAAGAAATCATAAATCACATTCTCCAATTAGCCTGAAACATGGGCTTTCTCCTTAATTCCTCAGCCTGCCAAAACGTTATCAATTTGTCCTTGGGTTCCCACAAGGCAGCATTTATTATTATGGCTACCTGAGCTCAAGCATTCATCCCAACCCCCCTTCTGCATCTGATTTTTAAATAGAAGAAAAAGCATGTTAAAAGCAAAAAGAAAATGGCTGCAATTTTCATCAGTTGTCACAGTGGGAACATCCAATGTTTACAGCGTTGACACTTAGTCTTGGTGGGTATTTTAAATATTAAAAATGTCTAGAATTCAGAACAGGCTTTATATGATCATCAATTCAATGCTAAATTGAGCCCATGAGCTAAAGTTGAATCACAAGTACTCTAAAGCAAACATAATTTAACATCAGAGAAGTGTGGCAATGACAATAGTTATTGTGTTTATTATAAGCTACTGTGACTCAATGGGATTTTAGCCCTCTGAGTGTCAGTCAGTCAATCAGTCTTAATTAATCCTAGAAACATAGGATTATAGTTACCATCTGTTTGGTTTCAACAAAAATGTTATAAATGCAGAGGTATGCAGGAGCAAGAGCATGAAAACAGGTTAGGACCAGGTTCTTACTACTACCACAACTACTGGTGTTGAACAAGAAAGAGACCAAAGTTCATGGGCTATGTGTAATATATCTCTGAAAAATATAACTGTGTTTATGTGTGAATGAACGTGGTGGACTTTGGTCAAATAAAGTTTGAACAAGTGGATAATGGAGCTCCATGGATGATATTGAGCCAATTATTTCCTCCCAGCTGGGGTCTAAACATGGACCAAGTATGGAATTCACAAGGGTGTTATGAAAATAACATCTATTTCTATGTCTGTCTATCTGAAGGATGAAGAGGACAAATAATCTAATACTACAAACTGATGCACAGTTTAGTTGAGTGAGAATCCTGTGCCATTAAACATAAATTGAAGTTTCAACCATATATGAATAAAGATGGACAGGAATGGGATGCAGAAGATAGAAAGGGAAAGAAGAAATCTACTCACCTTTTCCAACTTGGTCTTTCTTGATTTACAACTCCACAATCTGAGAGCACTATTGAATTGCACATTTTGTAGGTTTGCAGCAGCTGCTTGACTCCTAAAGATTGGGAGAGGGAGATTAAAAAGTCCAGAGTCCAAAGTTGGGCAACAAAAATGGTGCAAAGTCTGAGGGACAAAACATATCAGGAGAGATTGAACTGAATATGTACAGCCTGGAGGACAGATGGGAAAAGGACCATGAGTGAAATCCTTAAATATATTAAGAGTATGAATAAGGTTTTAGAAGGTAATATTTTCAATAATAAGCAAAAAATCAAGAACAAAGGGGCATAACCTCAAACTGACAGGGGGGAAATTCAAAAGTAATGTTAGGAAGCATTACTTCACCAAAACAAATAGTTGAAGCTTGGAACCAATTTCCAGTGGAGGTAGTGGGTAACTGAGTTTAAACATGCATACATGTCTAGCATTCAACAAAAATTCAAAAAATTCAAAAAATTTAAAATAATAAACAAACAAACAAACAAAAGAAAAATACCCTCAAAGGGCAGACTCAATGGACCACTGGTTCTTTTTTTTGCTGTCAGTTTTCTACGTTCTAAAAATCACACTTCTGTTCTTCCTGGCAGTATCTCTGGTAGCTGGAAGTTTGTCCTTTCTGGAGGATGAGAAACAAATGATCATTTGCAGTATGGTGTACTAGTTCTATGCATACTTCAAAAATTATTTTGAAGTGTTCCACAGCTTGCCTGGGGAATCAGGATGGGGGGGGGTCAAAAAAGTCATGATGGTGGATGGCTGTAACAATGTGATCAAGGCACCACTGTGTGCTGTCCAGATGACAGATGTAAAAAATTGGGCTGGACATTGACTGAATACTTGTAGCCAGCATTTTGCTTTTTTAACTGCTCCTGTTTATACCTTCTGCTTTCCTAATATGCTTATTTTATTTAGAATGAAAATATACCACAAACATAGATCTTTACAATGCATTATGATAAAAAGATATCTGTTTCAAATTACAAAATATCTATTCTACTAAAACTCAACTTGTATTTGTATTGATCTATTTGTTTGTAATTCAAGATAGCCTAAATAGTGTAATATACTGCCAATTTTTAAATCAAGATACTTAAAATCCATTAACTTGAGGAATCTAGGAGCCTTTACTCCTATGGAATTGAAATTTCCATGAAGTTCAGACAAGCTTTATTTGCAAAGTTGTGGCTGTTGCAACGTGGTCACATGATTGTGATTTTTGACACCCCTTGACAGCTTCTGACAAGCAAAGTCAATGGGAGAAGCCTACATAAATTTGTAAAAGAAAAAGCTAGTAGAAATGTATTAACCAGAAGAGGGCATATTATGATTTCTAAAGCTTTAGGTATCAATATTTTTTCTTTGCTGCCTTCATGTGGCACATTGTATAAAAATAACCCAGACTTTCCTAAATTGATTCCGAACAGCACTGTAATTTTTCATGTTAATTTTACATGTTGATTGCTACCGATCATTTTTTATATATAATATATTATACCACTGAATGATGGCTCATGAATAAAAGAAGCATGGCATTATGTTCACATTTACTACAATTAGGATCAGAGGTGGGACATTGCCTGAAAACAGTGCCACAGTAAATGTAGTGAAGAAAAAAGAGGGCAAAGGCTAAGGCACTGGCAGGAGCGTTATAATTATTCTTATTTTTCTACCAGCATTGGGTAGAAACTCCCCTTTCCATCCTACCATTTTCATCTTTGAAGGTCCAAGAAGTTGTGATGATGTGACAGTAACTCAAACAATGTATAAACAGCAGATCACTATGTAAATGCCTAAATTAGAGGTTCCAAACTGCTATCTTCTATCTATGATAATAAATGAATTTGGATGACACCCTCCACCCCCTGAAGAAAAGTAAAGATTTCATTGGGCATAATTTAAAATTAATTATTACAAACTACATTTTCAAGTTGCTTAAATTCAAAACAGTTTATCACAGAAGGTTAAGGTGATTATAATTTGCATTTATGATTATACTTTGCATGCTTTTAGTCAGTGATGTTCTGGAGATATATTGAGCAAATATCTGCTACTGGCATAATGACAGATTTGATATTTTTATTTATTTATCACATTTGTATAGCCTATCTAACTAGCCTATCTAGTTATCTATTATATTAGAATAATAGTTATCTATTGTTATATTAATATTGTTGTATGTACACCTCAGTGTAATTTTAAAGAGAAGGGGGATAGCAATGATTTCATTCTGTGCTATTGAAAATGTATCCTGTTTCTTGCCATGATAAATGATAAATACTACTATGTACAGTTGTCAATGCAAAATATTTAAGACTTTAGACACTAATGTAAGTCATAATCCTCACTATTGTTTAAGTTTAGACAACACTGATCTCAATTCATTTAATTTTCAGTATTAAATGCAAAGCAAGTCAACATTTGAGTTTCTTTTGTGGTGCATTAAAATGTTACTAGCTGATTTTCTAATTAGCAGTTGAATGTTTTTGATGGTGTGGTTCATCACTACCTCCTTTGAAAAGCTAAGTGTCTCCATACAGTGCAAAAGCAGTTCTAGTTTGCAGCAAAACAGCATGACCTTAAACATTAGCTTTGCTCGGTGCAGTAATAATCATTTCCATGTAGTTCATTTAATCCTTTAAGTACTCAAATTTAAAATGATTCTGTAAGTACTTAAACGATAAATGAGGTTCAAGCATTCAGAAGGACTAGAATGTTCCTGTAGCTCAAGCTGGCATTTCATATGTATGGCCCATCTGCTTTGCTTCTCTCTAAAAGTTGCAAAGAAATCTTTTCTTTTTTAAAGGGACTTGCTACCAAATTTCTATCTGCTTCCATTAAATTCTATTTGTGAATCAAAAGGAAATGTTGTTTTCCATTCTTTTTCAGACTGTAAATGTTCTGGCCTGATTCTGGCCAATGTGTTGCATACGTAGCAAGAAGGCTATGTCTGTGGTTAAAGTATGAGAAATTTCCTCAGCCATGGAAATTTATTCAAGCATTCTTGCTCAGGTAGACCAACCTCCAAATATTACTATTTTGATGTAAAATAAAGGGGAAGCTTGTGTAAGAGACATGCCAAATTGATATAAAGGCAACAGTTTATACTATGCTTTCCTGTAAACATTTATTATCAGAGATTTATTATCATAGGTTTACATGCAAACTCCATATTGTTTCCTTTTATTTGTTTTAGATTGGGTGAACTCTGCATAAATGTCTATTAGAATTGGCTTGACATAAGGCCAGATATGTTACTGCAGTTTGCTTCATAAGAAAGCAACACCCTATAATAATGATTGATAGTGCATCAAGCACTGACCAAATGCTAATAAATATTTACATTAAAATCAGATAATGCACATACCACACTGTATATTGTACAGGATACATAAATATGAACTAGACAGAATGTAGTCCATTGAATTTGCAAGTGATTGAACAACAGCATCCAAAGGTTGATTATAATTAGTGCCGCATTGTCCTGGAGTGGAATACTGTATCCCCAGGATCCCTAGCTTTCCATTCTTGGCTCAGAGCTATTCAGCATCTTCATAAGTGACCTAGATTATAGATCCTAGAGGATGAAATGAAGAGATGCTTATGCAATTTGCTAAAGGAGATGAGCTAACAACTTAGAGGGCAAACTCACAGTTCAAAACAACATCAGCAAGCTTGATCTTAGATCATATTCAGCTTTGATAAATGTAAAATTCTTCATCTGGGTTGGTAAAATCGGGAGATCTGGTTTGGTGGGAATTTAGATATTGGTGGACAATGAAGATATTTAGATATTGGTGGACAACTAGCAGAAAATGAGCAAGCAAGTTACAAGACCAGTAATATTTGGGCTGCACTGCAATAAGATCCATGAGGTAATTGTTCCATTGTACAATATACATTGTAAAAGGGACTGGTAGAAATTGGAATAGATTCAAAGGAAAGCTACCAAAGAAGGTGAGGAATATCGGACTCAAGCTTTATGTGAAGGAGCAGAACCTGTTTGGTCTGCAAAACTAAAGGGAAACTGCTGAGAGATATAATAGTGATCCACACTTTTCTAAAAGTCATGTGAAAGTGAAATCATGAAGAGGACAAGGATCCATAGGCTGAAATTGAAAGAAAGGAAATTCTGACTGAATGTTAGGAAACATATCCAGATGTAAGAGCAGTTAAGCCATAGAGAAGTCTGTGTAGATATTCCTCACTGCCACTTTCCAAATGGGGAATAATTTAATCTGTATTTTAATGGATGATGTGTATAGTAGGGGATTGGATTAGTAGGTTCTACCCAGCTCATACAATCTGCAATTCTGTGAACCATATGCCAGACAAGCCTTTTATAAAAGTTGCAATTTATCCCATTATGAAGGAGAGAAATAAAATGATTCTTTCTGCTACAGAAAATGTTAAGGACCCTATAAGCCACAGGGACTGCATTTCCTTTAGAGATTTGTTTTCATGTAGCCAAACTTGTAATGTTTTAGTAAAGGTTAGGGAGCAATAGTTTTTGCAAAATTTGGAATAAAATTCTATATGAAAAAGTAAAAGAAAAAAAGAAAAACATTATGCTAGAGATTTTTTACATGAATGGAAACCTTACAAATCCCCATTACAATAAGAGTCATTGGGGAAGAACGATTGTGAAATATTGTCATATATAAAAACACTACAGTTTATATGCGTATGTCTGCATCAGAAAGAAAAACAACTCTTTATGAAATATGGCAGTTGCCGAGGATGAAAAATACAGTATGTAGAATGGAGGTACAGATTTGAAGCCAGTCCTTTTAATCTTCTGTGACTGTGGCTCCTTCCTTGTTAAATCCAGATCATTCCTTCTTGAGAAAAATACTTGAAAGGAATTTTGCTCATATTGAAGAAACGAGGATTACAGATCTACCAAGAACTGTTTTCATACTCACTTGACAGTCCAGTTCTACTGTGTACAGCATAGTCTCTTTACCAGTGCAGAGGTTGGTTCAAAATCTTCAAGATGAAGGTTATACTTTGTCATCCAAACTCCAGGATTTTTTAAAAGCATCAACACTGAATACATGTAAAAAGGGTTGGGCTTGGATCATAACATTGAATTTGCTGTGTTTCAGCTTTCTATCATCTACCTCCTCTAAATCTCACACATGTCCTGCTCTGTAAGCAGTTTAGCTGCAGGTCAGAAATTTGCCCAGATACAGGGGGAAAAGGTTTTTTTTTTTTAAAAAAAAAAGAATTTAACTGCTTCCTAATACTTCCCCCTACCCTTCGTTCCAAAAACCTCAACTAAGCCCCTTTGCCTGATTGTTCCTGAGGTTTAAGCTGAATATTTTTATGCCTTATTTAACAATGTGCCAAAGTCCCAATTATTTTGGGTCACTGTCAGGATGCTACTGCAAACTGACTCACAAGGTCTTCTTTTGAACTAAGCTGATCTCACAACTAAAAGATGGCAAAATAGCAGGAATTAATTTGATCTCGGTGGTAAAGGCATTTGTGGACTGATTGCATCATACATATACAGTTCTTTTTCTAGATCAAGGAAGAGTGAAAAAAATATACCATTATCTCAGTATACAAAGGAGGAGATGGCTAATTTCCAATCTATCATTTTGTTCAGTATAATAAGCAAGTTGTATACTAGGGACCACTACAGGAAATTTATAGATTGGGTGATGCAGAATATAAAATCCTGGCAGAAAACTGATGTTTAATGGTTTATTTTTTCAATACATTTCAATATAACATACTTGAGACATCCTCTAGGTTTCCCATATTGATTTAAAGGCAGCTTTGAATTGGTTTCTGTCACTAGACTGTGGGATAAAGTAGCTGCTGTTTCTACAAAATTACATGTAAATAATGCAACACAGCTTTGCTATGCTGGTTCAGGGTACCTTTCACTATAATTTATGTTCAGAAAGGAGTATGTAGGATTAATCCCTCTTCTTTTTAACTTTATTTTTTATATTAAGTTTCTGGCTTAAGCTTTGACAAAACCTGAGTTTTACTCTGTCCATATTAAGCAAGAGTTTTGTTTCCCTCCATCTATGAGTTGAAAATGCAGTAATCTTTTTTGTAATGCCAGTGGACCTGAGATGGAAACTTTGTGCTTTTGTCCATTTGCTGACAGGAGGAACAGCTAGGTTACAAACTACAATAAAACTAATCTTGTCTCATTTTGATCAAATTAAGGTCTTTAAATGTTTGGCCATATCTCTCCAAGCTTCAGTGACCTGGAATCATCAGCAAAGACAGAATCATTGGCTAAGGCTCATATACTTTGAAACACATTTTTGTGTTTTGCTAACTGCAGTTACAAGGACTCACTGGAGAAGAGCCTAATGCTGGGAAAGATTGAGAGCAATAGAAGAAGGGGACGACAGAGAATGAGGTGGCTGAATGGAGTCACTGAAGCAGTAGGCGTGAGCTTAAATGGACTCCAGAAGATGGTAGAGGACAGGAAGGCCTGGAGGAACGTTGTCCATGGGATTGCGATGGGTCGGACATGACTTTGCAGCTAACAACAACAACAACAACATGGTATGCAAATTTGTTATTATTCTGACCTAAGCATTATAAATATATATAAAGCATTATTTGTATTCTAGAGAGCTTCACTATTATGGCTCATAGAATTCATTGTTAAGACCGAATTTTTATGAAGACCACATACATCTTTGAAATGACATTGGAAATGGTGGTTGTAGTGATACTGCTGGTGGTGATGGTGAAAGAAAGGAGCAGGTAGACTCTTTTTGGAAACATCTTGGCATTCATAACCTTGCAGCACAATTTTTGGCTGCCTGGAATGCAGGCATCTTTACAGTTATAATATATTGTAGATAATAAATTCATGTTCTCTTTCATACATTCTCTCTGATATTTAATTCCCTCAAATTCAAAATGAAAAGTTGTTGGATGAGCTAAAGGAATAGCAGATTTTTTTTTCCCCTATAGATTTCTTGAGCATTCAACAATGAAGATGCAATATTCTTCTTTGGATAGAAAATCTCATTTAAATCTGTTTTTCCCCTTTTGGTTCTTCTTGGCTCATACTAAATAGTCTGAGAAGCTATCTATAATATTTTTCACTTATAAGAAGTCAACCAGTCATATTTTTGGTTTTGTCCCTGCACTACTTTCTTTTTTAATCTAATAGCATTCTATGACATTTTAGTCTCTGATTAAACCAACATAGCTCCAAAATAACATTATAAATCTGTAATTAATATGAATACTGTAAAATTAGAAATCTTGAGGAGTATAGTAGATTGCAGTTACTGGATAGTTGTTCAATATTCTTCTATAATAAAAAACAGATTTTCTTGATATATTATTCAGTTATGAGTATGGTAGGAAGCATTTGATCATGAACATTTTGCTTTTAATGTAGGATTTTGATTGTAATGTCATATTGATATGTTTTTGGAAACAAAATTCCTATCTCCCCCAATGAACTGCTAGTCTAATCTTCTGTGACTTCTAACAACTATCTTGCTGGGAAGTCTGAGTCATCACCATCTCAATTCATACAATGAACACCACATTTGTCATTGAAGAACTGAAGCTTTACTTTGTTTGCTGATGCTTTGTGTAACCATGGAAAGAAAAGTTGATTGGCCCACAATTGGGCATGTAAAAGCATTTCAATTGTATGTGTTGTATCTTTCTTCAACAACTTATCCAGCTACAGTTTTACTCAACCCCTCTCCTGAAAAGCACTAAGGAGAAAACATTTGTTGAAAAGTAAATATGGGGCTGATGATACAAGATTAACATTTTTTTAAAAAAATAGCTATTTTTAGCTATAAAATTTAAAATATTTTTAAAATGAAAACAAAGTCTAAATGAGAAATAATATCACCTGTGATATTCAGAAGTTGTGGGTGCTCCATCATTGGAGGATTTCAAAAAGAGACTGGACAATTATTTATCTGAAATGGTATAGGGTCTCCTGCTTGAGAAGGGGGTTGGACTAGAAGACCCTCAAGGTCCCTTCCAATTCTATTATTCTATGTTCTATATTCTATAATTGATTTGGCTACCAAACATTCACCAGAATAAAAACATCCCTCTTCAGATATAACTCATTAAGTTAAAGTAATGAAATAGGAAACAGAATTGTTGTAGTTATAAGAATCCCAAGCCTTCAAGATGTTATTAAACTTCAGTTCCTAGAACCCCTATCTAGCATGGTCAGTGGAAAGATTTGCTGTAGTTCATAGACAGCCAGAAATTTCTTATCCCTACTAAAAAAAATGTAGGGAGTATAAAAGACCTCTGAAGCTAAAGCTCAAATACTTTTGCCATTTGAGATTTCCTTAACTAAGGACAGGTTGTTGCATCCAGTTTTTGTTGTTGTTGCTGGGTTTTTTTAAGCATGTGATAAGTCATGAGTATGGGCAACATTCAAAAAGATAGACATATCTCTAGAGAAAAATTTGTGGATATTTTTTCTGTTACTCTGACCTAGCATCAGCGCAACAGTGTAAATGGCAGAAGATCAAAAGAAAACCTTGGACTAATAGAGCTTTTCTCCTTTTTTTCATTAAAAAAGTCAAATGGAGCTTGCAGAGTTAGTTTTAAAAGCAATAAACAGAATAAAAAGAAAGGGGATTGGAATGATCAAAGTTGTATATAAAAGTACTTATGTAGTACACAATGACCCACGGACAGATTATATATTGCATCCAGATGTTGGGAAATAAGTGAAAGGAGAGTTGCTGAAGGCACACAAAAAAAGGAAAGGAAAGATAATAACTCAAACAATCCTTGGCTGCATCAGAAGCTTATATAAATATTTTGTTAGATACTGAACTGAAATGCTTCTTACTTCAAAGCCTATAGCCCTAGATCTGATCATTTACTGAAACATATAACCATATAAGGATTCATATTCCTTTCCTAACTATCACTTGATATTTCAGAGCAACAAAAATCATTCCTTTTTCTCTTCCTTTTCTACCAGCAGCATGGAGTTTAACTTCATAAGCTTCCATAAGCTCCTTTTCTATTGGTTCTAGGCTAGTTTAGACAACAATTATTCTCCCTGTGTAAAATGTCAAATTAACCCCAATTTTTTTACAACAGCTCAAGTGTATGAAGAAAGCTAACACCAAACAGGAGGGGAGGGGGGTTGTAATGCCAAGCACTCTGCTTTTTATTTTTTTCTACCTGCATCCTGTTTCTAAATCTGGAGGCCAAGGCATTCACAAGGAGGAGATTAAAAAGTTAAAAGCCCTACCTTTCGTTTTAGCAAAACAAAATTAAAAAGGGAAGATGCTTTGATTGCTCAGTCACCGCCACCATCTGGACTCTTTTGAGCTCCACTGCAAATATACCCCTATTAATGGATATGGCAATCTCTCTTATGGTTCCGAGATTTTCCATCCTTCTACTTTCAAGTCAGAGTTGGATAGGAAGTGTTTCTCCTTCATATTAACAGTCTATAACCTACTATGTTATTCTTGTTCTAAGCATTTATCATATTTGCCTACAGCCCACAAAATCACAGAAACTTAGTAATTAGCAGGAATGTTCAGCGATTCAGATAATGCCTGAGAAATTAGGGTTCTCACGATCATGATAAAATGTGAGTGTAAAATCAGATGTACTTTCTTGTGCTCACAGTTTGGCACTGCAATGAGTAATTGCGCACATAAAAAGTTGGTGAGGCATGAATAACTCACCATATTCCTACTCCTACATTCAGGGAACCCCATTGTTTCAGTCTATAATTAAAAGGGAAAAATTAAAAAGAAGTCAGAAAGGAGTTTATTATTAATATTTATTATCCTTAAATGAAAAGACTGACATTGTGTTTTAGTATTCCTTCATTACAATTATTATTATTACTGAATCCATGCATACTGACAAGGCTGCTGCTCCTCAAGCAATCTCATCCTATTACTAATTCATGGACTAATTTATTGGAATTATTGTGCACTAAACTAATTCCAACAGTGTAATTTTAAACAAGTTTTGAAACTATTTACATTAGTAAAAACAGAATTATTAGCATAAGTCAACTTCTACCTGCCCAGTCTTTAAGTTCATGTATCCTGTACAACTCTTTACAATTACAATTTAGCTATTGCAAAGATATATCAATGTCATTTTCTGTTTTGCTTCAGCTTAAGTTCCAATTCATACCATTAAAAACTCACTAAAATCTTATTTTAGAAAGGAATGCAGTCAATAAATATCTATTTAAATAGAGCTCTGAGTATGGGAAAACAATAGTTCTGTGAATTGTTCTGCCAGTACCCATTAAAATTTGAACCACAGAAGAAAATATGCATACAAAATTCAGATCTAGTGTCTCTGGAGATGCAGGTATATCTCCAAGCAATAACTGATATTCTTCAAGGGCACAGTTGTCTGCCATGGCTGTAGGTCTCTTCTATTCATAAGACCCTTAAGATGAACTATAATGAACAGCATGCCCAGTCTTGTTTTATTGCATTATTGATCCTTACAAGTTGAGGCTGCATTGGGGAACTATGAGTCTCTTCTTAAATAACTCAACGTCAATAGATGGAAAGAAGAGAGGAAGCTTTTCTTCAAATTAAGCCAATAAATTTCACTGTCACAAGATGCAAAGATGCTCATTTGTTTTGATGGCTTTCAAGATAGTTTATGAGAAAAGGGTGCTAAAGGTGCCCTTTCTGCGTCCCAGAAATGCATTTATTGCTGTTAACCAGGACTGTGGAGAAATTGCTTTTTTTGAAATTCTCTACCAAATTTGGGTAGCTTCTCTGCATTTCTCTAGGGGGAAGCAGAACTTCTCTCAAAATTTGTCAACAGAATTTGTCAAGCCAATAATTTCCCCTTAGTGGTAATAAAAGATGAAAAACATAAGAGGAGTACATTCCTTCCTTTTTCTTGACCTGCTGTTCAAGTAAAGTAGGCTAAGGAAATTACAAATCACTGGAATAATAACAGAACACACTTCTTTCATGCCTAGAGTAACTAAATAGGAGCAAGGACACCAAAGGGAATTCACTGAAATTATCTTCTCACTTGAATGAATTTCATCAAACTAAATGAAAAACTTAAGTTTAAACATCAGAAAAAAATGTCTCTGCCCAAAAAAGAAGTTAGAGTTAAGCAATTTGTTTGATTACTACTTTTCCAGTTCTATTTCTTTAAACACCAGTCACCCTACCACCGAAGATAAACACCTGCTTGGCTGATTAAAAAAATATTTAACTGATTAATAATATGTTATAATTGATTCATCAAGTATATTTGGGTAAAAATATCCTAGGTTTGCATATTCATATCAGCAAATGGATTATATTTGTGTATTCATTATTTTGAAAAGCATGTTTCTGGAGTATTAGTACATCACTGCTACTACTATTACTATTACTACAATTTATCAGGGCTACTGCTTTGGCAAAGAAAGAAAAATCTGAATTTGTTGCATGAGGATGCTTATGAACAGAGGACAATTTTTTTTATCCCATTTATATCCCGCCCTTCTCCGAAAACTCAGGGCGGCTTACAATCTAAGAAGCACAAATCAATGTGCTTAGCAATAGCCTTCATTCTATGTATATGCCTGCTTATTAGGGCTTTCGCCCCCTCCAAGCGGCATTTTTACAAAGTCAGCTTATTGCCCCCAACAATCTGGGTCCTCATTTTACCTACCTTGGAAGGATGGAAGGCTGAGTTAACCTTGAGCCTGGTGGGACTCGAACCTGCACTAATTGCAGGCAGCTGGTGTTACTTAAGGAGGCATTAGCCCACTGCTCCACCAAGGCTCCAAGTAGTAAAATGCAGAATATCTCTAATTACTTTTCATTACGTATTGCATATTTCCCCCAACAATATGAGTCCTCATTTTACTGACGTCAGATGGATGGAAGACTGAGTCAATCTTGAGCCACTCAGAATTGAATTCCTGCAGTGAGCAGTGAGTTAGCCTGCAGTACTGCATTCTAACCACTGCACCACCACGGCTCTAAATGAAAGGAGTGGCACTCACATATTTCTCCTGGTGGGAAGGCATCACTGTTATACAACTGTTTCTGAAATATAAACAATCTTCCTTCATTTGAAATCAAATGGCCAACGTGCATTGTATGACCTACTGAATTAAAACAGAGTTGAGTGCTTAAAAACTGAGATCCTCAAATACAGAAGAATTTGGCCCGGAGTTTGAAACATTTATAATATCTCATCTTATATCTGGGTAACTTCTTTTCCATGAATTGAAATAGTCCCAATTTTCATTTACTAAATATTCAGTGGGAGTGCTACAAATCACTTCTCCCAATGCATCTCCTATCCCCAAAGTTCCACATCATCTGCTCCTTCACTATGATACAGCCATGAACTTTGCCCACTGCCCACATTTTTATATTAAAGTGAGTCAGTGGCAAATTACCACTTTAAACTCTCTTGATACTTTTAAATATTACCACTCTGTGGCTTTGTCCATCTGTTGCCTGTTCCAATGGCACTTAGTCATTAAAGGAGGTTGACTTCAAAGTTTTTTCTTGAACATGAGCACAGCTTTCATGAAGAAAAATGCAAGGGATAGGCATTGCAACATCACTAGCACTTGTAAATAGCTCTCCTTGCCCTTCACAATAGGAATAAAGGAATAATAAAATAGACAAGCCCTGACTTCTCTTTTATCCTTCCGAACAGTTATGAACAAAGAATTATCTTGCTTCAGAAGCCAGATTAAACTAAAACAGTCTTTCCTGCAAAATAAGATGCTTTTGAGTCATAAATAGCCAGGCATGACCCAAACCTCCTTATGAAAGTTTTTATTTTCATTCTTTTTCTTTTTTCCTTTACCCTAGATACCTTTGCTAGATAAACACAATAGCCTCTTCCCTTCCCTTATGTTAATGGTGTCAAAATCTCATAGCTGTCCCATCACCTTCTCATCAAAATCATATTGCATGCTTGCTATAAGCAAGCTGGAAATATAGCTCCTTATTTGCTTGTTTGTTCCTTCTTAGTATATGTTCTGTGCTGCTTCATTTAAACTTATTCTAAACATTTTATTATTGTTCTATCTAAAACAACACCAGGAAGCAATGTAATAACACAAAATATTATCATGTATGTATATTCCTTAGACTCATCACCCTTTCTTACTCTCAGGACAAACTCTCTAACATCATCAATACCATCTCCAAACCCTCTTTGAGAAAGCTGGAAATGTACAAATTTCCTAAACATAATCAGTAATAGACTAAAATTGCCATAAAAAGGAGGTCCCCAAAATAATATTTACTTGTCCTCTTTCTCAATTTTTCAGTGGGTTGAAATTCTAGAGTTCTTGCCTAACATGCACTGAGTACACAAGTACTCTTTGGACCAACATCTTAAACTGCATCCAGAACCAACCCAGAACCAGACTAGTAGCCAGTGCAGCTTCCACTGCATGAATATCCTATGGTAGAAGCCAGTTTGTCTCTTTAACAAATGGCAATGGAAATAGCAATAGCATTTAGGCTTATACACCAGTTCAGAATGTTTTACAACAGTCTCTGAGCAGTTTACAGAATCAGCATATTCCCCCCAACAATCTGATCTCCATTTTACTGACTTCAGAAGAATGGAAGGCTGAGTTAACCTTGAGCTGGTCAAGATTGAACTCCTGGCAGTGGACAGTGTCAGCCTGCAATACTGCATTCTAACCGCTATGTCATCATGGCTCCTCATTGTGCACAAAATGAAGTTCCTGGATGGTCTTGAAGAACAGATTATGTCGAGCACAAGCTTGGTTCTAGCCTAAATTAACTTTTGGTCTTTCCTTGATTAATTATATGTCATCAGATCAAATATTATATTTCATCACATCTGTATTATTTCTATAGGATAATATTCAGGTCTTCCAACAGTGTACCCATCTCTATTGTCACTGAGTCCATCCATCTTCTTACTGGTTCCTTGGTGCTCTGCACATCTACCTCCTTACTCTACTCTACTCTATCTACAGCTACTCCTTATTCTATTTAGTTCAATCCTTGGTAATTCATTGCTGATGTACTGATTTTGCTCAGCTCATTCCTTGACTGTGGCATGGAGAATTAACAAGTTATGGAAGAAGAAATTCAGTCTATAAAAGAACATAGGATGCCATAAATTTAGAAAGGAGCCTATAATCTTGTATATAATCTTTTTTACCATAACATCAATTCATAGCTTTGTCTGTCAAATGAACTGACAGGGTCAGTATCAGTACTGCATTCTTTTGGCCAATAGAAGTAAAAACAGAGGAATTCCTCCTCTGCCCACAAAAAGATATGGTGAAAATCATATACAAGTTTTTACATGAGGACGTAGGATAATTAACATATATATTTCTCTACCGTGGGAGTTTAAGAGAGAAGAACTTTAAATACAATACTAAAGATGGACATTGGATGATTACAACTAGAATGTAATTTTCTCTCTGGTAGCAAGTGATGGTGATGCATTAATATATCAAAATCTTAAATAGCTGTTTATATTTTCTGAGTAAATTTATCAATTAATCTTTGCTTCATAAGGCAAAGGACTTGCTTTTAACTTATCTGGAAATAATTCACCTGAAAGCTTTGCAAATTTATTCCTATAAGAAGATTTAGCAATGGCCAAACAAAAAACAAAAACACACACAACCCCGCCCTCTTCAGCTACTACGTTCATTGAAAAATCTGAAAAAGTGCTTCATCCAAAATGACTGCTCCAAATGGCAAATTGTTCTCATAAAACATGGATGGACCACATGCTAAAGAATGGAAATGACCTGTCTGGAAAGAGGCAATGTTCTATTGGTCAGGTAAATTCCTTAAGCAAATGTAGGATAACTAATAGAGTTCTATTTGACTAAGTTTCCTCTCAGCAGCATTGTCTTCTTCCAGATATCTAGTGCTTCTACAGAACTTCAACATGCCTGCTCCAAAGTATACCTGATATTGAATGCCAAGTGTTCATATTCTCAAGCTAACTGAAGTTATGGGCCTGAAGAATAAATCTGCTGCTTCTGAATCTTCACTCCCAATTGGCTGTGATTCGTGCCTTGTAACTATCCATCATAATGTTGTTCTGTGATGCAAGGCAGAATGTGTTGTGTCACTGATATTCAGTTCTTTCTTTGCTAACATTCTTTTTATTGAGAATATTTTTCTTCTTTGGGAAGAAATATCCAGTGACATAGTTTTGATAGCTATTTGATATCCATTTTTCCCTGTGCAGGAAGATCTAGTTAGGAAGATCTAACTAGAATTCTTCCAGTGCAATATTTTCCTAGTCAAGCTGCCATTCTAAAATTGTAGCTTTCCATTCTCAGAATTGTCAGCAATGATCTTGAATAAATGAACCTTTATTGTCAAAGTACAACCATGTATACATTGAGATTGGCTGAGCCTCCCTTCGTGCCCCCCCACAACTCACAGTGACAACAAACCCACCATCTTGTTACACCATCTTGCCAGCCAAGGAAGTCTGAGAGTTGAGGTTCACATATATAGAAAGTACCAAATTGGGAAAAGCTGTTCTACATGATGAAGAAGCATATTTTGAGTAGGATCGAAAGACAGCTCATCTGCATTACTGCAACCCATCTTTTTGGTTAGTAATCAGAAATTAGCAAGTGTAGCATTGTTTTGAAAATACTTTATAGGTACAGAAGAGGATTGGAAAACTGGAGCTATGACATTACTCACATTGGATTTTGTGGCTAACAAATCACAGGGTCCCTTGATTGATTGATTGATTATTGATTGATTGAAAAGGTCAGATCTTTTCAGACCAACTTTATTGAGTTGGTCATTATACCATTCCCTCATTTCTCTCAACTTCGTCAAATACTGTTTGGTCCATATTCGTTTTCTGGCTTCCTTGGATACTTATACATTTTTATTTGAATCATGCACAAAAGATCTTTCAAAATTATCCACACTTTTGTGGCATCAAAATTGGGTGAATGAATTTTATGCAGTCCTCCAGAGAGAGGGAAAAAATCTCCAATACTTCCTGAAGTATTACCATTGATAATTCAACTTGAGGGAAAATAAGAGATTATTCTCCCCAAAATGCTTTTCCTTTAAATGTAATTGAAGTGTAACAAGCCACAGATATTGCAGATTGATGGAGAGAAGAATATACCATGAAAAGGAAGTCATTCACACATTTGGCATGCCCAGCTCCTATCCCAAGTGGTGCAAAAATGCTACTCTTTAAGTCATAAGAATGTCTCCAAACTTCCCTTCTTCTTTGAAAAAAATTCTAAAATTCTCTGATCTAATTGAATGAGAACTGGTGGAGAAAACAATGTAGGAGATTTTATCTATGCTGAGGTTTACCTGATACGAACTGTAAAAGTTAAATTGTGTGAGGTACTAAATAAATGCCTCATTTAATAAAATTCTAAAGCATTATACATCCTATTTATGGATTTAATCTAGACATTTTAGGGAACATGCAACTGTCTTTGTAGACTTCTGAATAAAGATTAGTACTAAGGAGATTCCTATTTAAAAATAAATGATAATGATTTAAACTACAAACAATCAAATACAGAGACAGCTTTACAGATGGTCTTCAAGACATACATAATAAATAAAGGAAAATGAGAAATATGTTTAGTAGATATGTGAGATATACTTAAAAGGTTTTTTTTTCTTTTTATGACCCTGTAAACCCATTATTTGTTGTGGAGTCAGGGCTGAGCGTTTACTGGCCCAATACCCTTCCTGATGCCTACATGGAGTTCGCAGCAGATATTTTTTCCTTACACACTGATATAGAAATGTTTGCCACTGCTTAGGATTGAACACCCAACCTTCCAAGTGGGAGGTAAGCATCTTCACCGCTAGGCCACTGCGCTGCTCCCTCTAGGCCACCACGCTGCTCCCTCTAGGTCACCATGCTGCTGATAGACCTATAAGGATACAGAGACTAAAAACAATGCACTTTTGTATATTTTAACCAAGTCAAAAACATTGTTTTAATTCATTATTAAAAAGAAGGTCATTTTTCTGAGACAGCTTTAAAAATATAGCTACCTATTGGAACCAGAAATTAAAAATTCTTCAGCCTGTCCTGTCCAATATAAATTAAAGTTTAGATTGAGAAGTTCTTATTTCTACCTGAATGTTTTATTAGTTAAATTTGTTTTCTGTGCTCTAACTGCTGCTCATAATTTGTCATCACAGATATTTCCCCATTTTGGCTATTGAAATTACTCATTTTTTTAGTATTTATCTTTATTAATTCAAGATTAATCAAAATGTCAACATTTCAATTCTCTTGTTAAATATTCTGCACTTATTACATTACTTTATTGTTCTTGGTGATACCCAAACTCATGATAACATCACATGACATCACCACCACACAACCATTCAAAAAGCAAATCCGAACCCACAATGATAACGAGGCACAACCACAAAACAGAAACCTAACTACAGCTGCAACATCAGCCACTTTAAACCCCTCCAAACCACACAACAACCAAACTGACACCCACTATAAAAACATGGCACCACCACAAACACGAAGCCGAACAAAAGCAGCACAACTCACCAGCTCAGGTCTGGGGCTGGCAGCTGAGACCAGCCCATCCACTCAGAACACACCCCCACCCAATCAGAGCACACATCCACCCACAGAACACACCCCCTCTGGCAGTTTAAAAAAAAGAGGAACAAACAGCCACATGCTTCTCCCAGAAGAAGGAAGCTAAAGCCACTAGCCTGATGATGACGGATGGGATTCCGTCGAAACGTTGCGCCTACACCTTTAGTTCTACTGTACGCGGGGAAAAACCCAAATAACCCAAATATATATATACACATACATACATACATACATATAGATATGTTTAATATGATGTACTTATATTATAGAGGGATGCGGTGGCTCAGTGGGTTAGGATGCTGAGCTTGTCAATCAGAAGATCGGCAGTTTGGCAGGTCGAATCGTGAGTGCTGCATAGCAGAGTGAGCGCCTGTTACTCATCCCAGCTTCTGCCAACCTAGCAGTTCAAAACACATAAAAATGCAAGTAGAAAAATAGGGACCACTACAGTGGGAAAGTAACAGTGTTCCGTGCACCTTTGGCATCTAGTCATGCTGGCCACATGACCATGGAGACGTCTTCGGACAAACGCTGGCTCTTCGGCTTTGAAACGGAGATGAACACTGGCCTCTACAGTTGGAAACGACTAGCACACATGTGCAGGGGAACTTATATTATGTATGTATGGTCTGATGTATTTATTAAAATATATTGAGAGACTGAATTTAACATTTAAAACACACTAAAAATCTGGAAAATGTAAATCAATAGCAGAGTAAGCACTTGCACATCTGCTTAAGTTCAAAATTTAATGGAGCTTATAAAATATGTTCCCAATGGTTATAAAGTTTGGTTATGTTGCCAATTTGCACTAAAAAATTTCAAATCTCAGGTAGTCATTGCTAACATATTTATATAACTACAAAGTTTAATAAGGGGAAAAGTCCTAAAAATAGTGAGATTCTTCTCAAGTACAATTAAAATGTGGCATAATAGCTTTTTGAAAAGGTCAATATGCCTTTAAAAATTTAATATCAGGGAACATAGTCCATAGTGCAAAGCAATAATGTACAATATTAAAAAGCAAAATCAATGTACAATATTAGAAAGCAGAATCAATTAGATCTATTAACACAATTAATTAGATGAGCATACAACGAGTTATGGTATTTCTGGAAAGGAATCAATGAGTGGTTTATGAGGTAACACATGATAACACATAATTTGCATTAAGTAAATATATGCCAAGGCAATACTTTTCCAATAAGAATGACTGGAGTAAGCTTTATAAATATCAAGCTCATGGTTACTGATTAAGTAGGTTGAATTCAGGAACCAACAGCTATAAAATAACACTATAAAACACTTAGAATATGTAAAACATGAAAAAACATCGAGTTTTAAAACTTAAAACATTAAAATTAATGACCAACTAGATAAAAAAGACCAATATATAAACTCTTAAACACCTCCAGCATGGGTCGCCCTTTCATAGGGACCCCAGGCCAGTTAACAGAGTGAGATTTTCAGGACTTTTCAGAAGGCCAAGAGAGTGGGGTAGATCTTACCTTGAAAGGCACAATATTCCAGAGAATGGGAGCCATGGCAGAAAAAGCTCTTCTCCTGGAACCCGCCAGCCAAGTCAAGAAACTGTTGTGCAAAATCCAAGAAACCCCCTGCCATTCACCTAAGAGAATATATCTTTGGCTGGATGGGTAGCCTGATTCCTAAGCACCTGACACTATTTTAAATGTATTCTCAACACACTTTCCAGTAGGAACTAGGGACTAGTTGCACAGGTTCAGAATTTCAAGAAGTCTAAAGCTAAGAAATAAGAACTTGAGAGAGAGAAAGAGAGAGAGAGTGAAGTAAATAGAGGTAGGAAAGAAAGAAAGAAAGAAAGAAAGAAAGAAAGAAAGAAAGAAAGAAAGAAAGAAAGAAAGAAAGAAAGAAAGAAAGAAAGAAAGAAAGAAAGGAAGGAAGGAAGGAAGGAAGGAAAGAAGAAAGAAAGAAAGAAAGAAAGAAAGAAAGAAAGAAAGAAAGGAAGGAAGGAAGGAAGGAAGGAAGGAAGGAAGGAAGGAAGGAAGGAAGGAAGGAAGGAAGGAAGGAAGAAAGAAAGAAAGAAAGGAAGGCAGAAAAATGATTAGCTGCTTCTTTTTGGACAATGTGGAAGCAGTAAGGAAATCAGTGCTGGCAATCATCAGAAAGGAGGATCTCTTTCCCGAAGACAAGAGCGGCAAGTAAATGAAACTTAAAAGATTTCTGAGAAAAGGGGGGGAAAAGTTAGAACTGTGGCTATACATCGATGTATGCACATATACAGAGAAACACAAAGATTGAAAGGGCAACAGCCTTGAGGCCTGTCTACAGATGTGTAGGGGCAAGATAGCCTAATAAGAAGCACACTAAAAAGAATAAGTAATAAAGCAAACAATTCTAAAAAAGCAAACAAATTCTAAAAAGAATAAGTAATAAAGCAAACAAATCATTCAGGGGAAAAGAACTTTTTATTGGTAAGCAAAGAGTAAAGAAGAAAACATATTTTTTTCCTTTAATGTTTTGCCCACTTGAGAATGCATTTCCTGCAACTAACAAGGGAGAAAGAATCAGCCTGGGAGGAGTGCAATGAAAAATTATTTATTTATTTATTTATTAGATTTATATACCGCCCTTTCCCGAAGGACTCAGGGTGGTTTACAGGGTGTTTAAAATCAAGCAATACAAAATACAAAAGTTAAAAAACAATTTAAAAAGATTAAATTATCCCTTAAAATAAAAACCCCAGTTAAAAATTCTCAGCCTGGGCCGGAGAGCTCAAAGAGCCAGGTCTTCAGGTCCCAGCGGAATGAATGAAGGTCAGGGGCAGTCCTAAGCTCCACGGGCAGCTGGTTCCAGAGGGCAGGCGCACCCACAGAGAAGGCCCTCCCCCTGGGTGTTATCCACCGGCAATCTTTTACCGGCGGCACCCTGAGAAGACCCTCCCTGTGTAAACTCACTGGACGAAGGGAACTTGATGCTGGCAGGAGGTGTTCCCTCAAATATCCTGGGCTCAATCCATTTAGGGCTTTATAGGTCATTACCAGCACCTTGAATCTCACCCGGAGGGCAACTGGAAGCCAATGCAGCTCGCAGAGTAGAGATGTTACATGGGAGTATCGGGAAGCCCCCATCACAACTTGTGCAGCCGCATTCTGCATCAGTTGAAGCCTCTGAGTGGTCCTCAAGGGCAGCCCCATGTAGAGAGCATTGCAGTAGTCTAAACGGGAGGTCACGAGCGCATGAGTGACTGTGCGTAGGGCATCTCGGTCCAGGTAGGGTCACAAGTGGCGCACCAGGCGAACCTGGGCAAAAGCCCCCCTGGTCATGGCACCTATATGGTATTCAAAATTGAGCCGTGAGTCCAGGAGGACGCCCAAGTTGCGAGCCCTATCAACAGGGGCCAAAAATGGTCATAGTTGTTCAGCCAATGGAGATAGAAAGCATCAGTATCTGGAGTTGGGGTTCAAGTGGTTAAATGATGATATACAGTATGTATTGCAATGCCATAATGCAATTCCTTACTTTTTCTACTTGCATTCTTTATTGCTTACAAGCATGTAAGGACTGTAACTTATATAAGGACAACAAAATAAGGGACATTTGGTTTGGTCAAATATATATTGTGCTTGTAAAATGTACCGTCCCCTTCATGGATTACTGCCTTGTCGTGGCGAAGGGGCTTGCGTAATTCAATGAAGCTATGAGCTATGCCGTGCAGGGCCACCCAAGACGGACAGGTCATAGCAGAGAGTTCTGACAAAACGTGATCCACTGGAGAAGGAAATGGCAACCCACTCCAGTATCTTTGCCATGAAAACCCTATGGACAGTACCAAAAGGCAAAACGATATGACGCTGGAAGATGAGCCCCTCAGGTCGGAAGGCGTCCAATATGCTACTGGGGAAGAGCAGAGGGCTAGTACTAGTAGCGCCAGAAAGAATGAAGCGACTGGGCCAAAGCCGAAAGGACGCTCAGCTGTGGATGTGTCTGGTGGTGAAAGGAAAGTCCGATGCTGTAAAGATTTTTTCTCCATAGGAACCTGGAATGTAAGATCCATGAATCAAGGAAAGCTGGACGTGGTCAAACAAGAGATGACAAGACTGAACATCGACATCTTAGGTATCAGCGAACTTAAATGGACAGGAATGGGTGAATTTAATTCAGATGACCATCAGGTATACTACTGCGGGCAAGAATCCCTCAGAAGAAATGGAGTAGCCTTCATAGTCAATAAAAGAGTAGGAAAATCAATACTGGGATACAATCCTCAAAATGACAGAATGATCTCAGTTCGAATCCAAGGCAAACCATTCAATATCACAGTAGTCCAAGTCTATGCCCCAACCACCAGTGCTGAAGAGGATGAAATTGACCGGTTCTATGAAGCCCTACAGCACCTTATAGAAGTAACACCAAAAAATGATATCCTTATCATCATGGGGGATTGGAATGCTAAAGTAGGAAGCCAAAAGATAACTGGAATAACAGGCAAGTTTGGCCTCGGAGTACAAAATGAAGCAGGGCACAGGCTGATAGAATTTTGTCAAGAGAATACGATGGTCATAGCAAACACTCTTTTCCAACAACCCAAGAGACGGCTCTACACATGGACATCACCAGGCGGTCAACACAGAAATCAGATTGACTATATGCTCTGCAGCCAAAGATGGAGAAGCTCTATACAGTCAGTAAAAACAAGACCAGGAGCTGATTGTGGCTCAGACCATGAGCTTTTCCTTGCAAAGTTTAGGCTTAAACTGAAGAAAGTAGGGAAAAGCACTAGGCCACTCAGGTATGAATTGAATCATATCCCTGTTGAATATACAGTAGAGGTGACAAATAGATTTAAGGAATTAGATCTGATAGACAGAGTGCCTGAAGAACTATGGACAGAGGTTCGCGACATTGTACAACAGGTAGCAACCAAAACCATCCCAAAGAAAAAGAAATGCAAGAAAGCAAAATGGCTGTCTGAGGAAGCTTTGCAAATAGCTGAGGAAAGGAGGAAAGCGAAAGGCAAGGGAGAAAAACATAGATATGCCCAATTGAATGCAGAATTCCAGAGAATAGCTAGAAGAGATAAGAATGCCTTCTTAAATGAACAGTGCAAAGAAATAGAAGAAAACAATAGAATAGGGAGGACCAGAGATCTTTTCAAGAAAATTGGAGAGATGAAGGGAACATTCCATGCAAAAATGGGCATGATAAAGGACCAAAATGGCAGGGACCTAACAGAGGCAGAAGAGATTAAGAAGAGGTGGCAAAATTACACAGAAGAACTATACAAGAATGAGCTTAACGTCCCAGATAATCACAATGAGGTGGTCACTGACCTCAAGCCAGACATCCTAGAATGTGAAGTGAAGTGGGCCTTAGAAAAGCTGAGCAACAACAAAGCTAGTGGAGGTGACAGTATTCCAGCTGAGCTATTCAAAATCTTAAAAGACAGTGCAGTAAAAGTGCTACACTCAATTTGCCAGCAAATTTGGAAAACTCAACAGTGGCCACAGGATTGGAAAAGATCAGTTTACATTCCAATTCCAAAGAAAGGCAGTGCCAAAGAATGTTCAAACTATCGCACCATTGCACTCATTTCTCATGCTAGTAAAGTCATGCTTAAAATCCTACAAGCTAGACTTCAGCAGTATGTGGATCGAGAACTACCAGAAGTACAGGCAGGATTTCGAAGAGGCAGAGGAACTAGAGATCAAATTGCTAACATACGCTGGATCATGGAGAAAGCTAGGGAGTTCCAGAAAAACATCTACTTCTGCTTCATTGACTATGCTAAAGCCTTTGATTGTGTGGATCATAACAAACTGTGGCAAGTTCTTAAAGAGATGGGAGTACCAGACCATCTTATTTGTCTCTTGAGAAACCTATATGCGGGTCAAGAAGCAACAGTGAGAACTGGACATGGAACCACTGATTGGTTCAAAATTGGGAAAGGAGTCCAGCAAGGCTGTATACTGTCGCCCTACCTATTTAACTTATATGCAGAGCACATCATGAGAAAGGCAGGGCTAGATGAATCAAAAGTTGGAATTAAGATTGCTGGAAGAAATATCAACAACCTAAGATACGCAGATGATACCACTCTAATGGCAGAAAGTGAAGAAGAAGTAAAGAGCCTCTTGTTGCGGGTGAAGAAGGAGAGTGCAAAACTTGGGTTGAAACTTAACATTAAGAAAACCAAGATCATGGCATCTGGCCCTCTCAATTCCTGGCAAATAGATGGGGAAGAAATGGAGGTAGTGACAGATTTTATTTTCCTGGGCTCCAAGATCACTGCAGATGGGGACTGTAGCCAAGAAATTAAAAGACGCTTGCTCCTGGGAAGGAAAGCCATGGCAAATCTAGACAGCACACTAAAAAGCAGAGACATCACCCTGTCAACAAAAGTCCGTATAGTCAAGGCTATGGTCTTCCCAGTTGCAATGTATGGCAGTGAAAGTTGGACCATAAGAAAGGCTGAGCGCCAAAGAATTGAGGCCTTTGAACTATGGTGCTGGAGAAGACTCCTGCGAGTCCCTTGGACTGCAAGGCGATCAAACCTGTCAGTCCTAGAGGAGATCAATCCTGACTGCTCTTTAGAAGGCCAGATCCTGAAGCTAAAACTCAAATACTTTGGCCACCTAATGAGAAGGAAGGACTCACTGGAGAAGAGCCTAATGCTGGGAAAGATCGAGGGCAATAGAAGAAGGGGACGACAGAGAATGAGGTGGCTGGATGGAGTCACTGAAGCAGTAGGCGTGAGCTTAAATGGACTCCAGAAGATGGTAGAAGACAGGAAGGCCTGGAGGAATGTTGTCCATAGGGTCGCGATGAGTCGGACACGACTTCGCAGCTAACAACAACAACAAAATGTACCGTACCTTTAAGAAGCCTGCATGGTCTGTTGGGTATGAACTGCTAGATATGAGTATGTTTCCCCTACAAGGAGATTCATCCCACTGAAGAATAGCCTACTATTTAAAGAAGGCTTGTACAGTAGTTTACATCATTCTTTAGTGTTATATTTGCCTTCCACTAAAGAAGGGGTCCCAAAGTAGAGTTTAACAGAGGCTATGAATTCTATGAAACAAATTGAATTTCACTGTGCTGGGGAAAGCATGGGGTTACCATACAGGCAAACATCTGCTTATTCTAAATGGCTCAATTTTAATTGATAAAAAAAACTGTAATTGGAGTTTGGAAAGCCAATAATCATGATCATGGAAAGCCAATGATCATGAATACATGATGGTTGCCAATTGCCCGAATTGCAATCATGTTTGCATGAGGATGTTACGATGATTGTAAATGCAAAGACCAGTCATAAGTCAGTTTTTTTCAGCACCATTGTAACTTTTAATGATGGCTGAACAAATGATGGTAAGTTGAGGACTAACTGTATACGCACCTGCTTTCTGAGTACCAACCAACCTGTACTCTACAGTCAACTGAGGAGATTCTGCTTAAGCCACTACTAATATATCATAGTCCTAAAATGACCATCCTCACAAAGATCAGGAGAGCAAGGAAGAAATGTTTCAAGAATCACATCCTATGCTTCCAGACACAAAGAACTACCCCAATTATCTCTGCCCTGGATTTAACAGATTGTGAACTTGTGGAAACCAAAGCTTCCCAAATTTGATACAGGTCTTTTTATCTGATTATTTATTTATTTATTTATTTATTTATTTATTTATTTATTTATTTATTTATTTATTTATTAAACCATTTTTATTGAATATACAATTAAAAACAGAAGTGGACATGTTACATCTTCCCTGGCTTCAACATTGCTATTAGTATTATATAAAGAAAAAAAAACGAAAAGAAAAAAGAAAAGAAAAAAGTTACATTGTAACAAAATGTGCATTATAACATCTGTGAGTTTTCTAGTGAACATTCTTTCATTTGTCTACAATATGATTAAGTATCTTTCAATTCTATCCTGTAAAAGGTTTCTAAACTATCAACTAATCAGTCGGTATTCATCCCAGCGTTCCTCCTTAACTCTAGCCATTTATCTGATTCTTGATTCCTTTCCTCTCTATTATTCTTGACTTCTTTTCTGGTGAGTTTATTTTTGTATACTGAACCTACCTTTAATTTAGTATCAGAAGGTAAACCTTGAAAATAACACAGAAATAAACTGCTGTTCATAGGACCAGGATATTGAACCAGCAATGGTGAGGTGGCAAGCCCTTTTTTTTAATCCCATTTATATCCCGCCCTTCTCCGAAGACTCAGGGCAGCTTACATTCTAAGCACAAATCAATGTGCTTAGCAATAGCCTTCATTCTATGTATATGCCTGCTTATTAGGGCTTTCATCCCCCCCCCTCCAAGCAGCATTATTACAAAGTCAGCTTAATTGCCCCCAACAATCTGGGTCCTCATTTTACCTACCACAGAAGGATGGAAGGCTGAGTCAACCTTGAGCCTGGTGGGATGCGAACCTGCACTAATTGCAGGCAGCTGGTGTTACTTAAGGAGGCCTTAGCCCACTGCTCCACCAAGGCTCTTTTGATGGTAACCCTCCATTTATAAGTTTAAAGTACAGCTGTTCCTATAATGTATCTTTTTAAATAACAATCTTCATTGAACTTAATATGATTCCTTTCTGAATCGCAATTTCAGTAATATTAAAGAAAAATATTGTTACTATCATCTTCAATCGACATCACCTAGCTGTAGCTGGGCGATTAAAAGTGAATTAATAGCAAAATTAATTCACTCTTTAAGTCACAAAACTACACAATGATAGGAGTATTTCACTGCAAAACTAAGGCATAATTTCATTCCTTCTCTTCACAGAGACTATTGTGGGGAATCTTATTAACTTCAATATGAAATTCCTTATTTCTCATTCTTTCAGTAAGCAGTTATTTGGCTTGGTCATACCCTAAATAAATTAGGAATGGTACAGAAGCCCATAAGCCAACTGATCTGATCTATAGTCCATTTCCAGAGAGAAGGAAAAATGTATATTAAAAATAAAGTGCTCAATTCAACTGGGAAGAATTAGATTTTCAGCCAGAAGTTTATTATCATCCTCCATTCCTGTCTCAAACATCAGCTGGGTATGTGCTGTTCCATTGGGCACAGCAAATATTGATCTCAAAGGTGGTATCAATAAGTGGCTCATCTGTAGGTAACCAGTAAGGTTTTCTTAAGATTTCCAGTTTTTCCTAGCTTTCCTAGGAAAGCAAAAGCACTTATAAGGCCAGCTTCAGCTGATCTGACACACCTCTTGGAATCCTAGCACCCAAAACTGTTCTGGAGATACAGAGAGCAATCTGTTCTGTTGAAGTGAATGATTTAACTTGCAGGAAAATGTTTTTCAGTAGAGGCTGTATGTATGAATTCCCCCCACACACATACACACACACAAACACACACAGAGTAAGAATTTATTAATACAGACATTTGACTGTTGCACATTTTGTCAGTTTGATAAAGGGTAAATCATTAAAATTAAAGCACATGTCCGCAATATGCAGCTTAGCAGAGTTTCTGCATAAACCTTTATAGAAATGTAGGTCTAGCTTTGAATGAAAGCCTCAAAGTCTTTTTTTCTTCAGGTTATATTTGATACCTGACAGTTGCTAAAATAAGGAAATAACAGATTACACTGTAAGGAGGCATTGCTTTCCCATAAACTGTGTTGTATTTTCTCCTGGGAGCCTCTCTATATTCTGATTTTGCATCTTATTTTTATTTCCCTTGAGGTTAGCAGGTGAACCAGCAAGTTGTATTGGAGTTACACAGTGAGACACTGGGCGAGAATTCAGATTTTCGTTTACCTCAGGGGTGTCAAACAGCAAGCCTGCTGGCCAGATGCATCATGCAGAAGCTACACCCACCCCAGCTCCAGCAATGGGAAAAAAGTCACGATACTTTGTGACATGTCATGTGATGTGGTGAGTTTGACACCTGTAATTTAGCTTTTCCCTGACAGATAGTGAAAATGAAAGATCTAGCAGCTGTTATTTTTCCAATTCTGTTTGAAGGTCCAATTCAGGTGATTCAGGGCTGCAAATTTGTTAAAGGTGGGACAGAAATTCGTTTTACTGACAGATTTCTTCATATAAAATGTTCTTCTACTTTTGGTTATTTAGCAGTTTTTGATGAAAAAAGGGAAACCAGTCTGATGCCATCAGGTGCCTCCCTTTTCCTATGTAGTTCAAATCCAGTAAGAATCTTTTACCTACATCTTTTGCCTCCAGGTTAGCATGATGAAGTTATGATTAAATTTAAAAATATCTAATATGTCTAATAAAAATCTATTGCATCTTCTGTAATCCAGTATATTTATTTTAACTAAAATTAGCTAAAAACAAGCAAAATTAACTAAAATATACTATCTTACAGTAACATGAAATTGAAAGGCAGGACCTTAAAAAAATGTTTTTAGCTGATGATGAAAATCCTGCCACAGGAAGCAGTGAATTTGCCTTTACCAAGGGTTTCCAGTTAAAGATTGGATATCATCTGTCAGAGATGCTATAACGAAGTCTGCACTAAGCAGGAAGTTGAAGGAGATGATCTGTATAGTCACTTTCAACTTTAGTTGAAATTCTTTTTACCACATTCTAACAGCTGCAGATGCCAATATTCTGTTATTGTTTATTTCCTTAACTTTATATTTTGGCAAGATTTTCTGTAGCATCAATAAAAAGCTCATATGTCTCCTTTGAGACAAGTCTGACTCCAGGTAATTTCATAAATAGGGACATGCAGTTTTCTTGACAGCAATACCAAAGTGGTTTGCCATTGCCTTTTTCTGCATTTTTAAAGTCCTTCTTTTCTCTGCCGTCCTCCTGAAGCAATCTTCACCATAAGTGAAAACAAGTAAGTTGGTACCATCAAAATATGCCTTCTCTGTAGCTGCCTCATGCTGTGTAATTTCTTACCAGTGAAGATGCTGTATGTGCGATGATCAAGGCATTGGCTTGACATTTGGGAGAATTTATTCTCAACTGGAGAAGATACCTGGGTGATTGTGGGGCAGTTTTTCTCAGGCCAACCTACCTCAAAGGACTCTTTTATGGTTAAAATGGGGTGGGGGAGGTAGCACTAAACATATTGCCTTGATGTCTGAATGAAAAGTCAGGACTGAAGTAAAACAACTATTTTTGAAACTTTTCTCCTTAAACTATGTTACAGTTTTTATTTCATAGCCTGTTGATGTTAGCTGCGAAGCCGTGTCCGACCCATCGCGAACCTATGGACAACATTCCTCCAGGCCTTCCTGTCCTCTACCATCTTCTAGAGTCCTTTTAAGCTCACACCTACTGCTTCAGTGACTCCATCCAGCCACCTCATTCTCTGTCGTCCCCTTCTTCTATTGCCCTCAATCTTTCCCAGCATTAGGCTCTTCTCCAGTGAGTCCTTCCTTCTCATTAGGTGGCCAAAGTATTTGAATTTTAGCTTCAGGATCTGGCCTTCTAAAGAGCAGTCAGGGTTGATCTCCTCTAGGACTGACCGGTTTGATCACCTTGCAGTCCAAGGGATTCGCAGGAGTCTTCTCCAGCACCATAGTTCAAAGGCCTCAATTCTTTGGCACTCAGCCTTTCTTATTTATTTATTTATTTATAATTGAATTTCTATACTGCCCTTCTCCCGTAGGACTCAGGGTAGTGTACAGGGCAGTAAAAGCTTTACATACAAAAGTTAAAATGAAATTAAATTAATTAAGCCCTAACAATAAATAATTAAATTACCCCAAACCCTTAAACCAGACCAGCCTGTTCAAATAAATAGGTTTTCAGATCCCGGTGGAAAGAGCGAAGGTCGGGAGCCATCCGGAGGTCAACCGGTAATTGATTCCAAAGGGCTGGCATGCCCACAGAGAATGCTCTCCCCCTGGGGGCTGCAAGCCGACACTCTCTGGCCGATGGCACCCTGAGGAGGCCCTCTCTGTGGGAGCGCACAGGACGAAGGGAAGATGACGCCGGCAGCAGGTGATCCCGTAAGTAGTCCGGACCCATGCCATTTTTATGGTCCAACTTTCACTGCCATACATTGCAACTGGGAAGACCATAGCCTTGACTATACACACTTTTGTTGACAGGGTGATGTCTCTGCTTTTTAGTGTGCTGTCTAGATTTGCCATGGCTTTCCTCCCAAGGAGCAAGCGTCTTTTAATTTCTTGGCTACAATCCCCATCTGCAGTAATCTTGGAGCCCAGGAAAATAAAATCTGTCACTACCTCCATTTCTTCCCCATCTATTTGCCAGGAATTGAGAGGGCCGGATGCCATGATCTTGGTTTTCTTAATGTTAAGTTTCAACCCAACTTTTGCACTCTCCTTCTTCACCTGCAACAGGAGGCTCTTTAGTTCTTCTTCACTTTCTGCCATTAGAGTGGTATCATCTGCATATCTTAGGTTGTTGATATTTCTTCTGGCAATCTTAATTCCAACTTTTGATTCATCTAACCCTGCCTTTCTCATGATGTGCTCTGCATACTGTATAAGTTAAATAGGCAGGGTGACAGTATACAGCCTTGCTGGACTCCTTTCCCAATTTTGAACCAATCAGTGGTTCCGTGTCCAGTTCTCACTGTTGCTTCTCAGCCCACATATAGGTTTCTCAAGAGACAAATAAGATGGTCTGGTACGCCCATCTCTTTAAGAACTTGCCACAGTTTCATAGCCTACTAATATACAAATCCAGATTTTTTTTCCATGCTGACCCACTGTAAAGTAACTTAGTTTTGCCCTGATAAAGAGATTTGGGCATAGTCAGTGACATGATTCTCTTCAATCAAATGAAGTGGGGATAGAGCTTACCTCAATAAAGTGGTTTGTTGCTTGACAAAACTTCTTTCTGACTTCTTCCTCAATGAAGACTAAAGTTTCCCAAATAGAAGTATTTAAGCATGTGGCCAGATGTAGCCAGTGAAGAATCTACCCACCTTGGAAACCCTTCAACTCATGCCAAGGCTATAGGCAAGATCTGTGGAGGAGGATTTTAAAAAGTCATATCAGCAGCTGTGGCCATGGGAACAAAGCCTCATCCCATTTTTATGGGTGTTGATTATAGGACCTCTGGATGGATAGCCCCAAATATCCCTGCTCCAGGTTTGATACTTTTACTTCAGGAAGCACCACTATAAAAGCCTCCTCTCCATTTTCTTCTTCAGTGGGGCTTCACTCTCAAAACTGAGGCCACAAGAGCTTAATGGAGCACCTGCAAAAGGCACTTTTGCCAAAATGAAACACCCTTTTGAAGATTTATCCAACCCAAAAATAAGTGCTCAAAAGTGATGTATCCTTTTTTCACCTCTTTGACAGAAATGATTTTCTTCTTTTACTATTTCTTCTTTTTACTGAGCTACTTAGTAATCACTGGAGAAAAGAAAGGTATCAATTAATACATTATAACATTTGTAGAAATAAAAAAAAATGCACCAAGTGGCCAGCTTTGACCATCTTCTTTCCCTTGTCAGAAATATTTATATCTGTTTACCAAAAAAAAAAGCCTCTTCCATATTTCACTGTTGAAAATATTTGGCATGTTGTCTGTGTAATTCATGGCTTAAGTTTTATCAGGACAACTAGTTGTCATTCTTGTTGTCTTTCAAACAAAAGAGCGATATAGCTAGATCTGCAGCACAATGACCAAACTGAAAAGCCAGATGTGCAGGGCTCTGCCCGAATTATGTCTGTTGATCCAGAAGCCTGCGTTCTGGCTGCAAGTCTGAGATGCTGACACTGCTACCATGGATACTGTTAGCTTTGGTCCTCCAGTTGGAAAAGATCAGGCTGATAGCAGAAAGGGAGGTCATGTTCATAGCACTGTGATTTATTATTTACAGTGTAGGAAAGTGAAGACCAATTAAGTAGTTTTGTCTTTCTGAAAAAGCATCTGTTTAATTTATTATTTCTTTCTTGTTGCTGAAACAGTAAGGTTGGTAAACGGGGGGTCAGTTGCTGTGGTTACTTGATGTAACTCTTCTTGTTGCTCCTGTTGACTCATTATGATTCATACAAATGTATTTATATTTCACATTGAAAAGAAAATGAGTGCTCCCTTTCAAAGGCACAGGTTTTCTAAATTTCTTTTATGCAGTTGAACATGTTTGCCTCTACCACATAACAGAAATGGGTTGTTTTTCTCCTTTTAAAGTAAATTAAAGCATCTGTTACGTTTCATTCTTCAAATGATGGGTCGTCTGAATCCTGTAGGAAAGGGGGGGGAATGAGAGGGTAGCATGGAAGGAAAACAAGATCTCTGCATTCTCCCCCCCACCCCCCATCCTTCCCGGTCAGCTGCAGCATTAAATATTAGAAGAGGTGGAAATGAATGTACTTTGATGGCAAAATAAAGAATAAAATCAGAGTCCTAAACATAAACAGTAAAAGTAAGATATTTTGCTATTTGGAAGAGACCCGCTTGAACTGACATTTCAAAAAAACAACAACCAGGATACACCATTTATATAATAATCCTTCCTTCATCTATCTCTTCATGACAATGAAGGTCACTTTACTTTTCTGCATACCAAGGACAAATCTGATTACAGAGAATAAGGAAGGAGAAGGAGGAAGAGGGAAGGGAAAATTATTGTGAAAAACAAAGATTATAAGAGGCATTTTATATATGTGCAGCAAAATTAATGAAATTGACTACTCACCTTTTTCTTCTCTGCAAATTTCATCTTATTCGCTGAAAAAAAACAACATAATCATTAGGGGATTTATTTATTTTTTTACTCTTCTCAGAGTATGGAGAAATTTCTGAATCACAGACCTTGAGTTGGATCAAGTTTCTTGCTAAATAACCCATATACATACATACATACATACATACATACATACATACATACATACATACATACATACATATATATATATATATATATATATATATATATATATATATATATATATATATATACAAATTATTCAAATTGCTAATAAAGAATTTGGGAGGCTAAGATGATCATTTCGAACTCTTTTATGTTCTCATCAGTTAGTCATACCCTTTATCTGAGATTCGAACCTGGGCTGATTATATATATCAGGCAGTGTTTTAACGTCCTGAGCCACAGGTTCTTTCTCCCTTTTATTAGCTGGAAGGGAAGGCAAATGTATGTTTAAGTATTTGTCAAGGCTTTTTGAATGGACCTTGCTAATTAACTCTTTCATTCCTGTTTTGGCCTGACTCAGGGCTTATCCACAGGAACTAGTCAACTTATGACAGCTCATTATTTGTGCAAATTATTCAAATTGCTAATAAAGAATTTGGGAGGCTAAGATGATCATTTCGAACTCTTTTATGTTCTCATCAGTTAGTCATACCCTTTATCTGAGATTCGAACCTGGGCTGATTATATATATCAGGCAGTGTTTTAACGTCCTGAGCCGTTATATATATATATATATATATATATATATATATATATATATATATATATATATATATATATATATATATATATATATATATATATATATGTGTGTGTGTGTGTGTGTGTGTGTGTGTGTGTGTGTGTGTGTGTGTGTGTGTGTGTGTGTTTTCTGAGGTTTTCGCGGGTGCCTGTATGTGGATCCTTGGTTTTTCGGGTTTTTCCCCGCGTAGAACTAAAGGTGTAGGCGCAACGTTTCGACGAAATCCCATCCGTCATCATCAGGCTAGTGGTTTCTGCTTCCTTCTTCTGGGAGAAGTATGTGGCTGTTTGTTTTTCTTTTTTAAACTGCCAGAGGGGGTGTGTTCTGTGAGTGGAAGTGTGCTGATTGGGTGGGGATTATGTGTGTTCTGATTGGATGGGAGTGTGTTTTGAATGGTGGGGGTGTTCTGATTGGGTGGGGGTGTGTTTTGAGTGGATGGGCTGGTCTCAGCTGCCAGCCTTAGACCTGAGCTGGTGAGTTGTGCTGTTTTTGTTTGCCTTCGTGTTTGTGGTGGTGCCATGTTTTTATAGTGGGTGTCAGTTTGCTTATTATGTGGTTTGGAGGGGTTTAAAGTGGCTGATGTTGCAGCTGTAGTTAGGTTTCTGTTTTGTGGTTGTGCCTCTTTATCATTGTGGGTTCGGATTTGCTTTTTGAATAGTTGTGTGGTGGTGATGTCATGTGATGTTATCATGAGTTTGGGTCTGGTATCATTCTTGGTGGTTGAGACTCGTCTGTCAATCAAGGCGGGTTTCCAAATAGCTGGTAGGCGAGAGGTATCATCTCGTTTGTTCATGCTGTGGGGGCGTTTTTCTATCTCAATGGCTTCTCTGATTATTCTGTTGTTAAAATGTTCAATTTTGGCGATAGTTTTGGTTTTTTTAAAATCAATTTCATGTCCGGTGGCTTCAAAGTGTTGGACCAGGGATGAAGTTTGTTCTCCCTTTCTGAGTGAGTTTTTGTGCTCTTCAATGCGTGCACTTATTCTTCTGTTGGTCTGTCCGATGTATGTGGTGGGGCAGGTGGTGCATGGGATTTCGTATACTCCTTGGTTTTCTAACCCAATTATGTCCTTGGGGTTTCTTAGGATGGTGGATACTTTTCTGTCTGTGTAGAATGCTGTTTTGATGTCATCTGGGGGCGTTTTTCTATCTCAATGGCTTCTCTGATTATTCTGTTGTTAAAATGTTCAATTTTGGCGATAGTTTTGGTTTTTTTAAAATCAATTTCATGTCCGGTGGCTTCAAAGTGTTGGACCAGGGATGAAGTTTGTTCTCCCTTTCTGAGTGAGTTTTTGTGCTCTTCAATGCGTGCACTTATTCTTCTGTTGGTCTGTCCGATGTATGTGGTGGGGCAGGTGGTGCATGGGATTTCGTATACTCCTTGGTTTTCTAACCCAATTATGTCCTTGGGGTTTCTTAGGATGGTGGATACTTTTCTGTCTGTGTAGAATGCTGTTTTGATGTTGTGTTTTTGGAGGACTTTGCTGATTCTGTCTGTGGTCCCTTTTAAGTATGGGAGGAGGGCTTTGCCTTTTTCTTGTTCTCTGTCTTGGGTTTTTGTGGGTGTCTCTCTTCGGATTAAGTTGGTAATCATGTTTCTTTGGAATCCATTGGCTGTTAGTACATTAGTGAGGTTGTGTAGTTCGGTTTTTAGGTGTTGTTTGTCAGCTAGTTGTTTTGTTCTGGAGATAAGGCTGAAAACAGGAAATAAAGATTTGCCCCATGTTTGGGGCCTAGCAAGGTAATCTAAGAGTTAACATATGACACACACACACACACACACACACACAAACACACACACACACACACACACACACACACACACACACACACACACACATATATATATATATATATATATATATATATATATATATATATATATATATATATATATATATATATATCTCCCAGATTTCCAGTTACAATGTTTCCCAAGAAGTTCAAGTGATCCCTCATGCAGAGTTGGCATTTCTTTTTTCAAGTAATTTTAGTGAAATAACTTACAGTATTCATCATGATTCATAAAATAAGATTTCACTAATCTCTGCAATAGATAAGACAACTTCAACAGTCAAGTTCAAATTATGGTACCTATGTAGTTACATACAGCCATTCTGTGTTCTTTTCTTGGCATCAGGGCAGAGGTGGCTTGGCACCACTTCTCCCAGGACATTTTTGTAATTTATAATCCTGGTAATAAGGTCTATCTCTCCTTAGTTCATGAGTCCCAGGACAGCCAGCTTCTGCCTCCTGCATATATACATTTCATCAAACTGAGCAGAAGTTTATAGAATAGGTGATTTCCTGACTTTATTATTCAGCAATCAAATAAATTAAGAAAGAATAGTTCAGTTCTACAATTTGACCGGATCCAAGAAAAGTTGATAATTGTTGTGAACTAATCACACTCCTCAGGAATAAATTGTTTTGGGACCATGTGAACAGGGTATATTGTGGCCATTTTTGCATATTTTAATACTGAACTGCAGTTGGGAATCCTGAACTCTCTTCATTATATGCAAGGATTAAATTGCATACATCATCCAACAGAAGCATATTACAGGTACTTCTTGACTTATAACCACAGTTGAGCCCCAAATTTATGTTGTTAAATGAGACAGTTGATAAGTGAATTTTGTCCCATTTTTTGACCTTTCTTACCACAGTTGATAAGTGAATCACTGCAGTTGTTAAGTTAGTAACATCCTTGTTAAGTGAATCTGGCTTCCCTATTGACTTTGCTTGCTAGAAGATCAGAAAAGCTGATCACATGGCCCCAGGACACTGCAACAGTCATAAATATGAGTCAGTTGCCAAGAGTCTGAACTTTGATCACATGACCATGAGGATACTGAAATGGACTTAAGCAGTGGTGGGATTCAAATATGTGAACAACTGGTTCTCTGTGTGGATGCCACTTCCAGAAGTCCATTCTGGGCCTGGGCAACAAAAAAATAGCTAGCAGTTCTGCTGAAGCAGTGTGAACTGGCTGAATCCTACCACTGGTTTTAAGTGTGAAAACTGTCATAATTCACTTTTTCCAGTGCCATTGTAACTTTGAATGGTCACTAAATGAACTATGGTAACTCAAGGACTATCTGGTAGTCACACATCCCTATTCAGTGCTAACATCTGATAAATATTCTATTTCTTCTAATGTACAATTTCTGTCATGCTTATCACATTCCAGAAGCAACCTCCGATTTCATGTTTGGATTCAACATTCCATAATTCAAAGCTATTCAATTTATCATATGCTTTCTCTAAACCAGGCCTATACAACACACAGCTTGTGTGGTGCACGTAGCCAATCCATCTGCAAGGCCCATCATTTGTTTAAAAAAAAATCAATGTTAACTACTGCTGCCACTACACCAGAAGATGCACTGCTGGGCACCTCCAGTGCCTCCAGACCTTTACATCACTGTCACTGTGAGCTCCATTGCTACTGCTGCTATGCTAATGGCCAAACAGTTGTTTGGTGCACCAGATATTCTTTTGCAGTACATAGATTAGGGTTTCTGATGCGCCCATTTACTGGATTCAAGCAACATTTCCTGTTTTCCTGCATGCTGCAAACAAGGCAGATAAACCAAAAGCAGCTAGACAGAAGTGATGCAATACCAGTGAAGGAAACATACAGCAAAAGAGATTTTCTTGTTTTAAAGCCTTTGCATTCAGTTCCTGATTGTTAGGCAGATAGGAAAGATTATTGCTAATCTTCATGGAACCATCCAGAAAGAGTGAATGCCTGTCAGTAGATGTATTCTTCAGATTTGTTCAGCAGGTTGATCATTGTTGCCAAGGGGCAACAATGTGCAATATGAAATTTAAACTATGTGAAGTGACTCTGGCTGTCTTAAAAGATACCCTCAATATTGTTCCCTTTGCATAAACTATACAATGCTTTAGCATTCATATCAGAGCTACCATTAAACAAAATAAACATGCACTTAGGGCACCAAGGAAAGGCAGCACCACAGAGTTTTTAAAAACTTTTTCCCCAGCTATCATGTCATTAACTTTATCATTGTCACATTTAACTTTAGTTTTCAGTGCCTTAGATCTTAATGTCTTATCGGTCAAGCAATTGAAGGTCCAAGGGAATCATTATTGTGAATCGGTTGGACTTAAACTGCCCTGGTTCAAGTTCCCTGAAATTTCTACAATGGGTCAAGGGGGACTATAATGTGTGTATGTGATGATACAAGGAAAAGGCCATGAATTATGTACTTGTGTTCAGTGTTGAGAAGCAACCATACAAACCTGGGATTTATGTCATAAGATTTTAATATTATTTCAGCATTGTAGTAAGAAGTAGAAACCTAAAGTATGTTCATGTTCATAACTGAAGGAAAAAAATGTTTCCATTCTACTAAGTTTCAAATGTTTGATAATGGAATCTAGAGATGGCAAATTGTCTCCAATAAGGGCATATATGCACAAATATTTCAGGCATTCTTCCTCCAAATATAAGTGACAATAAAAAATAAGAATAAACATATCAAATGCATTTTATTATATTTTAAAAATATCAGAACAGTTATTTAAATAAACATTTTTTAAAAAGATACTTAAAATTAAACATGGAGAGACTATTAAATCTAATCATCCTTGGACTATAACCAGCTGCCAGTCACATTTCAACCATGGAATCTTCCTTACTGGTAATAAGCATCATTTAAGCAGAATTAAATTCATTTCAACATAAATCAGAGCCATATTCTTAAAATTAAAAATACTGCATGTATATTATTATGCTGTTTTTGACTTGAATTATTAATGAGCTGCCTCTTTATGGATTACTGCCTTGTCGTGGTGAAAGGGTTTGCATAATTCAATGAAGCTATGAGCTATGCCATGCAGGGCCACCCAAGATGGAAAGGTCATAGCAGAGAGTTCTGACAAAACGTGATTCACTGGAGAAGGAATGGCAACCCAGTCCAGTATCTTTGCCATGAAAACCCTATGGACAGTACTAAAAGGCAAAAAAATATGACGCTGGAAGATGAGCCCCTCAGGTCGGAAGGCGTCCAATATACTACTGGGGAAGACCAGAGGGCTAGTACGAGTAGCGCCAGAAAGAATGAAGCAACTGGGCCAAAGCTGAAAGGACGATCAGCTGTAGATGTGTCTGGTAGTAAAAGGAAAGTCCGATGCTGTAAAGATTTTTCTCCATAGGAACCTGGAATGTAAGATCCATGAATCAAGGAAAACTGGACGTGGTCAAACAAGAGATGACAAGACTGAACATTGACATCTTAGGTATCAGCGAACTAAAATGGACAGGAATGGGTGAATTTAATTCAGATGACCATCAAGTATACTACTGCAGGCAAGAATCCGTCAGAAGAAATGGAGTAGCCTTCATAGTCAATAAAAGAGTAGGAAAAGCAATACTGGGATACTATCCTCAAAATGACAGAATGATCTCAGTTTGAATCCAAGGCAAACCATTCAATATCACAGTAATCCAAGTCTATGCCCCAACCACCAGTTCTGAAGAGGATGAAATTGACCGGTTCTATGAAGCCCTACAGCACCTTATAGAACTAACACCAAAAAATGATGTCCTTATCATCATGGGAGATTGGAATGCTAAAGTAGGAAGCCAAAAGATAACCGGAATAAGAGGCAAGTTTGGCATTGGAGTACAAAATGAAGCAGGGCACAGGCTGATAGAATTTTGTCAAGAGAATACAATGGTCATAGCAAACACTCTTTTCCAACAACCCAAGAGACGGCTCTACACATGGACATCACCAAACGCTCAACACAGAAATCAGATTGACTATATGCTCTGCAGCCAAAGATAGAGAAGCTCTATACAGTCAGTAAAAACAAGACCAGGAGCTGACTGTGGCTCAGACCATGAGCTTCTCATTGCAAAGTTTAAACTTAAACTGAAGAAAGTAGGGAAAAGCACTAGGCCACTCAGGTATGAATTAAATCATATCCCTGATGAATATACAGTAGAGGTAACAAATAGATTTAAGGAATTAGATCTGATAGACAGAGTGCCTGAAGAACTATGGACAAAGGTTCGCAACATTGTACAACAAGTAGCAACCAAAACCATCCCAAAGAAAAAGAAATGCAAGAAAGCAAAATGGCTGTCTGAGGAAACTTTGCAAATAGGTGAGGAAAGGAGGGAAGCGAAAGGCAAGGGAGAAAAAGAAAGATACGCCCAATTGAATGCAGAATTCCAGAGAATAGCTAGAAGAGATAAGAATGCCTTCTTAAATGAACAGTGCAAAGAAATAGAAGAAAACTCTAGAATAGGGAGGACCAGAGATCTTTTCAAGAAAATTGGAGAGATGAAGGAAATGTTTAATGCAAAAATGGGCATGATAAAGGACCAAAATGGCAGGGACCTAACAGAGGCAGAAGAGATTAAGAAGAGGTGGCAAAGTTACACAGAAGAACTATACAAGAATGAGCTTTACGTCCCTGATAATCACAATGAGGTGGTCACTGACCTCGAGCCAGACATCCTAGAATGTGAAGTGAAGTGGGCCTTAGAAAAGCTGAGCAACCACAAAGCTAGTGGAGGTGACAGTATTCCAGCTGAGCTATTCAAAATCTTAAAAGACAATGCAGTAAAAGTGCTACACTCAATTTGCCAGCAAATTTGGAAAACTCAACAGTGGCCACCGGATTGGAAAAGATCAGCTTACATTCCAATTCCAAAGAAAGGCAATGCCAAAGAATATTCAAACTATCACACCATTGCACTCATTTCACATGCTAGTAAAGTTATGCTTAAAATCCTACAAGCTAGACTCCAGCAGTATGTGGATCAAGAACTACCAGAAGTACAGGTAGGATTTTGAAGAGGCAGAGGAACTAGAGATCAAATTGCCAACATACGCTGGATCATGGAGAAAGCTAGAGAGTTCCAGAAAAACATCTACTTCTGCTTCATTGACTATGCTAAAGCCTTTGATTGTGTGGGTCATAACAAACTGTGGCAAGTTCTTAAAGAGATGGGCATACCAGACCATCTTATTTGTCTTTTGAGAAACCTATATGCAGGTCAAGAAGCAACAGTGAGTACTGGACACAGAACCACTGATTGGTTCAAAATTGGGAAAGGAGTCCGGCAAGGCTGTATACTGTCACCCTGCCTATTTAACTTATACAGTATGCAGAGCACATCATGAGAAAGGCAGGGCTACATGAATCAAAATTTGGAATTAAGATTGCCAGAAGAAATATCAACAACCTAAGATATGCAGATGATACCACTCTAATGGCAGAAAGTGAAGAAGAACTAAAGAGCCTCTTGTTGCGGGTGAAGAAGGAGAGTGCAAAAGTTGGGTTGAAACTTAACATTAAGAAAAGCAAGATCATGGCATCCGGCCCTCTCAATTCCTGGCAAATAGATGGGGAAGAAATGGAAGTAGTGACAGATTTTATTTTCCTAGGCTCCAAGATCACCGCAGATGGGCATTGTAGCCAAGAAATTAAAAGATGCTTGCTGTTGGGGAGGAAAGCCATGGCAAATCTAGACAGCACACTAAAAAGCAGAAACATCACCCTGTCAACAGAATTGTGTATAGTCAAGGCTATGGTCTTTCAAGTTGCAATGTATGGCAGTGAAAGTTGGACCATAAGAAAGGCTGAGCACCAAAGAATTGAGGCCTTTGAACTATGGTGTTGGAGAAGACTCCTGCGAGTCCCTTCGCGATCAAACCGGTCAGTCCTACAGGAGATCAACCCTGACTGCTCTTTAGAAGGCCAGATCCTGAAGCTAAAACTCAAATACTTTGGCCACCTAATGAGAAGGAAGGACTCACTGGAGAAGAGCCTAATGCTGGGAAAGATTGAGGGCAATAGAAGAAGGGGACGACAGAGAATGAGGTGGCTGGATGGAGTCACTGAAGCAGTAGGTGTGAGCTTAAATGGACTCCAGAAGATGGTAGAGGACAGGAATGCCTGGAGGAACGTTGTCCATAGGGTCGCGATGGGTCAGACACGACTTCGCAGCTAATAACAACAACAATTAATGACCAGAACTGAAATTCTTTGTATGATTTCATATTATCCTTAACTTTGAGATTGTATCTACTTTCCACTGGGTATGGATTCCTTTCCCAGAAGGAACCTGAAGAAGAAAATAATTATTGCAGTTTTCTGAGGACCCAGATTGTTGGGGGCAATTAAGCTGACTTTGTAATAATGCCGCTTGGGTGTGTGTGTGAAAGCCCTAATAAGCAGGCATATACATAGAATGAAGGCTACTGCTAAGCTTGTAAGCTGCCCTGAGTCTTCGGAGAAGGGCGGGATATAAATGGAATTAAAATAAAATAAATAAATAAATATATATGTATCAGTGGAACAACCTGTCTCTAGAAGCTGTGAATGCTCCAACACTGGAAGTTTTTAAGAAGAGACTAGACAGCCATTTGTCTGAAATGGCATAGGGTTTCCTGCCTGAGCAGGGGGTTGGACTAGATGACCTCCAAGATTCCTTCCAACTACTACTACTACTACTTATTATTAGTATTAGTATTAATATTATTAGTACTAGTATTATTATTAGTATTATCATTACTACTACTGCTACTGCTACTACTACTACTACTACTACTATTACTACTATATAGTGATACCTAAAATTAATGTGGGACAGGAACTACTGAAGTATATTATACAGAGAGTATTATTTATTTTACTTCTTTTATCCTCATTTTGATGTGCCTATGATGAGACAAATGGTCTTCCATGACAATTTAAAAATCAAATATTCTGTCCTTTTCTTTTGATATACTGTCATCATAATTGGACATTTGAGACAAATTCTGTCATGATCCATTTCAGAATATTATATAAATTATATTAATAAATAAATAATATTAGATATTAATATTTTAATTTTATCTCCCTACTGATTTTAAAAATAAATCATGCTACCTAAAGATTTACTAAGGTGAGAATTCATTTCTAAATTAATTAACAAAAATAGGAACTGAACTGATTAAAAGTAATGTAATACCTCAGCATACATTAATCAGCAATTATTTTGGGTATAATTTCAGCTTGTATTAAAGACTAACTGGAAATTAAATCTCTCTTTTGCCTAAATAGTCTGTCAATTAGTCTTTGTTTCTCCTAGAACCGGAACTCCATTTTCAAGAAAATATCCAATGGCTTAATCAAGGAGTCTTCTTTCCATTTTGGATGAAATCTGGAATTTATTCATGTCAGTGGAATATAAAATTATTACTGCTTTAAATAGATATAATATAAAAGAATACCTGATTTAAAAAAAACTTTCCAGTTTGAAGTATTGTGCCTTAAGATATTTTCTCTAGCAATTTGTTCACTACTGGATGCATTATCTGAGTCCATTGAAAAATTTCTTCCACTCTTAGAATAGAGAAGTTACTTAGTGTCTCTCTTTCCATCTTTATTCTGCTACTACTATGTACATTAAGGGATTTTTTTTCTTTTTATGACCCTTTAATCCTTTTATTTGGGGTGGAGTTGGGGCAACTGAATCAAACTGAGCATTTACTGGCCAGATGCCCTTGCTGACACCTGCATGCAGTTTGTCTCTTTGTGCTCTGATAGAAAACATAGAAAACAAAGGATTGAACTCTCAACTTTCCAAATGGGAGGAAAGCATCTTTACCTCTAGGCCACTGTGGTACTCATGTACATTAAGGGATTAAAGAAGGAAAAACCAGTGGTCGTTCCGTTTGAGACATATATGCTAATTATCTATCACATGTTTCTACATAATATAGAAAAAAATATGTAAACAATGTAAATTCTTGCCTGGGTTACATCTTGCTCTTTCTTCTTTCTTCTGCTTAACAGCTGCATAGCTGGATTTTCTCTAACAAAGGCATGGGCGCATGCTCATTAAGATACGGTGTATAATATGGAAGAAGGATATACTAATGCAGTTTGAACTTTTCTTGTTTCACTGGGGTTAATTAACATTTTTTGATGGTTTAATTAACATTCATTAATGGTGTGTGTGTGTGTGTGTGTGTGTGCATGCGTAAATGTGTATAGTTGGTCATAAGGAAAGTGAAATTTGTATGCTAAGAACTCCAAATATTGGCTTCCGGATGGCAAGGCGTCGCCGGAGGCAGCCATTCTTAGGCTGTCAGCCCCGCGGCTCTGTAGAGCCACTGAAAACAGCGCCGATCAGCTGTTTCAGCGGCTCGGAAGCCCCCTCCTCGGGAGAAGAGGAGGGGGTGAGCGCCCAGGTAGGGGTAGAGCTCTCCGGGGCCGCCAGAACTTAAAGTTTTGGTGGCTGAAGGATTGAGCCCCCCCGCAGCCTGGGCATGCTCTGGACTGCGAGGCGTTTCTGCTCCGGGCTTTTTGGAGCAGAACAGGGCGTCCGCAACCATCCCTGCTAGCAAGAAAGAACTTTGGAGAACGAGGATGCAGGCAGAGCGATACAGGAGATTCAGGTGAAAGTGGTCTTTTGATCTTTAACTCAATGGACTTTGCTGAGCTTGAAAGTGGAAGTGCGTAGCAGACAATAGTGGGTGAAAATGGCGGCTATATCTCCTAAAGTTCCTGCTCTGGTGCAGCAGTCTTCGTTGCAAGCCTTATTGCCCCCTGCACCCGTATTTGCATCAGCCTTTACAGTTAAAGATTTGCAGAATGTGATGCAAGAGATTATGGAAAATCAATTGCAACAATTTGCTGAGATAATGGATAAAAAGCTGGAGGAGAAGTTAACAGAAAAACTAGCTGAGGTTATGGATGAAAAGATTACAGAGAAACTAACAGAAATAAGAGCAGACATTTTATCTGCATTTCAAGGCATGGCTATATGTATTGAGAATTTGGATGAAAGAGTGGAAGATCTCAGTCAAAATAATACTGGATTAGAAGTAAAAATGACAGAAACCGAAAATGTGGTGGAGAAAATTGATTGTGATTTGACCTTGGTACAGTATTATCAGATGGAGTTTGCTGTCAGAATCAGAGGCTTAAAACAAGATCCTAAAGAAAACTTGAAGAAAATAGTTTCTGAGGCTCTGGAAGGGGTGCTGGGGAGACCAGCAGATGAAATAATGGAAGATATAGATAAAATTTTTTGTGTTAATTTGTGGATTGCAAGACAAAGGAAATTACCCAGAGATGTGGTGGTTTATTTTACAAAGAGAGCGATTAGAAATGAGGTTATTCAAGCCTCCTACAATACTGAATTTGCAATTGCTGAGCAAGAAGTTTTGATTTTAAAAGAGATCCCTCCAAGAATTTTAAGTAGAAGGAAGGGATTTGCTTTTTTGACACAAGAATTAAGACGACGTGATATCAAGTTCAGATGGGAGATACCAGTGGGTATGGTGGTGACCTATGAAGGTATGAGGCATCGTCTTACTACGGTGATTCAGGCACATGATTTTTATAGTAATGTTTTAAAAGCAGCCCCCATACCCCTTTTGGAATCTACAAAGAAGAAAGGTGAGGGAGAGTTTCAATGACACAGAGAGAATCTACAAGGTGTTGAAGGATTAATGCAGACAGCTGAGAAAGTCACAGGAGTGGATCAAATTTCAGTGTCACGGGAGGAGCCCAGAAATTGGAGGAGGCGTGCTGCTTCTAGACGAATGAGACGAGCCTGAAGATTTAGTTGTAGAACTGAAGGAGATAATAATGCAATAAGGATCATAAAAGGTGGTTTTAGAAGAGTAAACGGGAATTGAAATTGTTAAAAGGGTTAAATATTTGGGGATATATTTTTCACCCTCAAATGTAGAGTTATATAAAATAATTATGTTTTGTAATATTTTATGTTGTTTTAATTTTAAGATAATTATGAAAACTTAATTGGGAAGAATTGTAGTAGTGCTTACTGAAATTTTGAAGGTCATGATTTGCTATTTGGTTGGGAAATTGGAGAAGGCGTGCTGCTTCTAGACGAATGAGACGAGCCTAAAGATCTAGCTGTAGAACTGAAGGAGATAATAATGTAATAAGGATTATAAAAGGTGGTTTTAGAAGAGTAAACGGGAATTGAAATTGTTAAAAGGGTTAAATATTTGGGGATATATTTTTCACCCTCAAATGTAGAGTTACATAAAATAATTATGTTTTGTAATATTTTATGTTGTTTTAAATTTAAGATAATTATGAAAACTTAATTGGGAAGAATTGTAGTAGTGCTTACTGAAATTTTGAAGGTCATGATTTGCTATTTGGTTGGTATGTATATCTATTGTGTGATAAGAAGGTGGATAATGTGTTTAAGGTATATATTTTATGACATGCTCTGTTGCGAGTTTGGGAAAAAGTATAGATGAAAGTTAACTTGTAAGTTACTTTTATGGGCAATAATGAAACACGTAATAGAAAATATAAAAATGATGTGATTACATATAAAGAAATTTTAAGTTTGGAAATTAATGTATGGTACTTGAAGCTGTATAATATATTAAGAGAAGGAAAGATTGTATAAACTTGGTTTTAGTATGGGAAATTAAAGACCAGGTGGAAAGAAGAAGAGAAAATTGGCTTTTTGATGATTGATGTAAATTTGTTTTGTCTGTAATTGTTTTTATTGGGTATTTTTATTGACACTACTGTTGTGGATATCAAGTGGATGTTCAATTTAACTACGGCAGTAAGACTTATAGAAGGGCACTATTGGAAGAAGGAAGAAATGCCGATTATAGAACAATGGACTGTAAAAGTTCCCAACTTGGAGGATATGGCAAAGATTTTAGTGTACTTGCAAGACTATTTGTAACAGAGAGATACTGTGGAGTAAATATGGGACTAAAAAGTATTATCCAGCATTTGAATAATTATTGATGTGATATTTGTACTGTTTGGAGTTAATTTATATGAGTTAAAGTGTGATAGTTTTAATAGTTTATGATTGTTTGCATAAGGTAGATTATGATTGTTTGTATTTTTATACCCTGTATTTAGCTCTGGGAAGTCGGGGAGGGGGGAGGGGGAAGGGAGGGAGGGGCTGGGGAGGGTTGGAGAGTGGGAAGGGGGTGGGGTGGGGTTGATTTTTGTTAAAATGTATTGTAAAACTTTTTAAATAAAAAAAGAACTCCAAATATTATGCATGTGTCAGTTCTGAAATTAAATACAGAAGTTTTCAGACATTATAGGGAGTGAAAGGTAGAACATATTAATCCCCTGAAATAAAAAAACAAAATAGGGCAGAGAACATCTGCTTATTTAAAAATTAAGAACAGCTAATTTTATTTGGCAATGTTTCTGCAGAAATGAAGTATAACATAAAGAGGACCAGAGGGCAGAATGACAAGTACAATGTGAATTATATCAGTACAGTATGTTATGATTAACAGTGTTCAAAATCAGGTCCTTCTCTGCAAAGCACCATGAGCTATTCCTTGACACAGAAATTTCCAGCATATGAAGAGTTATCATGCTTATTTTATGCACTGCATAGTGGAAATGCTCCAAATAAGTGCTTAGGGAAAAGTGATTTGCAATAGAGATGGGCCTGAGTAAAGTTTATAATATGAATAAACAAGTTTTGTAAACATTGTTTTACCAAAAATATTCCCTTGTTTTATTTCTATAGTAGAAAGAAGCTTTCATTCCAAGCACTATACTCATTAATTGTTAAGAAAGGCTTCATAATTGAAAATAATTCACATCCCCTATTTTTCCTAAGAGAATCGTGTTCCTGCAAAATAGTCTCCACACTGCAGATGCCTCTTGTAGGATGAATTCAAAACAGGCGGCAGTATTTGAAGATTTTTTTCATTTTGAGCAATCCTGATCCCTGTTGAGATCATTGTGAAATGCCATTATAGAGATGCTTCTATCAAGTTCTTTGCTTCTTGAAATGGGTTTCTCTAAGTTAATTCTCATTCACATATGATGATTCTCTCCCTGGTCCTATTTCCATATCTTTCAGGCACTATACATTTTACTCCTTGTAGTTTTTAAGATGAGGGTGAAGTTCGTTCTCCGAGCTTGTGGGTTGGTTTCTGAAGGTTTCATTACCAGGGTAGGTAACATCTTCAGCAGAGTTTAGGAGATGTCAGAGTTAGAACGAATCTTCACCCTAATCCTATACTTGAGATACAGATATTCACCACTATTGCAAAGTTTTTAAGATCTTTGCACTGGTTCCTTGGGATGCTATGCTTTGAGTCCTTGTTTTTCATTTAATGCTGTCTTGAAATATGCCTTGCAAAACAGGCTCCTCTTTTTTACCTTACTCTCGGGATACTTGCAAATGTATTTTTAAATTTCTCTTAAGGTATTTTAAAGCTTATTTTCTTGTTGGAGGGGACAGAAGCTGCCATCATTAGTGTTGTTCTTTCCTGTTACTTATCTTTATACCTGTCCAAAGCTTTACTGGTTGCTCCTACCTCCCAATCTTGGAGCAAACACCCCAAATGGGGAAAGTGCCTTTATCATAGCTTCTATTGGGATATAATTGAAGTATGGAAAGTCAGAAAAGTTGTTGAAGAGATGAATGTGCAGTGAAATTAGGACAATCTGGCTACTTTTAGGAACACTGCATCTCATCCATGAGGATTTCATCAAAATTCTGTTGACGTTTCCTTCAAAAGACCTTTTAAAAGCACATTTATTCCATCCAATGGAATGAAAAATTGTAGAGATAAAATGAATATTATTCAGAATGTATTTTATTGTTTATATTGGCCATTGATTGCAAAGTGCACACTGTGTCTGTTTGTGTGTGTGTGTGTGTGTGTGAGAGAGAGAGAGACAGAGAGAGCATTGTGAACCATGTGTATCATTAAGTACAACAGAAATGAATGGAAGAAGTTGTGGGGGAAAGGACAAAAACAAATGTTAACTTTTCAAAAGCCTTTTCACTTCTAGATTTAAATAATCCTGAATGAGACCAAAGATTTCTTCTGTCCTTCAGAAATGTTTTAAATTGCAGAATATTTCCACCCTGTTTTATTTCTTTGCAGCAATCAATCACATACATTCAGTGACTTGTACAAATACATTGGAGGATAATGCTTCCCTACTTAGATTGAAAAGAAATCCTCATGTTTGCTCTGGAAACTTTAAACCTTTGAAACTTTTGAAACTTTTTGTAGACATCTGTGTTCAGTTCTAAAAATTCAGAGATAATAAATCCATGAAGGAAACACGTGTTGTGCCTATTATCTCCTGAATGTTCTGGCTTTTTGAGATCTATATGTATTGTGCTGTAGTTCTTAAAGGTTCAGCTCTTGCTATATCTCATTATATTGAAGCTGATTTATACTGTAACAAGCTATTTCTTCATCCGTGCATTACTTTATACTCTTACAATAATGATACAGGTTTTCCTGTAGAAAGGTATTTCCCATCACTTGCTTCCAAAAATGTTTGAAACACAGATATAATTAATTGGATTTGAAACCTTCTGAGGGTAAGTTAAATGTTTTGCTTTAAGCCCTTTTCAACTCAACACAACTCAGTTCAATTTGATCTGGCACAATTAATTTAAGATTGCACTAAAAATATTTGAGATCCAATTTGGATGTATAGAATTATGAAAAAAAGAGAGCAAAAGATGGAAACCGCATCTACAATGCACAAAATGTCCAAAGAAAATTGCTAGAGAAATAGATATAGCTTTGTTCACAGAGTACCAAGAGTCCCATGTTCAACCCTGAGCTACAAATATTCTCTTTTATTGGTAGAAATGTCTAAAATATTATGATTTATAGCCACAACAATTAATAATGGGAGTGGGTATGTAGATAGTGTGGATATTATCAGTCTTCTTGTTGATACATACACAAAGGTCTTTCAGTGCTATAATACTCAAGAAGGAAGGGAGGGAGGGAGGGAGGAAGGAAGAAAGGAAGGAAGGAAGGAAGGAAGGAAGGAAGAAAGGAAGGAAGGAAGGAAGGAAGGAAGGAAGGAAGGAAGGAAGGAAGGAAGGAAGGAAGGAAAGGAAGTCTTGCTATATTATCATCTTTTGCTTATATCACTAAGTCAGTATCTGACATTATAAAATTCAATATCTTTTTTGTCACCCAATTAGATAACATGTTGTTACTGACACTGGAAGAGGAAACACTGCCTGAGTCCTCTTTTTTTTAAAGATGTCCCAAATTGTAAAGATTATCCATTATTGATGCACTAGTGTGTTTGTACAAACTTGAACTAAGGAAGATGTGGGGTGAAGGTTAACATTTTTGTGATCCAAGCTTATATAATCATGATTAGTTTTTATTGAGTATATTTTTTATCATAGTCAGTGTTTAAAAGGAACAATTATATTTTCTGACATGAATGTTGCTGCTAACAAGCAAGTAGAGAAGCAGTTGATGGAGAAAGAATCAATAATGTTTGAATTTTAAACAATATTCCCTTGGCACCTAATGTCACTGCTGCTCTCTGAAGGAGAACACAACATTGTTAGAATTATGGGAAATCATTGAGAATAGCATTTACAGCTCTCCCACTCCATCCTACTCTACTTTGAGGTCTTCTATTGTTTTATTTTATTAGTTTGATCAAGGGAAGTATTATCCATTTAAAGTTCAGCCTGCTGTCACCTAAATTTACAGTTTGTTTTCAACAGGATATATTAATATATCACAATCATACTTTTCCAGCATGACTGTTTATTTCTAGGAGAGTTTATAGACAATAAATTCTAAAAGTACTCCTTTAAGATACAGTATGTAGCTCATACTTGTTCAGGGCAATTCCTATGTCTTACACTGAGGCACAGGCTGATAGAATTTTGTCAGGAGAATACGATGGTCATAGCAAACACTCTTTTCCAACAACCCAAGACACGACTTTACACATGGATATCATCAGACAGTCAACACAGATTGACTATGTGCTCTGCAGCCAAAGATAGAGAAGCTCTATACAGTCAGTAAAAACAAGACCAAGAGCTGACTGTAGCTCAGACCATGAGCTTCTCATTGCAAAGTTTAGGCTAAAACTAAAGAAAGTAGGGAAAAACACTAGGCCACTCAGGTATGAATTAAATCATATCCCTGTTGAATATACAGTAGAGGTGACAAATAGATTTAAGGAATTAGATCTGATAGACAGAGTGCCTGAAGAACTATGGACAGAGTTTCGCAACATTGTACAAGAGGTAGCAACTAAAACCGTCCCAAAGAAAAAGAAATGCAAGAAAGCAAAATGGCTGTCTGAGGAAGCTTTGCAAATAGCTGAGGAAAGGAGGGAAGCGAAAGGCAAGGGAGAAAAAGAAAGATATGCCCAATTGAATGCAGAATTCCAGAGAATAGCTAGAAGAGATAAGAATGCCTTCTTAAATGAACAGTGCAAAGAAATAGAAGAAAACTATAGAATAGGGAGGACCAGAGATCTCTTCAAGAAAATTGGAGAGATGAAGGGAATGTTTAATGCAAAAATGGGCATGATAAAGGACCAAAATGGCAGGGACCAAACAGAGGCAGAAGAGATTAAGAACAGGTGGAAAAATTACACAGAAGAACTATACAAGAATGAGCTTAACGTCCCTGATAATCACAATGAGGTGGTCACTGACCTGAAGCCAGACATCCTAGAATGTGAAGTGAAGTGGGCCTTCGAAAAGCTGAGCAACCACAAAGTTAGTGAAGGTGACAGTATTCCAGCTGAGCTATTCAAAATCTTAAAAGATGATGCAGTAAAAGTGCTACACTCAATTTGCCAGCAAATTTGGAAAACTCAGCAGTGGCCACAGGATTGGAAAAGATCAGTTTACATTCCAATTCCAAAGAAAGGTAGTGCCAAAGAATGTTCAAACTATTGGGCTAGATGAATCAAAAGTTGGAATTAAGATTGCCGGAAGAAATATCAACAACCTAAGATATGCAGATGATACCACTCTAATTGCAGAAAGTAAAGAGGAACTAAAGAGCCTCTTGTTGCGGGTGAAGAAGGAGAGTGCAAAACTTGGCTTGAAACTTAACATTAAGAAAACCAAGATCATGGCATCTGACCCTCTCAATTCCTGGCAAATAGATGGGGAAGAAATGGAGGTAGTGACAGATTTTATTTTCCTGGGCTCCAAGATCACTGCAGATGGGGACTGTAGCCAAGAAATTAAAAGATGCTTGCTCCTGTGGAGGAAAGCCATGGGAAATCTAGACAGCACACTAAAAAGCAGAGACATCACCCTGTCAACAAAAGTGTGTATAGTCAAGGCTATGGTCTTCCCAGTTGCAATGTATGGCTGTGAAAGTTGGACCATAAGAAAGGCTGAGCGCCAAAGAATTGAGGCCTTTGAACTATGGTGTTGGAGAAGACTCCTGCGAATCCCTTGGACTGCAAGGCGATCAAACTGGTCAGTCCTAGAAGAAATCAACCCGGACTGGTCTTTAGAAGGCCAAATCCTGAAGCTAAAACTCAAATACTTTGGCCACCTAATGAGAAGGAAGGACTCACTGGAGAAGAGCCTAATGCTGGGAAAGATTGAGGGCAATAGAAGAAGGGGACGACAGAGAATGAGGTGGCTGGATGGAGTCACTGAACCAGTAGGTGTGAACTTAAATGTACTCCAGAAGATGGTAGAGGACAGGAAGGCCTGGAGGAATGTTGTCCATAGGGTTGCAATGAGTCAGACACGACTTCGCAGCTAACAACAACAATCTTCTAAGAAAATTAGAAGATAAAATCAATGCACATATGCTATTTATATTAAGGTGACTCCATGTTTTTATACATGCTACTGATTCTGCTTCTTAGTAGTATACATCAAGTAGCTAATAACTTCTGTGATTTGAGTTTCATTACTGTAGCAAAAACACCTTCACTTAGACCTCTAAATATTGATGATTATCTTCTTCCCTGCTGCAATTATTCATTGTCAACTTACATAAGTTGGGGTGGAACAATTAAATATGTGCAATGGACGTGGGTTCGGTACAACTCTAATTAACAACTTCTCTAATGAGTGGAGCTGATTAAACATCTTATTTCTGCTTACTTAACTCATCAGGCATTTGATCTTGGGGCCCAGAAATTCTTGAAACCATAATTGAAAAAAACCTAACATAGAGAATGGCCAATTTAGTTCACTGCTTCCATAAACCTCCCTTGTTGTTTTTGTAATGTGACAATTTAATATGGTATAGTATACATATCTTAACAATTATTTCCACATGGATACATGTCCACTAAAATATCTAGAAGTCCAAAAGCGTCTGAGCACAAAGCTGAATGTAGCCAAACAATTCAAATTGGTTGACATTAAAATGCATTCCAAGACTTTTAAAGATCAGTGTGATAGGTATTACATTAATTTCATTTTGATCTGCTGAAAGGATTAATAAAGTTGCTACCATCAGTATCTGAAACTAAAAGAGGAGTGTTTCCACTCCTGGAACTGTGTTGTTAAATGTGAACTTATCCAGAAGAAATGTATTTAATTCCCCTTCAATTTATCTGTTATTCCTTTTACCTTAATAAATTTTAGTTAATGCAACATAATTAACTTCTTCTTTGTAGATCAAAGATAACTCTTAAGTCATATATTTCAAATTCAAGATTTGTCATTAAATAAGTAATACATAGAGGGACGCAGTGGCTCAGTGGGTTAGGACGCTGAGCTTGTCAATCAGAAGGTTGGCAGTTTGGCGGGTCAAATCTCGAGTGCTGCATAGCAGAGTGAGCGCCTGTTACTCGTCCCAGCTTCTGCCCACCTAGCAGTTCGAAAGCACTTAAAAATGCAAGTAGAAAAACAGGGACCACTACGGTGGGAAGGTAACAGCGTTCCGTGCGCCTTTGGCGTCTAGTCATGCCGGTCACATGACCACGGAGACGTCCTCGGACAAGCACTGGCTCTTCAGCTTTGAAACGGAGATGAGCACCAGCCCCTAGAGTCGGAAACGACTAGCACGTATGTGCGGGGGAACCTTTACCTTTACCTTTACCTAAATAATACATAAATGCATTAGTCCTCTTAACATTGAGAAGCAAGACAAATAATTGTTTAACAGTATAATTTTATGATTGTCTACGTTCTGAATTTAATCTTTCAGGAAGTGTATTAAATTCTTAGTTTGCAATAGTGGCGAATATCTGTATTCTTAGTCTTATTGAATCAAATAGTAAGATTTCAGGAGTCTGGAAATGTCTTTTGGTCACTGTTTTTCATACTCTTTAGAATTTTTACTCTCTTTGATAGATCATTTTTCATTTTCATTTCTTCCTAAAGATTAGAGCAGGAGACTCATTTTTAAAAAAGCAATAATATTAAAATGCAGGAAAGGAGAAGAAAAAAAGTGGGAGGGGGAGAATTGTTTACCCAACAGTTAGAAATTGCTGAATTCCACTGTACACAGTCTATTATGGCATGTGAAGATTCAAAGAATACTGTATTTATTCATACTGGCTTTTTTAAAAAAAATCTTATAAAATTTAAAAAAAATATCATTAACATAATGCAAACATCCATCTCATTTTATTTTATTTAGATGTTAAGTAAGCATTCCAGCCCAGCTGAAAGAATGAAACTTTTATTTGACTCCAGACTCTACTCCTATTTCTTGTTTGTCCTTTCAGATGCATTTTAATATATCACCTCCCTATACTTTGAGGGCTTCTGTTCTCAAGATAACATTTTAAAATACAATTAATAAGAATCATGTCTTCCTTATGCTTTTCCTTTGGGTTTCTGATGCAATGAATGAAGAGACCTCAGTTGAATACCTCTTCCACATAATCCCCTGCCCTTTGGAAAATCTTGCTCCTGGGAGTCAAGTTCACTCCAACCCTCCTGAACAAGAGTCGGGTTTTTAGGGGCTTCATGTTAGAAAGGCTTGATAGACTAATACAGGTAGTCCTCAACTCATGACCACATTTGAGACCAAAATTTATGTTGGTAAGGGGAACATAGGTTAAGTGAGTTTTGCCCCATTTTACAACTTTGTCTTGCCACAGTTATCAAATGAATCCCTGCAGTTATTAAGTGGCTAATACAATTGTTAAGGGAATCTGGCTTCCCCATTGACTTTACTTGTCAGAAGGTCGCAAAAAAGGTGATCACATGAACTTGGGACATTGGAGCTGTCGTAAATATGAACCAGTTGCCAAATATCCAGATTTTGAACACGTGACCATGGGGATGTGGCAATGGTCAGAAGTGTGAAAAATGGTCGTAAGTCACTTTTTTCAGTGCTGTTGTGACTTTGAACAATCACTAAACAAACTATTGTAAGTTGATGACTACCTGTACCATATCCCACCGCCCCCACCGCTCCCTCCCTCCCCATCTTTTAGCTAATATATTTTGTATTTTTATATTTTTGTAAAAACAAACAAACAAACAAACCCACCACTTAGGGCAAGTTTGTATCTATGTGGAGCAGGCAAAATTTTCCTGCAACAATTTATGTATTTATTTGTTACTGTATATTAAAGTCCTACATGTTTTGTCATGTTTCTCCCCCTGAAAATACCTGATCCTGGGTGCTCTGGCTATGACTGTGAAGAGGATGGCACTCATTTGCAATGCTTTCTCAATGCAGAAGTCCAAAACCTGGAGGTTCTCTTGGCTCATGACTACTGCTGGATTCACCAGGCTTGTGCATCTGAATATGCAGCGGAAGCTATACAATAGTTGTGTTTGAATGCAGCTACCTCAGCTGTGGATTTTATTTCAGTCTTTTTTGTGGTTTTATATTTTATTGTGGTTTATGATGGCATTTTGTCATTTTGTAGTTTTTTTGTTGTTGGAAGCCACCTAAAGTCAGGCAATTGAGATGGTGATGAACTGAGAAATCAAATCAAATCAATCAATAGTGACAGCAGCTTTCACTCAGGTTCAGCCAATGGGTGAATTACAGTCTTACCTAGAAATTAGGGGCCCTAGTGATGGTGATTTTTGTGTCCTTATCACAAGGATAAAATTCACATGGGACTTCTTTTGAAGACTACTTGAAAAGTACATTGACACAAAACAGAGCAATCTTGGATAGGGATGGTTTGGATTCCCCATATATTTGGGAAATACGGGAAGCTTGGCCTGAAAATAATGCTTCCCTATTCTTATGGAATAGTCTCCCTTTAGAATTGAAACAGAACCAGCTCTTCACTTTAGTTGCAAAGCTATAAACACATAGCTTTCAATAGGCTCTTTATGGTCTGATTGCTTCAATTACCATTTATTTATTACACGGTTTTATATAACTTTTATTTCCATATAACTACCTATTTCAGGGTAGTTTACAAAAGCATAAAAGCAAGGGGAAACAATAACTAACAGTCTGTTTAAATGAGATTAATGTGTTGTGGTTGGCACCAAAGTTGCAATCTAGTTATTATTTTTACTGCTTGCATTTTTTAGATTTGGTTGTGTATATTGTTCTTAACCATATTGCAGGCTTGTTAACCGATTACAGTATTCTCAATGATAAGAAATATATGAATTTAATTGATGATACTGTTTAAGGCAAAGCAACTAAGGAAACAGAGAATATGAGTAAGCAGTAGTAAACAATTTAAAAGGAGACTTTTCTATTTTATCACACCCACTCTTTAAGTACCCTATGTTCACAGTATTTATTTTTATGTTTTTTCTGACATACCCATTTTTAATCATATATTGCTCTTATCTCATTCGGCAGCCAACTTTCACCTCCATATTCATGTAAGATATTTCATAATTCAATCTTATCTACTTTAGCAAACATTCTCTCTAAATACAACTTATGCACAATAAACATTGTTTCTCATTAATTTCTTATCCAATATGTTACAAGCTCCAATTTTACCTCAAATATATTCAGGCTATTTTCTGCAAGCCAGGATCTCTTATCTAAAGTCTGTTTTACAAGCCAGCACTCTGTTGTCCAGTGAGGAGATGTGTCAAGATTTGACATACTCAGGATTACAGGTAAATTGCAATCAAATTTTTACTACCCAGTTCATTTTAGACTTCCTCCAGCGTCTTCTTTTCTCAGCCTTCTTGCAGTCAGAGGTGAGAAGTAGATGCAGCTTTATTCAACAGGTATGTTTTGTGTAGGTAGTTAAACCTACAAATATTCTTATACTTAATTAGGGATGCTAACGTTATCAAGCCTTTTCATTTCTAAAATGTTTTAACACCAACTGTGTGTGGAGCAGACAGTTAAGGCACAGTCTGTAGAGCTCCTGCTTCTGTGTTGTATTTCCAAGCATGGTGCATTACGTTCCCTTTAGTTTTATACTCAGAGAAAAAAGTGAGTCATAAATGAGATATGGCATCCCCTGATGCATCCGGATAGAAATTGGCACAACCAGTACAGAACATAATAAATCATTCTGTTAATGCAATGTTATTTTTAGGGTCTTCTTGCCATCATGTTTCCATGTGCTACACAGAGGTTGGGAAAAGAGAAACAATAGCAGTAGATGGGAGCTTTTTGCATCTACACAGATCACAGTAGCAGCACTTTTTATGGACTGGGCCAAAACTTAATGTTCCAATTTTCCTGTTTCAAAGGAGAAAGTCTAGGACAAAAAAGTGAAATTGATTTGATTAATTAAAGATTAAATACAAATAATTATATTTAGTAGGAATGGTTATTCCTCATACACTCTAAAATTTTGGTTTAAATTGTATCAACAGGTATACAACAAACTTAAAAGTTTGATGAGGGACTTCCCACTGTCCTCCAAAAGTAGGAATAGGCATTTGCAGGTGGAAGTAAAAAAGTGTATCTATGTAATTGAAAGGAGTGCATTTGAATGTGCATTACAAACATTAAAAAGGAGTGTAGCATCAATCATGCAGTCCTATCTACCTTTTTAACCCCTCTTGTGGATTATAGCAGTTCTCTTTGACTCAAATGCAGCTAACAATTGGAGAATAAATGTAGTTTGAAAGGTTGGGGCTAATTTCACCTTGGGGCTAATTCAGCATTTTTTAGAAACTTCAGCTCAATGCTAACTTTAAAATCAATGTAATTTTTTTCACCCCAATTGCAATTCAGCATATTAAAGAATATATGGCCCTGTATGAATTAGAAAGCTTATAAATCTTTGAAGTCTTGAAGGTTCCAGTGATTGACTATCACTGACAAAGAAGAAAGCCATATTTTCAGAGCAAAACCCCTAAACCATAACCATTGCTAAACAAATAATAGTGAGAAATGCAATCTTTTAATATTTGCTCATCTTGTTATTGTTCTGTGTTCTATAATTGAATTACTGCTATTGGTGTGGGTTCCATTAATTATCACAACAAATCTGAATGATGCTAATTGCCTGGGCCTGTTTCAATAAAACTTTGATTACTTTACTCACTGAGAGTCTCAGTGAATATGGTGCCATATGATTGAAGCTGAATCTTGTTTTAACTCTTTTAACTCAAGCCTCTTTTTTTGTGCTGCTGCTGGTGGAAAATTGCAGCAATGGAAGGGTGGGGGATTCCAAGGAATTCAAACTTTGAGAACTGACATGGTCTCTGTTCAAACTGAGTTCTTGTCGTAATAGAATTTAATGTAAAAGAGATTTGAAAAAGTGATTTCAAATAGCTAAATAGAAAGAGTCTTGCCCCAAAATGCTAATCTGAACAAGCTGAGACGTACAACTTGAAGAAAAGATTGGGGAAACTGTCAGGACATAAAGAAAGAGTGAGTTATCTTATCACAAAGAGAAAATATACAGTCAAGATGTATTTCTCAGCTCCTTGATCAAGAGCTATATTTCTGTCAGATCCAGGATATTGCTGTAGTAAGGGTAAATTACATACATTAGACATATATATAAGCTTACAAGTTATTTTGACTCCATATTGTGGCATGCCTCTGGCTTAGCAATATTTGCTTATTGGGGGAAAAAAGGAAGAGATAGGTGTTATCAGATTTATTAGGCAACAGATACAACCAACACAGACTTTCAGTTTAGATTTATTTCTGGGGAATAGGTACAGCACATTGATTAGGGAGAGATTACAAATGTAGTTAGATGAAAACAGGGAATGAATGATCCATAGCGAATTATCATTTCAATTATACAGTTTGAATGAATTGTTTGCTTTTTTTAATCAGTTGAATGATACTGCTATAAAACATGGAAGCAAAAAATAATAGTAGCAATTATTTCCAGTAGAACAATATATTTATAAGTTGCCCATAATTTGTATAAATTGAAGAGCAAAACAGGGCTTCAGTCTTGTGCTAGAAAGTAATAAATTATATTATGTTGTTTTGACAACATGTTTCAATTTTATCTTCTAAAGAGCATCTTAGAATTAAGTGTATGAAGACATTATGCTGAGTTTGGTGAATCATGGCCTCTGCTTTCAGAATTGTTCTACTCCTATAAAGGTTTAACAGTGGTGGGGAACTATGGCTCCTTTACAACTTGTGGACTTCTTGTTGAATCCCCATAAAAAATGGAAAAAGCATAGCTGGCTCAGGAATTCTGGGAGCTGAAGTCCACAAGTCATAAAAGGACCATAGTTCCCCACCCCTGGTTTTGGGAGAAGGTATCACTAAACGTATCATTAAACAGGGCTCTTGTTTTATGAGATCCAAGCATGAATTATTTCTAGCCTCAGGAGCTTGCTTTTAGCTAGCTATTTGGAATGCCTAGATGGCTTAGCATCCAGATTCATTCCACTACTTTGCAGAGACAACACTTTTTAAAATTCCATAGATCATCCCTTGATGAATTTCACATATGTTGGACAATCTCCAGACATTCTCAGTCAGCATGCTTTTACAATTTTTTTTATGGGGATTCAACAAAGTAGGGCCCAACAAGTTGGAGAAGACTATCAGAGGCTATATTATAATAACTTGATTTTAATGATGCATGATTCTAATTGCATAGTTTTTGTACCTGTTTTATAATTGGCATTTAACTGCAGCAAGACACCTTGAGTCTTGTATGGTTAGAAAGCTGAGATAAAATGTAATACAGTTAATAAAGATCCTGAATAATTTTAGAGTAATAGTTTAAGGTTTGCAAGGTTAAGGTATCCATTGGTTTTAGCAATGTTTACTTAATAAAAATGTAAATGTTTTAAACCAGCAAAGTTTGAGGAAAGGCTGCAGTGGTAGCTCTTGAAAGACAGATGTCTTCTGCTTGTTCATTAATGTCTACCTCTCAGTAAAGAATTGCTTCCATTCCATTGTTGAATTTGTGAATTTCTGTGAGTTATCATGTCTTATTTATGACAAGATCACTGAGCCCAAGTAATTCTCTGTTGGATGTTAAAACTAGCTCATTACATTTGCTACAGTAGTTCCATATATAATTAGATTTGAAATGGCTTACCATAATAATGGGGTATACAGTAAATATGCTACCCAACATAATAATGATTGTTCTGTTCAAAATAAAAACATCTCAGTAGCTGTAATACAGTCCTTGACTATCATGTCCAAACATCATTCCATGCTGGATAACAGGAGTTCTTCTCATTTATATAGTACAGGTAGCCCTTGACTTACAACAGTTCACTCAGTGACAGTTCGAACATACAATGGCACTGAAAAAGTGAGTTATGACCATTTTTCAGACTTATGATCATTGCAGCATCTCCATGGTCACACGATAAAAATTCTTGGCAACTGACTTATATTTATGATGGCTGCAGTGTCCCAAGGCCACATGAACATCTTTTGCAAAGTCAGTGGAGAAGCCAGATTCACTTAACAATCATATTACTAACTTAATAACTGTACAGTAGTGATTCACTACAGTGGCAAAAAGGTGATAAAATGGGACAAAACTCACTTAACAACTTAACAAAACAGAAATTTCAGTTATGGTCATAAGCTGAGGGCTACCTGTATTTATACTTGTTACACGTTTAAAGAACTTCTTAGACATTAGCTATTTGATGACAGGAAAACTAATAGCAAAAGAAGGGGAAGGTGATCTCTGATCAACTGAATTAAAGAAGAGTTCTTAAAAGGATATTAATAAGTTATTTTAAATATATAATTAATAAGTTGCCAGTATACAGGAGGACAACCAGCAGGAATCCTGTTCAATTTCATTATGAAAGTAATACTGACAAATAATAAAAATCTTGTTTCAGCCAAGGCTTCATGGCAAATTTGATTTCTGTTTTTTTTCTTAATTCCCTGTGTTACAGAATTTCTGAAGTCTAATCTGGATACCCTTGTTTTTATGTCAAGATGTAATGTGGCCTTACTCAGGAATCAATGTCAAATGGGTTCAAATCTTATGCAAGATGAGGTATGGGATGATAGCTGCAAATTTAAATAATAAAAATTGGTTTGTTTAAATGCTTTTAATAATCAGTTCCCATTCACACTTTCATTCTTTCTCTCTTATGTACCATCCCTCATCCAGGATTATTGGAGAAGACATTACATGCAGTAGATAAATGGGCTATGTCAGGCACCTTCCAATGAGTCTTGCGATTTCATCTTCTTTTAATTAATCTGCTATTGCCCCTAAGTAATTCCTCCCCATGAAATGTATTGTTAGTTTGCTTTACATGCATATCCATTTTCTAGTGGAATGTGATGTTATCTTCAGACACTTAAAGTAGCTATACTCTGACAGCCTTAAAATGATTGCTTTTCTATTGGGGGTGAAGTGGTGCCTGACTTCCCACAATGATATCTCAGATCATTTATAACACTCCTGACTATTGTAGATAATACTTGGATTTTACTGGGGTAAATTGCCAAATAATTTCTTTCTCTTCAAGATTGAACACAGATGAAAACTTATAATATTATTACCTTTTTAGGTTCTACACATCATATCAAGCTAAGCCAGCAACTCTCAGTTCAAAGTGATCAGGTATTTTAGGTCAATCAATATTATGCTAATGCACAAGATATGTAGCTTTGTGGGTAAGGAAAAACAGAAGCCTGGCATAATATCAGATCATTACCAGAAGAACAATTCTTGGGGATCAAGATATCAACTTTAAAAAGGCTAACATGAATTGAACTTAGATATAAATTTTAGCATACATGCACGTACGTTAGAAATGTTAGAGAATGGCTTCTAGAGAAGAAATGGTGGACTGAAGGCAGTTTCACAAAAATCAGCTCTTTGTAATCCCTTTCTGGACAAAAAGAGGACTTGAGATGGCCCACAAATGCTCCAGACAGCTGCTTCTCATAAGGGGATTTTGTGAGAAAGGACAAAGAAAACTGAAAATAAATCAAGTTCTTTGACATTATTTGAAGGGATTAAGATTATTAGAAATGAAAGCTAGTTTATTTGATCCAGGTTAAAATAGATATGTTATTTCTGGCAAGCCTTAATGGACTTTTGCTGACATCAGGACTGAAATGATGAGGCTTTATGTATTTGTTTACAAATAAGAGATGGCATATGGAAAGCAACAATATTTTATTTTAAGAAGTGATAAGTTACTAACATTGTTTATATTTGTTCTGATGAAGATGGAAAATCACTTCTTTATACATTTCTTTTTATTTTCTTTACTATATTCTTATTTTTTCTTTATTTTCTATTTCTTTTTTTCCTTTGTTCTTTATTTTCTGCACCTTCTTTTTCTTTATATTTTATTTTTTAAAGTTTTAGTTTCTACTATTGTAATTATAATCTTTAATAAAATTACTGTAAAAAAGGAATAGTATTTCTTCCTTGATATATATTAAGTTGATAAATGATATTTCTCAGGTTGATGCAATTTTAATCACACCATTATTAAAAAGCTTTTTAAAAACACAAAACAAAAAGAGCAAACAAGTCATTTATTATGGAAAAGTTTATGCCTAAGAAGTTTTGTTCAAAATTAAAAGCACATAATATTCCAATTGCTAGCTAAATTGATTATCAACTATCATTGGCTTGCATTTATTTTGTGAAATCCACAAGGATCTGAATTATTTTTCTGGTCATTTCCCCACATGATTAGTGTCAGCTATGAGGCAATCTACTGTCTGATTATTCTTCAGAAAGTCATTTGTTTTCTAATGTAATTACATTAGAATCAAAATCCCACAAATGTGTGAAATCACACACAATGTGAATGAGTACCATTCAGAACTAAGGGAATTTCAGATTTAAGCTTCTTTAACACTGCTTTTCCAGGTTTTCCTCTTTCTCAATGAGGAGATATCACAAAAAGCAGTATTGTGCTATGATATGGGGGTCTCTCAAGGAATAAAGCTGAAATGTCCAACTGGGGCAAGCCTCAAGGAGCCTCAGATAGCCATGCAGATGCAGCATCTCCCATTGTAGAAATTGTTGATATTTTACTTTTTTATTCTGAATGACTTTTCTAAGAGATCCCTTTATTTATCTGCATCCAGTTTTGGTCACCACAATGTAAAAAAGATGTCGAGACTCTAGAAAGGGTACAGAGAAGGGCAACAAAGATGATTGGGGGACTGGAGGCTAAAACATATAGGGAACAGTTGCTGGAATTGGGTATGTCTAGTCTAATGAAGAGAAGGACTAGTTGTGGCATGATAGCAGTGTTCCAATATCTCAGGGGCTGCCACAAAGAAGAGGGAGTCAAGCTATTCTCCAAAGCACCTGAAGGCAGGACAAGAAGCAATGGATGGAAACTAGTCAAGGAGAGAAGAAACCTAGAACTAAGGAGAAACTTCCTGACAGTTAGAACAATTAACCAGTGGAACAACCTGCCTCCAGAAGCAGTGAATACTCCAACACTGGAAGTCTTTAAGAAGAGACTGGACAGCCATTTGTCTGAAATGGTATAGGGTTTCCTGCCTGAGCAGGGGGTTGGACTAGATGACCTCCAAGGTCCCTTCCAGCTATTATTATTATTATATAAAACTTTTATTCATAAAACATGAAACTCAGTCAACTGAACACTCAAATTGACTGGCACTAATGGTTGACACGGGTTGCTGCCAGCATCCTAGGTATCAACCAGGTATCTCCTTAAAATGTAAGATGTTCTGAGTAGTGCAGGTTTTTTTTAGCTTTGCTGGAGTTATTGCAGGAAGCTGCAATTTCTTGATGTATTTTGCAAAGTTTTTGGACATAGTTCCCAGTGCCCCGATGACAATGGGTATCACTGTTACACGTTTCATTCATAATCGTGCAGTTTCGATGGCCAGGTCACAGTATTTTGTAATATTTTCCATTTCTTTTTCTTCAACTCTGGCATCTCCTGGTACAGTGATATCAATCAACTGTACACTTCGGTTCTCTATGACTGCGATATCTGGCATGTTGTGATCCAAATGGCGATCTATCTGTATTCGGAAGTCCCACAAGATCTTCACCCTCTCATTCTCGACAACTTTTTCCACCCTATGTTCCCACCACTTTTCGGACACAGGCAAGTCGTATTTTTTACACAATGCCCAGTGGATTAGTTTAGCAACTTGGTCATGTCTAGGTTTGTAATCAGTTTGTGCGATTTTGCTGCACTCACATACTAAATGTGAAACAGTTTCAACTTTGTCATTGCAAAGTCGGCAATTTGGATTGTCAGTAGATTTTTGTATCTTTGCTTTCATGGCATTAGTTTGTAGTGCTTGTTCTTGGCCAGCCAGTATTAAGCCTTCTGTTTCTTTCTTGATGGTTCCCATCTTAAGCCATGCTCATGTCAAGTTGTTATCACATTTTCCTTCAATGTTTTTCAAATGCTGTCCATGCAAAGCTTTGGTTTTCCATCTATTTAATCTGTCATTCAGCCATTTTTCCTTATATTCTGCCTTTGTTTCTGTTATTTTTATAATGCTCTCTGTTTTCACAGCCTGCAGCAATTTTTCTGTACTTTGATTTACATAGTCATTCAAACTTCGTCTTTCTTCTTCTACAGTTTGGTGAATTTGCAGTAGCCCTCTGCCCCCTATTTTTCTTGGCAGGTACAACCTGTCGATGTCACTTCGTGGATGTAGAGCATGGTACATATTCAAAAGTTTACGTGTTTTCTGGTCTAGGTGTTCCTATTCAGCCAAAGTCCGGTTGATAATTCCAGCTGGGTAGCATATCACTGGGACTGCCCATGTATTAATGGCTTTATTTATATTTCCAGCATTCAGCTTTGATTTTAGTATTTTGCAGACTCTTCTGATGTATTCCTTTTGTGTTGACTCTTTGACTTTTCAATTCAAGATGTTATCTGCTTCCAATATGCCTAGGTATTTGTAACCATCATCCTTTGCTAGTGCTTTCATAATACTTCCATTTCCCAGTTCTATTCCTTCTATTTTTCACATTTTTCCTCACTGCATGGATAATATAGCACATTTTCCAAGTCCAAAGTCCATTCTGATGTTGCTGCTAAACAGTTGCTGCACTGAGTATTGATTCAAGTTCAGTGTGGCTTTTCGCATACAGTTTTAAGTCATTCATGTATAGTAGATGGTTTATCTTAAGTCATCCATGTATAGTAGATGGTTTATCTTGCCATGCTGGTTTGAGATGTGGTATCCCAGTTTTGTGTTTCATAATATTATTGTCAATGGAATTAATGTGATGTTGAACAGTAGTGGTGAAAGTGAGCCCCCTTGGAAGAGTTCTCATCTGATGTTGATTTCACCTATGTTCTCCCCTTTTGCTGTTAGAACTGTTTTCCATTTTTGCATATTTGCTTTCAAAAATGTACAGATGGTTTTGCTGATTCCAAAGTTTTCCAAACACGCATTAATCCAACTGTGGGGTAATGAGTCAAATGCTTTCTTGTAATCAATCCACGCCATATTTAAATATGTTTTTTGTTATTTTGCATTTTTAAGTACCATTTTGTCAATGAGCAACTGATCTTTTGTTTCTCTTGATTTTTTTATAATTTCCTTTTTGTTCTGTGGGATAAAAATTATTTTCCATCAGATGATTGAATACTGAATTTGCCAGTATTCTTGTAAAAATTTTGAACGTTGTTGGCAGGCAAGTAATTGGGCGGTAGTTGCTTGGTTCTGTGCTCTTTTCAGGGTCTTTCATTATCAACTATGTTTGACCAGCTGTTAACCATTCTTCACTTGTGGCATTTTGAAGCATTTCATCAAACTGAGTGGCCATGCGGTGATGGAGGCTGGTGAGGTGTTTCAACCAGTATCCATGCAGCTCGTCCAGGCCAGGTGAACTCCAGTTCTTGACCTTCTTTACTTGTTTTGCAACCATATCGATGGTTATTACAATATTTTCCACTTTGTTTTGTTTTGCTTGTTTTTGGATATCTTTGATCCAGGGGGCAGTTTTATTATGTTTCACTGGGTTTTCCCACCGTTGTTTCCAAAAGTTTAAGGTTTTTTCTTTACATGGTAGAACAGTAGTTTGGACTTTATTTTTGTCGAGTGACTGATAGAAGAGGTGTTGGTTTCTTCTGAACTGGATGTTTTCACGATATTGTTTTATTCGTCCTTCATATCTTTCAATTTTCTTTGCTGTTGCTATTACACACTGTTTTAGGTTTTCCATGACTTCTGTTATTGTTTTTTCCTCCAAGTTACATTTTTGTATAAACTATTTTTCAGTTTTTCATTCTTTAGTTTTCCTTCTTTCAAGTATTTCAATTTGCTGACATCTCCTCTTAGTTTTTTGTTTTATTTTCAAGTCAAATTTTCCACTTAGTTGTTCCAGTGGGTTTCTTTTTTGGCATTTTATAACCCAATTCTGCAGTTATAACGGCGGCTGTACTGTACATTAGTTGGTTTGTTTCATATAGTGTGCTGGATGAGATGGAAGTTAAAATGTTGTTCACAGCACTTAGTAAATCTTTCATTCGTTTGCTATGCACTTCACAGATGGCAAGCAGTCTTTTTCTTTCTGTGTTTTCTTTGATGTGGTTTTCAATCTTTTCTTTCAGCATTTTCACTAGATTACTTAGCTCTACACTTTCGAGTTGTTGCACAGGACAGTCTTCATCCTTTGTGGTGGCTTCTTTTGCTGGTTGGTCAGTTTGCTGGTTAGTTTATTCAGGTATTGGAACAATTTCTTCAGCCTGTTCATCATCATTGCTTGTTGTTTTCTTTTTAGCCAATGTTCCTAAATGTTGAATTTTCACATCTGTAAAAACTTTATTACGGATGATGAAACATCTTTGATTCATTAATCATTGTTCAGTTATGTCACTTTCTGGGTGCTTTTCCTTCCACAATTGCATCATTCCTTTTTGAAATTCCCTGGCTGTTGGTTCTGCCTGGTAGTAGCATTGGATGATTTCTCGATTTTCTTCGGTTGTCCAGGTTTTGCGCTTTTGTTCCAGTTGCTTTACAGTTGTACACTCTGGTTTCCCAGCAGTAACAACTGAACCCTGTGGCAAATTTTTCAACAGATGTCCAGGAGCCATAGCATCTGACGCGGTCCTTGTTGATCCGGGCGATGACTGATCCAGTATGGAATTTTTTTTATTTCTTCTCATCATTGGTGATGGGAGGTGCCTGGGTTGGTTCATGGTAGCTAAGCCACTACCAATTCAAAGACTGGTAATCCCATAACCATAGGGACTGCACCCGATAGCCATTCAGGCCCAGCCATAGGATTATTATTGTTATTGTTATTATTATTACTATTATTATTACTATTATTATTATTATTATTATTATTATTATTATTATTATTATTATTATCATCATCATCTATTTATTTAGATGTATAAAATGCTTTGATTCCAAGTAACCTTTAAAGATATGCATCCCTTATCAGATGAAAGAGACCAAGATGAAAGCAGCAAATAACAAAAAACATAAGAAATCCACTAATCCTAATTATGGCATCATAATATAAACCAAGGCTAAAATAAAAAAATGGAGACAGTGGTTACAACACTGTAACTGAAGGTCCACTGAGTTTTATGTTGTCTTGTGGCCGTACTGTATATGTATCTCCTTGTTCAGCGATTGCTTCATCTAGTGATCGTTCAATAGATGAAAAAGTAACTTTGTAACTAAGCTTCACTTTTATGACTTTCATGGGTCTAAAAGGGGAAGGAAAGCTGAAGTAAGACCATAAGTACAGTCATGGTTTCATTTAGCAATCACTTCACTTAACAATCGATTGTCGTTGCTAAATGAGGTCCATCTGTAGTTACAAACTGAAAACAGAATAAATCCACTTCATTGCCTAAAGGCTTCCTGAAAGAACAAGGTATTAAAGGCTTCCTAAAATCCATCAGATCTCAAAACTCTAGGCTGGAATAAGCTTAGAGTTCTAGCCTTTGCTGATTAAAAAGACAGAAGGTCCATGATGCTGAGCTCATGGAAATGTTCCTTCATTTTTCCTCTCATTTTCTTCTTTAGCCTTCAATTTTTTTTTAACATTTTAAAAGGAATAAGAAGCAAAGATAAAGAAAAGACAGTAGGAAAAGAGCACCAAAGAAATAAACAAGAAGGTTGCAAGCCTCATGGGATTAAGTAAATTAAATACAGATTCTCAGAATAATGTTTATTTAGTCCGATATACTATATTTAAAAGCCTTATGTCATTTTATAATGACTGATCATTATTTTTTAAAAAGTTAATGTGTAAGTATGAAATTCCAGACATGGCACAAGCCTGTGGGTAGAATTTAAATTAATTTTCTACTGATTTGTTTTTCAACTATGAGGTTATTTTAGACATTGAGGCATATTCCACAACTTAATTTGACATTTTTCTGCTGAAAGAATTCCAATGAGAAATCTAGCAGCTCTTAGCATGTACAAAGCTAATTTGATAGACTGTATAAAAACATAAAGCATAGTAATATTTGATAGGAAAATGGAAAAGTGAGAAGACATTCAAATTTTAGAAAAGTATTTTAGTTTTTAGTTTTTGGTTCATTGTGTTATAAATTATTTTCTAAAATTTCTGAGCTTTACATTATTGTCACTAAATATGGAAGAATGATCTGACCTGATTGTTATCTTTCCCAGTTTTATAAAATGAACTTTCAATTTTAGAAATCAATAATAAAGTAATATAATTTTAATACTTATGGTTTAAATAGTTTTTATATGGTTTTTATGTTGTTTTTATTCTTGATTGGAAGCTTAAATATTGTCCACAGCTATTTGGTAAGCATTAAAGTATAGAAATGTCAGTTTCTTATTTTGCATATAGAAGAACAGGCAAAAAGTGTCATGTGCTTTTAAGCCACAATTAGACCTATTGTCTACTGGTTTCTATGTAATTAGAAAACCTCTGATATTTCAAAACATCATTTCTATTCTATTTCTATTCATCATTTCTATTCTATTCTACTTGTTTCATATTTAGCCAAATATGTGAGCCAGAGGCTGAGCTGTACTGCATAATTCTATGTCCTGCATTGTAGATATGACATAAACCCTCCCCCAGGTATGCATATTCCCAGGCCTTCAAATCATGAGGCTATATGGGTAACATCTGTTTCCCATCAGATATTCACACTGTAGAGTGATGTGATTATATCATGTGAGATGTTGGAATGGAATATATGAAACAGGTTTACTCTTTTTGTATATGTTGAGTGAAAGAGACAGAATGAAAATTGAACTCTGGTACAATTGGCTCTGTAATTTTATTTCTGGACATAAAGTTTTGCAACAAGAACTAGTCTGGTATGGTGCTTAAGCAGTGGTGGGATTCAGCTGGTTTGTACCACTTCAGCAGAACCGGCAGCTAATTTTTTGTTGCCAAGGCCCAGAATAGACTTCAGGAAGCAGCATCCACACAGAGAACCAGTTGAATCCCATCACTGTGTTTAAGGCATCAGGTTAGAAACTAGGAGAATGTGAGCTCTAGTCCCATCTTAGGCACAAAACCAGCTGGGTTGCCGTGAGCCAGTCACTCTCAATCCTAGGATGGAAGCAATGGAAAACTACTTCTAAAATCTTGGCAAGAAAATTGCAGGGACTTGTTCAAGCAGTTTCCAAGAATCAAGACTGAGTCTTTCTTTCTTTCTTTCTTTCTTTCTTTCTTTCTTTCTTTCTTTCTTTCTTTCTTTCTTTCTTTCTCACTTTCTTTCTCTCTCTCTCTCTCTCTCTCTTTCTTACACACACACACATACACAAACAGAGAGAGAGAAAACAGGTATTGTAAACCTTATTCAGCAAAAGAAGCACTATAAGCCCAGCCACAAACAAGATTTCTATGCTGTATTTTTTCTCAGAAATAGATTTTAGCTCAGGAGGCTAAAAATAGAATCATATAATGGTAGCTTTAATAATCCATTCATGGTTTAGATGCACCATTTTCCTGAGTACAACAAAAACACTTTTAGGGAAATTTAGAGATAGGACTATTCATGTAACCAGGTAATAAGTTGCAAAATTTGTTAAAACTTAAATTAAGATTTTCTATTGGGCCTTGAAATAAGAATGGGAGCCAGAAAACTATAAGCTAATACCAATGGTCATGCTAGTCTGCAGTTGGAACTTTGCAAATCATCTTTATGTATCATAAACCATACTAGTGAAGATTAGCAGAACATAAATAAATGAACCCAGCTTATCTGCATTCTAGCAGGCTCACAACAGCTTCATCTGGTACAAGATCTTCTGTGTCAAGACCTATACTACTATACCACATACCACCAATTAGTCAAAGAGTAGCTAGAAGTTGTTAATATGTTTTTTTAAGTCATTCCATTCAATATAGCTAAACATCATTTCCCAAACATTCGGGCAGATAAATTACTGATTACCATTTTGGAATTGGTTTTTGGTGGGTTGGTGTTGGATTGCATTATTTTGCTCTTATTCAATCCATTACCATCTCCATGTATCAGTTTATTATATAGTCCCATTAGTCATTTAAATCTGCATAAGTGTGTGGTGTGTGTGTGTGTGTAAAGATATATGATATATATGGAACCTTTCACCTGAACTTGGGAGGGTCTAGTCCATACACTGTGCAGATGTTCCTATACATGGTTCCTATGCCAGTTGTTTGGTCGTGCCATTCGGTATATGCTAGCCTTGCTTGTTTCTTAAACCCTGCCACTGTATGTTGGGCTGGCTCTGAAGCCTCTTTCTGAAGTCTTGAATCCTCTCTGGTGGTTGGTATGTGTGTCTGTGTTTCTGTGTGTGTACCATTTCCCTGAACAGACAAACCCATTACCATCAGTTTATTTTCCTTGAACCAATGTATTACCATCACCAGATCCTATTTAATTATTCCCTTTCATCAATCATTTTCATGAATACTCATGTATTTTTAAAAGATGAAGAAAATGTGCATTAAGAAAAGAAGGAAGAAAAAAAATGCCTTCTTTGTTTTAGATGATGTACTCTACACTGCGGAGGTGTTTCATCCTGTGAATAAGATGGGATGATTCCTTCTCAGTGAAGTTTTCCAAATGATTGCAATAAGTAAATCTTGCTCAAACAGATAAATTCATGTAAGACTAAAACCTTGTGGTGTAACTTCTACAGAAAGGAACCCTCAACTTCTTATATTCAGAACAACTTTAAAAAAATACCATATTAAATTAGAATGCCCTTTTCAATTTCAGCTGGCAATCAATTAAAAGTTGCAAAATTGATTTGGATTCAGTTTATGTCTGGTCCAGATAATTTAGCTGTGGGAATAGAATGGGGAGAAAGTAACATATTCTTATTCAATATTGATCCTGCTCAGTTTCATGGTCCTCTTTCTTAGCTTGGATTTTGATTAAACCATACAATATCCAGTAGTGGCCAGAGGTTAAGAAATGTCTTAATACGTCAGTGTTTGTCACTCAACAATACCTAGAACTCTCACATTTAGAAAAGTAGAGGAAAACAAGACTGCTTACTTGACCATTGTAGGAAGAGAGTCATGTTAGACTATGGAAAAAAAAAACATCAAAAAGAGTCCCATAGCACTTTTTCCAAATAACAAATTTTATTAAAAGGCATAACCTTTCCGGAGTTGCAGCTCATTTTTTCAGCTCAGCCTTAGAGCAATTTATCTTGAGTGACATCTACTGGTGAAAAGTGAGTGCTCAGCAAATCTTTATCACTAGTTGCTTCTGGAAGATTACCATTTAACTAGCCTAAGTTGCTTTCATATGTTACTCAATCACCCTTATCAAAGTAGAAGTCAGAATCTCATATAGTCTTGCCACCATATAATCTAAGATCATGTTGAAGGGGCTGCAAACTGCTTTTATCTTAAAGCAGCAAATAACATCCTGCAATCTTTTCTATTAAAACTCATACCATTTCTACTAGAAGAACACTGCCTCAGTTTATTAGCTTAAAAGTCAAACCTGTCCTTTTGTTTTTTTCTGGCCATGTAGATGGAGAGAAGCACGTTGTTGCTGGAAATTTGGGAATCGTTTTATTCGCGGACCTTAATCTCTTATATTAGTCCCAAAGCAAGCTCTTTGAGATCTCCTCGTTGCTATTACTCTTCGGAGATTTCAGTCTGCTTCTTGGCTAATTACTACTTCATTCTCGATTTCACCTTCTTTCCTCTGAACGTCCTTTGAAAAACAGCATCAGACATCTTGGAGTACGTAGTGAGGGTGCGGTGAAGCAAGAGTCCGGCAGCAAAGAAGGTTCGGCGTATGGAACTGTCCAGCGTCTCGAAGTGCTGAAAAGGTCTTGAGACGAACTCTGGAGAACGGGCAGCGTTAGAGCTGGCGGGCCAAATGCTAGGAAAGCTTGGTAGGGCGGCGCCACCTATCTACTAAATACCGTAGGAATCGAGCGGAGATTAACTCAAAACGACAGAAAAACACAAGGGTGGGAGGGGGCAACCAGGCGCATTCGCAAGAGCACGCCCAGCTCCTGTACCCTTCTCGGTGCCTGCTGAGCTAATGGGATAAGAGCACCCTGACAAGCGCCTCCTCCTTCCTGGGACTGCCTTCTCCTGCTTGGGCAGCTAGAGTAAGCGCCTTCAGCATCTGGATGGCAATGCTTCAGCCCATATGCTGAACCGGTACTCGTGAAGAAGATGGAATCATATGGCAAGAGAGCTCGTTACCCAGAAGGTAAGGGAATGGATGCACAAGGAGAAATGGTGTGCATGTGGTCGACCGAGGGGGAGGGGGCAAGTGGAAGGATTTATCTCCCCTCACTTTCTATCTCTTCTAAGTCTTGCTTGTTGATTGTGGATGCTTTTAGAAACTGTCGAAAAATTAGGGGGGCTAAGGAACAAGATTCTTTTCCTTCAATGTCTTCCTTTTCTTCTTCCATTTCTTTTTTGTTTTTCTAATTTTCCTTACTAATACCAGATCAGCTCCCTCTGCCTAACTCCTTCACGTACACACACACACACACACACACACACACACACTGCTTAAGTGAAGGCTGAATCTCTGAAAGAGATGGCGCACGGGGGGGGAGCAGCTGAGCGCGCCTATATCACATATAATATGTGTCTTAGTTTCTCAAAGTCATCCAGCCCTGCTGCAACCCGTACATTACTTTCTTGGAGTTTCTTTAACTCATAGGGCAAGGATACTCAAAATTCTAGTTGTCTTAGAAGAAATTTTGCAAAGACCAAAAGGAGGTGAAAAAAAATGGAGTTAAAAAAGAGATGTTGCTTTGTGGGGGGGGGGAAGGAAGTTTATGTAGGGGCTGAAGGGAAGAATCAGCCACAGTGGGTAGAAGAGATACTTGCAGAAAAAAAAGCATTCTGGTTAATTACAGTACGTGGAAAGATTCCTACAGGTAACTTAGATTCTCCTGTCCTCATTCCATCATCTCCCATCTACTGTATGTCTAGGCTGGTGTGTATATAGTAAAGACTTTATTTATTTGTTTATTACTTGTTCGTTGATTTATTGGAATCAAAGCACACAATCTCTTTCCAGAATTCTTGTTTTTCAAGCTGCCTTGAAAAGAAATATTCTAAGGCTCATTCTCTGCAAGAGAGGGGGAAGTTAAAATGCTTGGCTAGAATTTCTAGATTAATTCAAATGTATATCCCCAATGGCTGCCTGTCTCTATTAACCCAGCAGGTCAAGCAAGACTAAATTAAGCAATTCAGTAGTCGTCTCCTTCTCTATTTTTTCTTGCACTGTTATTTCCTGATTTCTTTAACATGCATGTGGAGATCAAAGATATAGGAAAGAACTTTCAAATCTATCCCCCACTCTATTTTTTATGTCATTCATTGTACATGTATCATGCCACACCCCCACCTCCAAATAATATGAAAATAACAATATTATTTCCCTTCAATATAATATCTTAAGGCAGATGGGCAGTTATGAAATATGAAGTATAAATAAATAAATAAAAATAATATATCAGGCTCATTATGATCTGTGTGTAGAGCATAGTTTGGAAAGATGAAAGTTGGCATATCTTTATTGTGTTGCTCTAAACTGTGTTTATGCTGGTTGCATCAGTAAGAGAAAGATAAATGGAAACTCTTGTAAGCAGATATATTATCAGCTGGGAGGAGAAAGAGAAAATCTAATTGTGAGCAACTGCAAAAGACTCATCAAAGCACAGTTTGCATTTTAAATGAAATGATAGTTGAACCTAAGTGTGACCTTTTAAAAAAAAATCTAGACAAAAAAGCTGGGTTCTAATGTATGTATTTGTCTTATTATAAATCTGAAATTTATTTCATGAAACTCCCAGTTTGCAGCTTATCAGTCTTTCTTTTTTTAGATCATCCGTGTTGGTTTAGAAATAAGTTGTATTTATTATAAAAAGGGGGAAAAATTAATTATGTTTTTCAGGGACACCTGGAAATTTTTGAATTATTGACAGAAATTAATGAGAATCCATCATTTATTTCCTTTATCTTATGAGTGAATGTTTCATAAAGTTCTTTTCCAGTGTGCCATGGATCTAAGCAAAGACTGTGGATTTATATTTTCAATGTAGAAATCAAATGATTAACAGCCCTAGCTTAAAGATAACTCATGTCTATTTAAGAATAGATGGAGTGGCAAAAATATAAATTTAAAGAAAGTTAGCTTGAAATAAAGATTTTTTGCTTACTCTTGTGATAGTTAGCTAACATTTTGTTTAAGTCATGTAGATAAATTCCTTTTCTCAAAAATATCAATATACTATAAAATTAAAAAACCCTTCTGACAAATCATGTACATCTAGCTTTGTAGCATGTATACAATATACAATTCCTATTTGTTGTTGCTGCTTTTAAATACTCAAGTGATGTTAGTATGAGTCTAATCCAAACTGTAATAGTACCTTTCCTGTTGCATTTGCTGGCTACAGATGGGGAAAAAACTGATTGTAGAATGCACAGTAATCTTATTCTAGCTGGCTCACAATATTCCATCATTGTTAGAATTATATATATTTGCATTTGTTCTGTGGAGGAAGATTTTTATAATAATGTATTGCTATCAAAACATGTATCTAAACTCGTTACATACCATTTCCTTGTTTGTTTACTACTGATATCCTAGAGTGACATTTAGCTCAAATATATTGACAGCCAAATTATGTTAAATTGTGCAGTGAGGTGAACAACCTTATAAAACTTTGCCAACCATTGGCAAAGCAAAGTACTGCGAGCATATAAAATCTGTACATTGCACATTTATTTGGGAATAAATTGTTTTATTAGTGGGACTTGAGCCAATTCATTTAATTTCCAAGACTAAATTATTACAATATAGTATACTTATCTTTATGTGTGTATTTGTCCTTGCAGATGACATTCTATGATGAAAGTTTTTCCTTTTACCCTAGAATACCTTGTGCGTACTTTCCATTTTTCATGTAGCATGACTTACTGTTATAGTAGAATGTAGCATATGGCCTATTACACATTGGTCTCTTAGAAAGCACTTAAACTAATTCAGAATTCAATAGTTCACAGAATCATATCCATATTCTTAAACATATTTTAAAATTGCTCTGGAAACAGTCAACTGCTCCACATTTTATGTTATTTTTTACTAGTATTAACATATTAATAAACATAGGTTGTTCTTTGGAACATGTCAATAATTAGTACATTTCTTGCAAATCTGCAATTGATAATTAACACTGCAATCTAATAAATATACTCAAGAAATGAAAACTTACTGAGTTCAATAAGATTTATTAGCACTGAATTTTGACATTGCAGTTTTGCATGTACTTACTTGGAATCTGAGTAAAAGCTACTTATATGTGGAATTTAGTCCACAATAACCATAATACCATGTCTGAAATCCATTTTAACATAAATACTTATTGTTTTTAAAATATAACTTATGCAAATTCAATTATGGCTTAATATTGTCTTAAGGGACACATTTGGTGTGCTTGTGACAGTAATGTGGAGTAGAGATGACACATTACAAGCATTTAGAGAAATGCATTCTGGTGCCTTTCAGAAATTTTGGGAAAACTCAGTTTCATTTTCAAATATTATTATATAAATTATAAAATATAAATATAATTATCAGATAATTCCAGCATTATTCCATTCCATTCCAAGGGGTTCTAACAATCTATTTGGGGTAGCCTAGGGATTCTTTTAAAATCACTTAGTTCTAAATATGGAGGGTTACTTAAAAGACAGTTGAAACATTTTCTAAGAATTTGCCTTTATTAATAACATTAATTCATGATATATTTAATGGTGCAACTGATCGTGTTCAGCTTCTTTTACTAATTTTAATAATCCATTAATAGAATTCTTCTGGTAAAAGATTCTGCCATGTTTGTTTGGGGAGATGAGATGTCAGCCACTAACACTGTATTTTCTAATAGTTCTTCTTGACTAGGGAATCTCAAAATTCTGCCATTTAAATGCTCAGTTCTGTATTAACTGTGCTCATTCAATCACTTGAGGGTTTGTTTTTTTTACTACATCTAACATTCTTTGTTGATCTATGCCAGCAAAAATGTAGAATCTTCTTGTTCATCCATCATCACTGTTGAAGGCCTCAACAGTGTGGATTTTTTGAAAAATAATCATGTTAAGATTAGATGTGGTGTGATGATTGATCAGGCCAATTTGGGAACAGAATGTTCTTGTTGAACAGACAACATATATAGATACTGCAGCTACTGTGCTAGTGGCTTTGGTCTTCTGAGCTAGCACTTATGCTGTGCTTCAGCAATGAGCCTTGATTAATAAATTTGACCACCTTTGTGGATGAGACCACAAAGTGGCTTTGTGCCAGCACTTCCCAGTGGTTATGTTTATATCAAGGGATGTCAGGGAGGCCTTTGTATTATTTATTCTTATTTGAGCCTCTTCCAGTAGGAAGCTTCCCAAAAGGAGTTGCCTGGGTATCTGCTTATCTGGTATACATATGACATGACCTTCCCTGTGCTTTCTTCAGAAGTGTGTGGACTGATGGTAGATATGCTCTAGATAAAACTTCAGTGTTTGGTGCTTTGTCTTGTCAACTGATGCCTAATATCCTATGAAAACAAGTCATGTGGAAATGGTTAAACTGTCTTGCATGACTTTGATACACAGTGTTTCTCAAGCACAAACCCTGCCTGAGTAGGCTGTAATGTCATAGGGGAAATGTTGCAAGAATATTTGATTTGTTCTTATCTGTTATTTTTTACCCTTACCCATCCTACAACTGATCAATGTATTGAAACTTCAGTTAACTGACAAAATAATCTTAGGAATTACATTGAATTAAACTTTTGATGTGGTGATTCACATCAGCTGGTACAGACTGTTTTCTATAAAGTTTGTATCAATGGAATTTCTTCTTTTAGGAATGAAATGGATTATTTGTTTCCCTTTTTTATATATTGCTGATATATTTAGTTTAGTGAGGATATATTTCTTTTTGGTGTTATTGTTGTTAGCTGCGAAGTTGTGTCTGACCCATCATGACCCTATGGACAACGTTCCTTCAGGCCTTCCTGTCCTCTACCATCTTCTGGAGTCCATTTAAGCTTACGCCTACTGCTTCAGTGACTTCATCTAGCCACCTCATTCTCTGTCATCCCCTTCTTCTCTTGCCCTCAACCTTTCCCAGCACTAGGCTCTTCTCCAGTAAGTCCTTCCTTCTCATTAGGTGGCCAAAGTATTTGAGTTTTAGCTTCAGGATCTGGCCTTCTAAAGAGCAGTCAGGGTTGATCTCCTCTAGGACCGACCGGTTTGATCACCTTGCAGTCCAAGGGACTCACAGGAGTCTTCTCCAGCACCACAGTTCAAAGGCCTCAATTCATTGGTGCTCAGCCTTTTTTATGGTCCAACTTTCACTTCCATACATTGCAACTGGGAAGACCATAGCCTTGACTATACGCACTTTTGCTGACAGGGTGATATCTCTGCTTTTTAGTGTGCTGTCTAGATTTGCCATGGCTTTCCTCCCAAGGAGCAAGCATCTTTCAATTTCTTGGCTACAGTCCCCATCTGCAGTGATCTTGGAGCCCAGGAAAATAAAATCTGTCACTACCTCCATTTCTTCCCCATCTATTTGCCAGGAATTGAGAGGGCCGGATGCCATGATCTTGCTTTTCTTAATGTTAAGTTTCAACCCAGGTTTTGCACTCTCCTTCTTCACCCGCAACAAGAGGCTCTTTAGTTCTTCTTCACTTTCTGCCATTAGAGTGGTATCATCTGCGTATCTTAGGTTGTTGATATTTCTTCCGGCAATCTTAATTCCAACTTTTGATTCATATAGCCCTGCCTTTCTCATGATGTGCTCTGCATATAAGTTATATAGGCAGGGCGACAGTATACAGCCTTGCCGGACTCCTTTCCCAATTTTGAACCAATCAGTGGTTCCATGTCCAGTTCTCACTGTTGCTTTTTGGCCCACATATAGGTTTCTCAAGAGACAAATAAGATGGTCTGATACGCACATCTCTTTAAGAACTTGCCACAGTTTGTTATGATCCACACAATCAAAGGCTTTAGCATAGTCAATGAAGCAGAAGTAGATGTTTTTCTGGAACTCTCTAGCTTTCTCCATGATCCAGCGTATGTTGGCAATTTGATCTCTAGTTCCTCTGCCTCTTCGAAATCCTTCCTGTACTTCTGGTAGTTCTCAACTGCTGGAGTCTAGCTTGTAGGATTTTAAGCATAACTTTACTAGCATGTGAAATGTGTGCGGAGAAGGGTGGGATATAAATGGAATTAAAAATTCTTTGGCACTGCCTTTCTTTGGAATTGGAATGTAAACTGATCTTTTCCAATCCTGTGGCCACTGCTGAGTTTTCCAAATTTGCTGGCAAATTGAGTGTAGCACTTTTACTTCATCGTCTTTTAAGATTTTGAATAGCTCAGCTGGAATACTGTCACCTCCACTAGCTTTGTTGTTGCTCAGCTTTTCTAAGGCCCACTTCACTTCACATTCTAGGATGTCTGGCTCGAGGTCAGTGACCACCTCATTGTGATTGTCAGGGACGTTAAGCTCATTCTTGTATAGTTCTTCTGTGTAATTTTGCCACCTCTTCTTAATCTCTTCTGCCTCTGTTAGGTCCCTGCCATTTTAGTCCTTTATCATGCCCATTTTTGTATTAAACATTCCCTTCATCTCTCCAATTTTCTTGAAGAGATCTATGGTCCTCCCTATTCTATATTTTTCTTCTATTTCTTTGCACTGTTCATTTAAGAAGGCATTCTTATCTCTTCTAGCTATTCTCTGGAATTCTGCATTCAATTGGGCATATCTTTCTTTTTCTCCCTTGCCTTTCGCTTCCCTCCTTTCCTCAGCTATTTGCAAAGCTTCCTCAGACAGCCATTTTGCTTTCTTGCATTTCTTTTTCTTTGGGATGGTTTTGGTTGCTACCTGTTCTACAATGTTGCGAACCTCTGTCCATAGTTCTTCAGGCACTCTGTCTATCAAATCTAATTCCTTAAATCTATTTGTCACCTCTACTGTATATTCAACAGGGATATGATTTAATTCATACCTGAGTGGCCTAGTGCTTTTCCCTACTTTCTTCAGTTTAAGCCTAAACTTTGCAATTAGAAGCTCATGGTCTGAGCCACAGTCAGCTCCTGGTCTTGTTTTTACTGACTGTATAGAGCTTCTCCATCTTTGGCTGCAGAGCATATAGTCAATCTGATTTCTGTGTTGACCGTCTGGTGATGTCCATGTGTAGAGCTGTCTCTTGGGTTGTTGGAAAAGAGTGTTTGCTATGACCATTGTATTCTCTTGACAAAATTCTATCAGCCTGTGCCCTGCTTCATTTTGTACTCCAAGGCCAAACTTGCCTGTTATTCCGGTTATCTTTTGGCTTCCTACTTTAGCATTCCAATCCCCATGATGATAAGGACATCATTTTTTGGTGTTAGTTCTATAAGGTGCTGTAGAGCTTCATAGAACCGATCAATTTCATCCTCTTCAGCACTGGTGGTTGGGGCATAGACGTGGACTACTGTGATATTGAATGGTTTGCCTTGGATTCGAACTGAGATCATTCTGTCATTTTGAGGATTGTATCCCAGTATTGCTTTTCCTACTCTTTTATTGACTATGAAGGCTACTCCATTTCTTCTGAGGGATTCTTGCCCGCAGTAGTATACCTGATGGTCATCTGAATTAAATTCACCCATTCCTGTCCATTTTAGTTCGCTGATACCTAAGATGTCGATGTTCGGTCTTGTCATCTCTTGTTTGACCCCGTCCAGCTTTCCTTGATTCATGGATCTTACATTCCAGGTTCCTATGGAGAAAAAATCTTTATAGCATTGGACTTTCCTTTCACCACCAGACACATCCACAGCTGAGCGTCCTTTCGCCCAGTCACTTCATTCTTTCTGGCGCTACTAGTACTAGCCCTCTGCTCTTCCCCAGTAGCATATTAGACGCCTTCCAACCTGAGGTGCTCATTTTCCAGCGTCATATCGTTTTGCCTTTTGGTACTGTCCATAGGGTTTTCATGGCAAAGATACTGGAGTGGGTTGCCATTTCCTTCTCCAGTGGATCACGTTTTCTCAGAACTCTCTGCTATGACCTTTCCGTCTTGGGTGGCCCTGCACGGCATAGCTCATAGCTTCATTGAATTACGCAAGCCCCTTCGCCACAACAAGGCAGTAATCTATGAAGGGGATATATTTCTAAAACTCCATAATAATTTTCTGGTACTCATATTTTCTAAACTCTGCTTATGTTCAGCTCTCTTTTCTAAATCTATTTAGGATTATGTTCTAGCAATAAGCTAAAAGCCCAAATGCTATATTTCACTTTGCATCTTATAGTAAGGACATTTTTAATAAATTAGACAAACATTATCTATTAAGTAAGAAATCTGAAAATTCTGTGGTTTTTAAGAATATATTACATATTGTGAAAAGTAAAAAAAGTGTTTCAGAGCATTGTTTACTCCTATTGCTCTTGAAAGAAGAGTAGAATTGGGCAGCTCATGGTTAAAAACTGGGCCTCTTTTTATATTTGAATACATATCAGCTTTTATTGTATTATCTTAATTGTTAAAAGAAATACTAAATTATGCTTGTATATGAAGGGTCTTGCAACTAAATATGGGCATGAAATTGAGATTCATTCTAAAATTCTAATAAGTGGTTTAAACATTGATATCACCCTTTGTTTTAATACCTTGATTTTCAAGGTATTAAATGAAGTAATACATTATCTTTCACCTTTCACCTTTTTTTTGCTTTTAGTTCTGATAATGAATGTAGGCCTTGAATTGTCTTTTTCATTTCCCTTCTTAATTTGAAAATAAATGTGATGCCTTCTACTAGTGTGTGGAAGGACACAAATTCTTTTTAACAATGTGATTTCAAGACTATTCCAATATTTCAATTGTCAAAATATTTCCTGTATTAAAATAAATATATACATTTGTATGGTATATAGAACAGAGATGCCCCATGTTGAGATAGGCAGCAAATAAATTTAACAAACAAATAAATAGACGAGATGGGTGACACACAAAGCTAATAAATAAATAATCAGTTATAATTAAATCATGGACTTGGCTCAGCTTTTCTTCAGTAGTTTGCCAGCCTGCATTTCAGCTGATTTTATTTCTAAAATATATATATCGTTGAATTCTTTAATTGTAAGATAATTGTTTTAAAGGCGGTTTTTGGAGTGATTTATTGACAGTGATACTTTCAGTTCTGTTTAACATTTCAAAGATATGTTGATGTCAGTTCCTTCACTGTCAAAATATAGCTATAGAAATCTCTATATATGTAAGATATCTGATGGTAAAATGATACCAGATAAATAAGCTAAATGGACAAATGAGGTTCTGATGGACCAAATAATGGACCAAATCATATAAAGTGCATAGGGAAAGAGAGACTATACAGTATATTGTTATGAAAACAATCAATCAAAATGTTTTCAAATGTTAGGGGAGTAAACAAAATATTGAATATAGTAAACACACGCTAATTAAGAAGTACCAGAAGTACAGGCAGGATTTCGAAGAGGCAGAGGAACTAGAGATCAAATTGCCAACATACGCTGGATCATGGAGAAAGCTAGAGAGTTCCAGAAAAACATCTACTTCTGCTTCATTGACTATGCTAAAGCCTTTGATTGTGTGGATCATAACAAACTGTGGCAAGTTCTTAAAGAGATGGGAGTACCAGAACATCTTATTTGTCTCTTGAGAAACCTATATTCGGGCCAAGAAGCAACAGTAAGAACTGGACACGGAACCACTGATTGTTTCAAAATTGGGAAAGGAGTCCGGCAAGGCTGTATACTGTCGCCCTGCCTATTTAACTTATATGCAGAGCACATCATGAGAAAGGCAGGGCTAGATGAATCAAAAGTTGGAATTAAGATTGCTGGAAGAAATATCAACAACCTAAGATATGCAGATGATACCACTCTAATGGCAGAAAGTAAAGAGGAACTGAAGAGTCTCTTGTTGCAAGTGAAGAAGGAGAGTGCAAAACTTGGGTTGAAACTAAACATTAAGAAAACCAAGATCATGGCATCCGGCCCTCTTAATTCCTGGCAAATAGATGGGGAAGAAATGGAGGTAGTGACAGATTTTATTTTCCTGGGCTCCAAGATCACTGCAGATGGGGACTGTAGTCAAGAAATCAAAAGACGCTTGCTCCTCAGGAGGAAAGCCATGGCAAATCTAGACAGCACACTAAAAAGCAGAGACATCACCCTGTCAACAAAAGTGCGTATAGTCAAGGCTATGGTCTTCCCAGTTGCAATGTATGGCAGTGAAAGTTGGACCATAAGAAAGGCTGAGCGCAAACGAATTGAGGCCTTTGAACTCTGGTGCTGGAGAAGACTCCTGCAAGTCCCTTGGACTGCAAGGCGATCAAACCGGTCAGTCCTAGAGGAGATCAACCCTGACTGCTCTTTAGAAGGCCAGATCCTGAAGCTAAAACTCAAATACTTTGGCCACCTAATGAGAAGGAAGGACTCACTGGAGAAGAGCCTAATGCTTGGAAAGATTGAGGGCAATAGAAGAAGGGGACATCAGAGAATGAGGTGGCTGGATGGAGTTACTGAAGCAGTAGGCGTGAGCTTAAATGGACTCCAGAAGATGGTAGAGGACAGGAAAGCTTGGAGGAACATTGTCCATAGGGTCGCGATGGGTCGGACACGACTTCGCAACTAACAACAACAATGCTAATTAAGTATGATTTAATTTAAATTGTTAATTTGATTTGAGAAATGAAGTCAATGCAGTTTGGATAGACAACTTCATCTATTTAACAGGAAGATTCAATACTTATTTTTGATTTGTCTGAAAAAAGTGTCCCAAACTCCACTGAATTGTTGATTCAATTCAATGACATCAAAACTGATTCGATGCTCTGCATTAAATTTCAGCCAAATCTTCAAACTGAATATGTTTGCATCCCTAGAATATAACCAATATAATACTACAGCAAAATCACAAGTCCATTTTATATTAGGGAACAGAAACTCCCAAACACTGCAACAATTTGAAAAGTAGACATAGGGATAAAAAAAAATACCTGGAACTAAAATTTTGTAAAAACACTCAGGAAAGTGCTATGAAAATGTAACAATAAAAGCCTCATGCCATAAAGACATTAGAGTATTACCAGATATGCTCTCTGGGGAGGATATTGTGTAATCAAGTGGTGAGTTTTCTTTCATAATAATATACCATACATGAAAAAACAACTCTTCTGGTAACATCAAGATTTGGTTGGGAACATGTAGTATGAGAAAGTTCTTTTGATACTAAGATCTGAAGTCCAGAAAGGCTTTAAAAATTAAAAAAAACCAACATTTCAAATTGGATCTGCAATTGAACTGGAGGCCTGATTTTTACACACTTGATCTTACAGGTATATTATGTACTTAGTGAAACTGCTGCAGTATTTTCAGAAATAGCCCCATTTGTAATACCTTATAATAATCCAAACAAGATTAACTGAGCATGGAACACTGAATGTTATATATTAAGTAACAAAACATCTGTCATTATGCTAGATAGGAGACGTGGAAAGAAGCCTTTGAAAACTGTTGAGAGCTTTGAAATGTCAATTGTATAATTGATGGACAGGTTACCAGATATTAATAAAGATGGAGAGCACTGCAGAGATTAATATTTATATCCTTTCTGGGAATAACTGGAAATATCTCATTCAAACAGGGGAACAATATTTAAGCCTTCACTACGATATATGGCTTCACCTCTTAAGCTTTATATTTCCATCCAATTTGTTGATTATGCCATTAAAACTGTCCATAGAACTGGTCAGATGTTAGTCAACATTTTAATAGCATTCTTGTGACTTGCTGTTTGCTAGATGTCCTGCCATTTTGCTAAAACCGTCAATTTTGTTGCCTTGCACAAAACTGTCCATGTTATAAAGTTTGTGTTATTTATTTGTTTACAATTTATATTTCTAAGAACATTCAACTCAAGAGCAACCAGAGTGCCGAGTTCTGTACCTCCCCTCTTTGGTATAATGGTTCTATCAAGACTTGCATGTATTTTGCTCAGTTTTTTATGTCTTTAAATAATTAGATTATCTTATTGATTACAAATCATTTGACAGACCATAAAGTGGAAATCTGATATCCAAATATATAAAATAAATCAATAGACTATGCATATTTGAGTGTAAATGCAAAGGAAATGAAAGGTAAACTATGAAAAGAGTATGACAACTTCACCTTAGATTTTAGCAGGCTTAAGATTCTATAGTTGGATGTTTAGTAACATATAATGGGCATAAACTATGCATTTTTAGTGGGCCTCTCAATAACAGGAATACTTTAAAATATTCTTTACCTATTGATTCTCCAGAGTTGGGGTTTTGGACATATCCTGGCATTTGTGTAGCTATATGCATTTGTATATTCTGAAAACTAAATCCAACCCTGTATTTTAAAATAAATCCTACAAGGAAGACTTTATGAGTACACGTGCCCTTTTCAGAAAATCTATTTACAGAAATGCAGGAGATTCCTAAGATCTTGGGAAATTAGTTTGATAACTCTGGTCTATTATAATGGTTTAAGACTCTGCTACAAATATTGTTCAAATATTGTTCAAAACCATTTGATGGCCCACATAAGTCAATTGCCTAATCAAAAATCTGTGCAATGCTGTTCACCTAGTTGTTCAACAATGTGCTGGATAATTGCTAAGCTGTTATAATTGCTCTCACTACATTTATGCTTAACACTTTATGGTGGATTTGAACCAAACAAAATAAAAGCATACAAAATGATTTCTCCAACCTATTCCTAGATATACATGTGTGTGTGTTCTAATAAGAATGGTTCTTCCACAAACATTGTGTAACTTAATATCAGTGGGGTTTTTTCAGTTAGGGCCCAGCATTTACTCTTGGAAAAAGTTATTGTAAGCTTTTTTATAAGGAAGCAAATTTAAATGAACATGTTGGTGCCACTTTAAATTGTGTTTAGTGAAGAATGATTTGCTATTCAAAAATTTTACTTATATTAATGACTTTATTATGCTGATTACCATTGTGTACTTTTAAACAATAATTCATTTGACTACCAAGGTTTAAATTTGAAAAGGGAAAGCAAGGAAAAACTACACGATCCAGCTACCTATTGTATTTCTTACAGTGTAAAACCCTCACTCCTTTTCTTTCTTTGTACTCCCTGTGTGTGGATGAGCATGAGCACATGAGACAAATTAATCCAAAGTCATGATTTTAGTATGTTTGATGCTTTTGTACTTTAGAGTTAAAGTATTTGACCAGAACACCAAGCTTCTGGCAGTTGATTTTCCTGAATCTTCATTTAGATTCCAGGAGTTCTTTTGAAGATGTTGTTAAGAAGTCCTGTGGTGCATTTGTTATCATTAAAACATTGTCTCTTGTATTTCAAAGACTCTGTGAAGCACTATTGCATTCTTACCTCCCACACCTTCACCATGACTAAGTGTTGCTAGAGAGAATTACTTAACCATTACACAGATGGCAAAAAAATGGTACTTATCTTACACTGTCTTTTTAATTGTATTTTTAGATGGATTTGAACTGAAGCCAAGGACTTTTTGAAGAACTTCTTTCCTCCATCCTGAGACCAGATTCATCATGGCAGCAGGTGTAGCAGCATGGCTTCCTTTTGCAAGGGCAGCTGCCATAGGTTGGATGCCAGTGGCCAACTGTCCCATGCCACTAGCCCCATCAGAAAAAAATAAGCGCCAAGATGAGCTAATCATTCTCAATGTGAGTGGCCGGCGTTTCCAGACATGGAGGACTACATTGGAAAGATACCCTGATACACTACTGGGCAGCACAGAAAAAGAGTTCTTCTTTAATGAAGACACCAAGGAATACTTTTTTGACCGGGATCCTGATGTCTTTAGGTGTATCTTAAACTTTTATAGAACTGGCAAACTACATTACCCAAGGTATGAGTGTATCTCAGCTTACGATGAGGAGCTTGCTTTTTATGGGATCCTGCCTGATATCATCGGGGACTGCTGTTATGAAGAGTACAAGGACAGAAAGCGGGAAAATGCTGAGCGATTGATGGATGATGCGGATTCAGAGAATAAACAAGACTCTATGCCAGCCCTGAGCTTCCGGCAGACCATGTGGCGAGCCTTTGAGAACCCTCATACTAGCACCTTAGCCTTAGTCTTTTACTATGTCACTGGCTTCTTTATTGCTGTTTCTGTGATCACCAATGTGGTGGAGACCGTACCATGTGGCTCAATGCCTGGCAACAAAGAACAGCCATGTGGGGATAGATATGAAATGGCTTTTTTCTGTTTGGACACAGCTTGTGTAATGATTTTTACAGTCGAGTACTTGATGCGACTCTTTGCAGCTCCCAGTCGGTACCGGTTCATCAGGAGTGTGATGAGTATCATTGATGTGGTGGCCATCATGCCCTACTACATAGGTTTGGTGATGACTGGCAATGAGGATGTCAGTGGAGCTTTTGTGACTCTGAGGGTTTTCAGAGTATTCAGGATTTTCAAGTTCTCCCGTCATTCCCAAGGCTTACGAATCTTGGGGTACACACTGAAGAGCTGTGCGTCTGAGCTTGGTTTTCTTCTCTTTTCACTCACGATGGCAATTATTATCTTTGCTACTGTGATGTTTTATGCAGAAAAAGGATCTTCTGCCAGCAAGTTCACTAGCATTCCAGCATCATTTTGGTATACTATTGTCACCATGACAACTCTTGGGTAAGTACTATATTTTTCTTTGTTGAACAAAGAAAAAGGGTACTGATTGGTAGAGTTTCAGAATTTTCTGTGGTAGCTGATCTTTTCTACTCCTCCCAGATCATAGATCAAAAATATTTTTTCTTTTGATTGTTATACATGTACATCAGTTACAACAAATCACCAATTCATATTTGTAGTTAGAAAAGGACATAGTTATAGCATGATAGGATAGGCCAAAATGTTTTGGAAAATCAGTTGTTACTTAATTAATTGGGAATCTTTGGAGTTTCTTCCTGTTCTCATTTTGAATATGAGTGGCCTATAAAGTTTCTTTTGGTTTAAATAATACTTTTCTAGTATGGGATTATTGAAATCCTTTTTACATTGCTTCTGACAAAAAGTGAAATGTTGATTAATTAAAACTAGAATCAAAAGAATATGGTCTAATTCAACTGGAAAAGAGAGAATGTACAAACCAAATGTTTAGAAAGAAAATAAAAATATATATTTGCATTCTTTGAAATCAAATATTTCATTTTAAACATCTTGAACCGCTCTCAGAAATGTCAGCTTCAGAGAGTGCTGACACTATTTACCCTTGTATTGTTAATAGTAACAATATATTTTCTGATTCTTCCATATTCCACACAAGTGGCATTCTCACGCTTCTAGAATTTCTTCACTCAATTTGTTTTCTGCTCAGCACAGAAATACAAAAACTCGAATAGGCAGGAATATTAAAAGACAAATAGTAAACCATTAATTACCCTACCCTAAACTGTTAGTGGTGTCATGGATATTTATTTCAATATTATTGTTGCTAGCAATTCATGGTTAGCATTTTTCACATTTTAACAATATCTTGGAAGAAGAACAGGATAGATAATATTTATAAACTGAATTTATTTAGATTTAGATTTTAGATTTTATTAGATTTATATACCGCCCTTTCCTGAAGGACTCAGGGCGGTTTACAGGCATTTTAAAATCACATCAATATAAAATAACACCTCACCCCCCATCATTAAAGGTGGAATAGTTTGGTTAGCCCAAGATGCCGGTACACAAAGCCATATAAGAAAGTTTAACACATTTGGTTCTTTCTACCTTAATTGTTCCCTGGCTTCTGATTAAATCCAAACAGATACCACAAATTAAGAATTCCGAAAGTTGACCAGGCTGAACTGAAAATCAATTTGTATGGATAAATGAGTCTGTACCAAGAAAAAAGACTTAGGGTAATGCCAGTATGATATCCATAGTACAGGAATTACAAAATGTTAAATTCACCAATATTGATGGTGGAATCACATCCCCATATACCCAAATGTTTTAGAGTGGTGTAAATATTTGCAATCTGTATTACAAAGGAGGGGCATGTAACCCATGGGATATTTCCACTATCTTTCTACATCATAGGGATCAGTTGCATTTTCAGCTTTGATAACTTTAACTTTAAGAAGGATGTTGATACTAGTTATAAACTATTTTAAGTGGAAAAAATATTTCATATAGGATAATTAATCAACTTTAGCTTCTTTCCCCCACTTATTTAAAGAAATTCACTGTTCTGTAACCTCTGCATACAATATCAGGCAAAAAATATACAAAAAAATGATCAATTTTCCCTCTATTTGTAAGATTGTATGGCTTCTGATTTTTAAGCATACTTCAAAATTGCTTTTCCAATGTTTGATCATCAAACACTGCATATCATTCTTCTTGTATTAAAGGTATTTGCAAAGAGACTTGAACTTTATAAGCTGAAACGATTAAATATAATTTATCTCCTAAAAGGGAAACCAATTATGATTTAGTGGAATGAAAATATTTGGAAAATACAGAAATGTAAAAACTTAACATGTGGAACTTCACTCAAATAAATGGCCATCTTATTTAGTTTTGTTTAAAAAATGAATTTCAAAAGCTTGCTATACAAAAATAAATACTTTGGGCACCTTGAAATTAAAATATAACCTAGAATTTATTTTCATTGCATTTTGGCTTCTTTTGTAAGAATATGTTAAAAATTATTAGTTTCAATTAATTGCAAGAGGGCAACAAAAACAGATGTAAAACTCAAAATTGCACATAATTTCAAATATTACTTTCAATAAAAAGACAAATGGTATTTGAAAGGATGATGTAAAATGATTGTAAATGTTAATAATATGATACAAATATATACATTTTACACATGGCAATTGAAAATTCTTACAAATTCAAAGATAAGGAAAGCATGTGGGGCACCTGTGATAAACATTATATAGCACCATATGTTTTATATGAAACTATACATTTTAAAACTCTGTATATCTCATTTAAGCTTCATACAATGTAAAAATGAATCTGAAAATGATGCCAGACTACATAGCCCCTATGCATATTACTTAAAATAAGATTTAAGGTTGCTGACAAATATGTTTGGAAAGAAAAATATTTCTATTATTGGAGACCTTAGTGCTCTCTGAGCTTGTTTGTTTTAAGACCTTTCTTTACCTAACTAAGTAACTTCATTAGGGCTAGTGAGTGCCTGATTCACTCCCTGATTGTGTAGAGTAGCTTGCCCTGTCACTGTTGATGAGGTATCATTTTCTCCTTAGTTACACCATTGTTTTCTGCTTGCTTGTCTGATATTAATCCTTGTTTATCTGGGTATTGACTGCTATAAAGGATGTGTTCTGCTCTTTTTGTTTTCTTCTTAGATTTTTTAAATAAAATTTGCTTGCAGATGTTTTTAATGAAACAACAACCAAGCTCAAAGAACACCAAGGACTCCACAGTTCAGTCCTGAGCTACATACATTATCTTCTACTGAGATTTCTATTGTTTCCCTTTTTGCAAAGGGAAGCAGGACAAGAAATGAAATATTTCTAACCTGTCCAAATATACCGGGAATGATTCCATGGTACCATTAATTCTGTGTTTAGCTAACTGAAATACTCCCAGACATAAAGCACCTTTCCTTTTTGCACATAATGATAGTCCAGAGTGAGTCTTCTTGAGCACTCTAAAGTGTTCCTTGACAAGGTTAATCATATAAATTATAGCAGTAGTGCTAAGCTCACTAGGCAGGCTAAAAAATGGCAGATACTAAAATAGGATATTTAACATTTAAGGCTGATCATTTTAAGCTTTTTTGCAAACTACTGTCTTCCAACAAAGATTAATGCATGTACCTACTTGTATTATTTGTCTGGAATTATTTTTAAATGGAAGAATTTGCTGAAGCATCAGCTGTACAGTCTGCATTTCTTACATTTCTTAAAGACCTTTTTGTACCATAAAGGTCTTTTTTTATGATAAGATCTGACAGCCGCGGATAGGAAAGTATTACAGAGGGTAGTGAGCACAGCACAAGACATTGTGGGCTGTTCCCTGACACCACTGGATGACATCGCCAGGGCTCGTTGCCTTGGAAGAGTGAGGAAGATTCTCAGGGATGACTCACACCCTGGACGGTATCTCTTTACTCTCCTACCATCCGGTAGGAGATATAGGAATATAGCCAGCCGTACCAACAGGCTGAAAATAGCTTTTATCCGTGGGCTGTTAGGCTTTTAAATGGGACATAATCTTATGCAGAATTGACTTGGGAGGCCGGTGTGTGGTGTAGTTGGTTCACATAGTGTGGTGGGATGGAGGGTTTGTTTTCACTGTGTGTTGGGGGGAGAGAGCACGGGGGGAGGCTCAGCTAATCTCAATGTGCACATGTTGCACTTTGACAATAAAGGTTTATTTATTTATTTATTTAAGGTCAAAACACCAGATAATAATACATGGAGAGCAAACTTCTTTACTTTTTTCACTCTCCATTATACCTTTTCTGTTAATATGTCATTACTTGCCCTTTCCCCTAGAAGCTGTTAAAGCTATGTGTTCCTGTTGATTTTTGAGAAAGTACCATGTTGTCCTGTAAGATTTGTAAAGGGCAACTCTGTACCATGATGGTTGCTATGGCATTTCTGAACTTCAGAAGGAACTATATGGCATTATCTATTTTGGATTTCCTTCAAAGATAAAATGGAAACTTTTGTCTTTGCCTCTGAAGTAACATCAGTGCATCTGGACTTTCAGAGCTTAAAATCTATACCATTATCTTCAAAAATTGAAATCACTTTGTTGAAATCCATGTAATAATCCTCTCCTTTAGTTAGAATTGGACTTTGATTCATAATTTTCATCACCTTTCAGGTTTGGGATATTTGAATCTCACTAGTATCTGAATGGAGCATTTTCATAAACCAGCTACAACTAACAGTAGGATAATTACAGTCCAAAGTTTATTTCAAATTGTGTACACTCAGGCTTTTACTTCACCAGTAAAACAAAACAAAGAAGCAAACAAAAATATCTCCAACCTACAACTATTGGAACGTCTGAATAAAAGAGTATTGTAAATTAAATAGCAGGCTAAGATCACACATAATGTAACAAAGGTATTAAGACATGGAGGCTTTTTTTTTAAAGAACTAGATTTCTCAGAAAATGTCTCTGCCTCCTCTTTTGTTCCTAATTAATTCATGGAATTAGAGTTGGGGAAAGAATCATGACTTTATTCCCATTTCATTCTCTAGATCCTGTTTGCCACAGTAAATGCTGAATATGAATGTGTACTGTAGTTCTTAAAAACTGGACAATAGGACACATTTCTACACATTCCTTGTGTGGAAAAAATTGAAAACATGTGTGTTAAACAACTTCAATTCTAAACTATGATTCAGCTTGCAGTAAAGTTTCATGTATAAATGTATTCATAAAACCTGCTACAAATTGATCCTAGTTAGCATTATATTGCATGCATAAAATCATATATTATTTGCACAGTATATCTTTATGATCTCCCATGATGTCTACCTACTGATGCAAGTTGCCAGGGTTGGTGTGGTCCAGATTCCTTTGATCAAACAGTGTTACCTACTAGGACTTGGAAGTGCACTTTATGTCATGGTGTCTGTAATGAGTTTCCCCATGAGACCTGGGTGACTTACACCATGATGATATTCCAGAAGGCTTTAAACCTCCTAAGTCGTGGGCTATGGCAGCTGGAGCCACTTACAGGATGTCCTTGGTTTCCCCCCCCCCCATTTTCTAGCCTTATTGTTGTTGCATATTATTTTGTTCTTATTTATTTATTTTTTTATTCTGATCACTGAATTGTGAGCAACCTAGACTCATTCTGGAGTTGGATGATGTTAAATAAGATAAAATAAAAATATTTTTAAAGTAAAGACCGTATCAATGGACCATTTCATTTTAAAGATCTATCTTCATTTCGTAGGACCATGATGTTTTTCAAAACTTTTAAGCTGAGTAATTCTTATTTCTTTTAAATTATTCTGATTGATTGATCAATCAATCTATTTATTATTTTATACCACTCATTTCACTATTCAAAGTGACTCTGGGTGACTATCTAACACTTCAATTTCTATTTGAAAATATTTTATATACAAGAACTCACTCATTCTAAATGTAGATAAATCACAGGAACTTTCAAGTGATAACTTTGTGTTGCAATTACTTTTCTTTGTAATTTTTGTAGTTAGTTGCTCTGAAGCTTCTTCAGTTTGCCTCTAGGATGAGAAAGAGAAGAAAAACCTATTTCCTCTTGTCATAATTTGGGGGCCATAGTGACTCAAGTGAAATATACCACAGAATAGTACCTTAAATCCAGAAAGACAAGAGGAGACTTTCACTTACCATAGAGTAGAGACTAAAGCAGCCAAAAACCTGAGCAGTCCTTTCTATCCTGGGAGAAGATTAAGATCATAAATCTGTCAATCTCCATATTTAGCTGGGGAATATATCTTGTATTTATTTTCAAAATGAGTTTTGCATTTTGTGTTTGTATTTTTTCTTCTTCTGCTTCTTAGTCCAACCCTAACTAATTTTTGGGAATCATGGTTGCTGTTAAGTTGCTGTTAAGTTATTATGAAAAGGTGATTGATCTCCATCCTCAGACCTCTGATCCCAAATTCAGGGTAGAATTTAAGTATTATAAACCTGTGCTGGAATGCCATCAAAAATATGAAAACAAACGAACAAGAGTTGTAGCCCAGAAGCTTGTTGCCTACTTTCCTGACAACCCTGGTTGATGACCACATTAATTTGTTGAAAGTTTAATTGAAATTTAATAAATAGCACCCTTCTCCTCTCACTCTTCTGCTACTGAATTTCCACAGTTCTGTCTTATGTCTAAATATATTACCCATGTAGTATGGCTATATTACTTTATCCTTCTCATCTGTTCCACAGCCTTCTCTATTGGTATTATTATGATGATTATTATCCTTGTTATTATGGATTATTCCTTTGTTGTTTTGAATGTACACTGAGATCTTATGCACTGGAGCTAAATTCCTTGTGTGTCCAATCACACTTCGCCAATAAAGTGTTCTGTTCTATTCTATTTCTAATCTTTCCTTCAGTATAAGCAGGGCTTTTTTTGTCATAGAATGCTCAGAACAGAGTTCCGGCACCTTTTTTGGATGGAACCTTGTAGGGTAGGCAAGGCAGGTTGTATGACATGTGTGAGTTCCGGCACCTTTTTCTTTTACAAAAAAGCACTGAGTATAAGATGTTATTTTATTTAAGTGAATAATTGCACATACAAGAAAAGAACACATTTTTCTAATTATTTAATTATTTATAATGGTTATAAACAAATTTATAAAATTACTGTAAACTTTGTAATGAGGTTTTTTCCTCCTACACAACTTCAAGCTTCACTGTTCCTAGAGAATTGTCTAAATGCTGCTTTCCAAGTTATTCGGCAGTCTCTTTCTGCCTAGGCAAACTTATACAATGAGCTTCTGATGCCATTTTGGCAGGAGTCTATTTGTAATTAGATTACATTTACAATTCTCTATCTGTGGTACATTGCCAAAACATCCAGCCCTATTCTCTAGTGAATTGCAAAATCGGTTTGTACCTTGCCCAGTTAGTGATATGGCACTTTGCATCTGAATAATTATTTGACTTTTATAAACAGTTCAAAATTATTGGCTCAGTTGCACTTTACTGCCCAATTAGCATTTTTGAAATGGTTTTGGACCAGCCAAAGTTATGTGTGCCTTAAAATACAAATAAGAGAGTGTTGGTTTATTTTATGCATCGGAGAATTCAATCTGAGTAATTGAATTGTTTCCCTTGTTCTTGTTAGTAAAGCAGATTGATTTATAAATAATTGGGAATATGTAGGTTAACTTTTCTTAAATTAAGTTCACTGAAACAGGAAAAAAGGTTTGCTAAAACATAAGCAAGCCAAAACAGTAATTGGATATTTGCACATGCTTTAATTCCTAACCCTTGACCTTTTTTTTTTCAAAACACAAATACTAAGAAATTTAGTTTGTTTGCTTACGGAAATTCTTTTAGGTTCTTCAACTAAAGGAAAAAATAATGTGGGTCAAGGTCCATGACTTGTGTTCAATACAATCATAAGCTTGTTTACTTGAAAATAAGTCTGACTTTAATGTCATCTACCACCAACTCAATAAGAATAAGAATGAAAAATGCTGATGACAATAGCATTTACCTTAATAACTGGAATAAAATCTTTGCTAACCTTTAAGAAGGTAGCAATAGAGGAGCAGATACAAAATGTTGATCTTGTGAAATGCTTTGAGGTTACAGTGAAGTTCATTGCCAAAAAATAAGAGAGAAAGGAATGATACTAAAGCAGCAGTATTTGTCTGCAAATCTGTCTTTAAAAAACAAAAGATAAAGCCACAATTGGTTTTGAACAGCAAATTTTCTTCTAAATGCATTATTAATGAATCCTAAATGTAACATTTTTTATTTATAAAGGGCTTGACATGCCATTGAAATGGACTGCTCTTACTTTCATTTGACAAATGAGAAAAAGAGCTGGCAATTAGTGATGTGATTTATCAAGTCTTACCAATTCCTGCCTGAGAAAGGATCTGGATATAGGTTAGACCAGTGTTTCTCACTCTTGGCAACTTTGAGATATGTGGTCTTCCAACTTCAGAATTCTTCAGCCAAGATTATCCATCTCAAAGTTGCCAGGTTTTGAGATATGTGGTCTTCCAATTGTTATGGTGGCTAAGGGTAATAAGACTTATATGACAGCTGCATCAGAAGAGCTTTCTGGAGACTAGGGAATATGGTAGTTTGGAAGTAAATGGTATATGAAGTTTCTTCTGACTCAGTTTCTAGTGATTCCGAAGAGTCATCTCTCTGTTTGGGCCTTAATTTCTTGATATGTATATATTTTGAATTATTAACCGTTATTTTTCAATACTAAATAACTTAACAAATTTTGAACAATCTATACTACACCAATATAAATCAAACATCCCAGATTTCATAATTTCCTATTTACAATATCACATACATTCACACTTTATATGTAGTATATTATTAGAGATATTTGAGAAACATTAACTTTATGTGTCTATAATCAGAGTGACAGTTAATGGATTTAAGGCAGATCACTCAAAGAAAAGAATCGAGCTACAGTCTGTAATAAAATGAATCCATCACCGGAACTCAGATCCAAGTCCATCAGTTCAGTGAAGCAAATAAGTCAACTCATAAGGCAATTCTACCTCTACTTTAAGAGTTCTAACATTAAAGCTTCTGAGAAATCCAAAACTCTGTCAAGGTCCTTCTCTTCTGACAAGTGGAATATAGACTTTTTTTTCTTCTATTATAATAAGGGAGACAGTCTTTATTACAAGGACTAAAAATAAATTCTTCATTTATTTTTTAGTCTAGGGTTGGACTAAAACCTTCCAAGAGATATCTCAGAGATAGAGTAAGAAACTGGAGAAGGTGGGATGCACTGCTTAGCACTTTAATGCTTTTTGCTGGCATCATGGCAGCGAATTAAAGTCCCTATAGTTTCCAAAATACTGAATGGCTCCAAATGGTTGTGGATTTCCAACACAGAGCACATTATACATATGTATATTGTATATATGGTTTGCGAGTCCAAGGAAGGGCAGCAGCCCTGGAATCAATCACTTCATACAAAACTGAGGCATGAATAGGAATAGAATAGGGGGGGAAGCAAATAAAATTATACTGTTCCTACATCTTTCTTAGTTCTGTTGTGTTCGTAAGGTTCTGATTTAACAAAGGCTGTTTTTAATTTAGCATCATTTAAATTTTACTCAGGAGGTTTTGTAATGAAAGTGTTATTCTTGGGTGCATCCTTAATCAATCTGAATTACTGAAACAGTTCTTCAGAATTAATTTCAAGTCAGCTGCCTGCTTATAGGAGAGACATTCTCTTCTGGAGGCTGGCAGCTTCCACCATCCTTCTGGGAAACATAATTAAATATTTTGTTTGTGAGTGTGTTTCCTCTGCCTAAAATTAGAGGATTTTAATATATGCTCAGTATATTTATAGAATTATTTTTTTTCAGAAGGATTTGCTCAAAATTATACAGGGAGTCCACAGTGGAATATGGGAATGAATTTTGGGTAAAGGATGATTTCTGAATGGTAACCAGTTTTAAAATGGGAATAGGGACAATGGAAACTTGTCATGTCCTGATGCAAAAAATTAGATTTGCTAAAATATTTTCTCCTATGTCATTTTTGATATCATAGGCATTTTTGGCTGTCTTATTTGCACAAAGCCCTTAGTTATTTATCTTTCTATAAATTATGTGCTTTACTATATTAAGCATTGGTTCCCTTTCTTCTAAATGTAAGAGGTGCTACTGGCTGTATCACTTATATAAAACAAATCTGAGGAATTTGTATTCTGCTTGCCAGGCAAAGTCAAACATATACATGTCACATTAAACCAAACTGTTATTACAAACATAATCAGTGGTGGCTTTGTAGCTTGTATGAACTCTAGTATGTCCTAGAAACCTTAGCAGAAGGCGCTACCTACAATTATCCAACTTAAAGAAAGAAGTATTACTACACTGCCATGATGCTTTCTGGTTTTTCTGAGTGTATCTATATTGAAGAATTAATATTTGGTTTTATTTGTATTTACAGGTAGAGAAAAGGTAGTAAAGATTTTTGTCTATTGGTAGCATAATGGAAATAATTTACCATTGCCTTTGTCTAGGATGTTATATAGCTTTTACCCTAGTATTTGGTGATAATCATCTAACCAAGCACTAACCAGTGCTTTTTTTCAAGGAGGTCAACCAAAGTCAGAGTCAGTTTGGTATAGTGATTAAGGCACCAAGTGTTGTGATTCAGGGTCAGCCTGTGGGTTCGGCAGTTGGGTCGGACGATTCAGAGGAGGAGGAGGGGGGTGTTGGAGAGCTTGCTGAGGGTGTTGGAGAGCTTGCTGATTAGAGCCCTCAGCCAGGCCCCTCCCACCTGGTTACGACGCAGACCCAGGAGTAAACAGAGGAAGGCAATGGGGCACCTTGGAAGGAGGCAGAGAGAAGCCACGCCCTGAACTGTTTAAAAGGGGAATGCGTGGGAGGGCTGGTTTGCTGAAGGCAACCATTTGAATAGCTCCTGTTTCATGGTTCGTGTCTTGTTTTTGCTCTGTTTGCTTTTGTGTCCATAAATTTGGCAGGCTTAGTTCCAGCCTCTTGCCTTCTTGTAAAGGGGTTGTCCCTGCCTTATCTGCAGGGCCGGTAGTAGGCTGGTACAGAACACCAAGCTAGAAACCAGAAGACCATGAATTTTAGAACTTCCTTATGAAGCTAGCTGGATTACGGCTTAGGCCAATCATTCTCTCTCAGTCCTAGGAAGAAGACAATGACAAGCCACTTCCAAAATCTTACCAAGAAAACTGCACTGACTGTGTAGGCAGATGCCAGGAGTCAATAATGACTTGAAGGCACCAGAAACAAAATAAAATAGTCAAACTCAAGTAGATGTAGCTTCCTGCTATGATCATTCCTATATCCCAGTGGTTCTCAACCTGTGGTCCACAGAACCCTGAAGGGGCCACAATGTCATCACAGGTGTTCCACAAAGGCTTGATGCAATCTAGTGCTTTAGAACTTGAGTTAAGTCTTGGTGGCCCATGGCCATGATCCATATTTAAAGAGGGTCCATGGTCAAGAAAAGGTTGAGAACTACTGCTTTACATCAGGTTCCTTTTTATATATATAAATAAGGGCACTAGCATTGGTATGAATTAACTTGCAAAGAAATTCTTTGTAATGAGTAGAGTGAGGTCTATATCTAAGCATATCTGTGTATCACTGCTAAAATTGTTTTATATATTTTCTTCCAAATTGATTATAAAAATTAGAAATGAGGTGATTCCATTCTGTTATATTATCCATGATATAATTTTTTAAAAAACAGAATTCAGATATCTTAGAAATTCACTGTTTACTTCTGCTGTGTTTAAACAAAGTTTTAATTAGCAAAAGATGTCATGTAGTAGTCTGTTAGGAAATATTTCTGTTTAGAATAAAAGTAAACATGAAGAACAGTATTTTCAGAATTTTGGTATAATAAAATTAGTGAAAGATGCTAAAATAAGATAATGTATCTAATATTACATAGTATACATTAGTTGCATAACAATAAATCAGGAAGTCATAGATGAATAGGCTATTATTAGTATTAGTGTAAAAACACATTTCCTCTTTTAAGAACAACAAAACAAAAAGGCATATTAACCTGAATTGTGAGTCTTATTCATGGTTCAGATTGGTTTTGCAGTATGTCCAGGTTAGCAAATTGACCTTATTACTGACTATAGTTTTTGACTTAAGAATATTTCTTTTCTTGAAAAGTTTCTCAAAACTGTTTGCTCTCAAAAGTAGAGTAAGAACTACTCTTAAGTGAGCCAAAAGGCAGGATTTCAGAATCATCTGCTAGTTTGAGATGCTGCAAGTTATTTTGTTTTATCTTTTATAGTAGTTGAGTGTTGTGAGATATGCAGTAGGGTTTAAAGATATGATGTTGAAAAATTGATTCAAAGTAGCATATTTTTCAGTGCAAAGTCAATAGAGCATACAGTCCATTAAGTACATATACATACCTTTACAGCACTTAAAATTCTCTGAGATATAATGCTTTTTAGTTGAACAGATTCAAATTTGATTCATCAAACATTGATTTTTCCAGTATTGAGAAAATAAATGAGATTTTGGTAATGTAAGTCTATATTTCATACTTCATATCCTACTTAATGATTATAGAAGAGTCCATATGCAGAGGCAGTGGCCACTGAATGTAAATTCTGGAAAGCAACAACAAGGGAACAGAATGGCTTCATGTTCTTTTCTTAGGAACATTTAAGATCTGATTAACTTGAATGGCATGACTAGTGGGAGAATAAATCATGGAAGAACTTTTTCCAGTGCAAGAACCATATCTGCAATCCAGACATCTTATCCAGAGAGTTATGGATGGTTTAAGGATGAAAATATAATTAATTACACTAAACAGTATATACTTGAAGCATACTTAGCATAATTATTTAATAGTCATATATTTTCTACTCCTGTTCTTTTAACAACCAGCACATGATGATTTTCTCTGAGACCTTGTGCCCATTCAAAGTTTATGATTTAAGGCACTAGGGCTTTAGATTTTATACAACTGAGCCACATCCCTGGTCAAATCAAAATATTTTTTTAAATATGCAAAAATCAGGAGGTAGAACTTCAAACATATTCCTGCTCAACCTTCAAATGTGTTACCTTTCCTTATAATTGCAAATTGAAATATGGTTTCTTTTCTTGCAATTGAAAAGGATAGAATTCTATTGTTCACATATGACATAGAAAACAATGGGAAGTACACAAATGTTGTTTTCTTCATTTAATGGTGTTTGTACAGGAGTCAATACAGTTGATTTCAACATTTGCTTTTCTTACTTAATATCAACAAAAGAAGGAAGAGAACAGAATACAGGTCTATTGTAGGCTATTGCTTTTCCTAATATCTTCTTTTAAAATGGGATATTTATCTATGCAATCTTATGTGCTATAACTCAAATAAGTGTATTTCAACTCCATCAGAAAGAAACCAAAAATGTCAATGTAACTTTCCTATTTTAACCTGGTTGATAGAAAGATAGATGAGATAGCATCACTTTTCCTACCCCAGCCCACTAGTTTAATATTTGCAACCCAAAAAACAGCCTGAATTTAATATAGTGAGCTCAATCCAAAAGTAATTGATGGCACAATAGAAAGAAACCATATCTTGAGCCAACATCTGTATAACTCTAATTGCCTGCCTTTAGAAAAAGGACACCATCTTTCCCAAAATAATACATTTATAGATATTAAAAGTGAAATGTGTTTCTATTGGGACCCATTTCTTGCTTAGTACAAATCATGCCCATACTGCACTGGAAATAAAGTTATCAGAATTCAGCCTTTCAAAATATATATTTTAAAGCTTATATGTGCTATGTTGAGGAGAGGAGACAGGGAGAAGAAGGGCAATGTCATTTTCTTCTATCTCAATTCTGTTTATACATAGGAAGATAATTAAATGCACTAGAGAATCTCTTCAGTTCAGCATCAATGGCTAGAGTAAAGTTTGTCCTGCATCTGAAGGAACAAATGTAGAGTTCTCACTCTATCTCCTCAAATGAATACATCAGAAATAGACAAAGAATAGTTGATTAATATATTTGGAAATCTGAAGCCATTCCAAGGATGTTTTTATTAAATAGAAACCATGGCAGGCATGACTCATCACAAAAGCCAACAGAAGCAAACTAAAGATGTTGCTTGCCACCATTTGTTGCCACCTCTTAAGATGCTGTCCACCATGTTCTTTTGCTTTCAACTTTTGTTTGGGCAGATTGAGGCACTCTCAAAATCAAACGAACCACTCAGTTGAAGCCACTCTTTTTTTTTTAAGCAAAATGTAGGCTCATTTTACAATGTAAAACTTTCTTATTTATTTTGTTAATGTTTTGCTCAATCTTAATATTTACTCAGAAATAAATAAATCTTACTCAGGTCTTACTGAGGACTATTTGGATGAATATGCACACCTTTGAGTTATTAATTTGCAGTAATTGGTGCTTAAATTTAGCATTTGATTGGTTTTTTGCATATGGATATATGTTAGTTTTGTTTAGTTGTTAAGCTATTTGTGGGTTTTTTTAAGTTTTTTTTCTTTATTTTGTTTTGTTTCTTTTATAGGAGTTTTGATCCCATCCTTTTCCTTCCTTTGTTAGTTTAGTATTTTCTATCTTTCACCATATAATATGATTGTATCTTGTAAGTTATATAGTGATACGGTGTAATTAATTTATAATACCACATTCTAATTTCCGGTGTGTTCCAAAGTATCTTAACTGTAATATTTTAACGCTTAATTATTGTCAAAACTACTACTACTAATAAAAACAAGTAGCTAAGTAGAAGGAAGTGAGGAACATTTTATGCTGTAGGTTTGGAGAAGACTAAATTTTGAATTAATTGAATCAAACTTACAGTTATGAAGTGTTTATACATCTCACAAAGAGTTCTTAGATTACAAATGAGTAATCTGATGCTTAATTGAGGTTCTCAAACTGTGGATCATTTGGTGGGGAGGAGGTTTGTACTTTTAAAACTCCCTAGAGTCTGATCCTTGGTTGTTTATATTGCATATCCCAGTGAGCAGTTGCAATATTGCAAACCCCCATTATGTAACATGAAAATTTAGACATATATTCATGTAACCCTCAAGAAGAGGCTTCCACACAAATTCATTTATTGATTTAGATGATTGTCATATTACAACCATGCCCCCGGGCTAAGTATTAATGTGACTTATGGTCAAATGCTATGATATGAATCCCAGCAACTGATAGCTATCACTTTAGATATATATTAACACCATGCTAGAAAAGGCTTGTCCATCTCTTTTTCCAATAAAGGAGAATATTTGTAGCTCAGGGTTGAAATGGTACTCTCTGAAATTGGTTGTTTTTTGCGGACATTTCATTACACAAACTAGGTAAAATCATCAGTTGTCAATGATGTTACCTAGTTTGGGTAATGAAATGTCTGCAAGAAAACAACCAAACTCAGAGAGCACCAAAGACCCTTCATTTCTTTTCCCTGAGTGCTTTTATCTGTTTTGCTTCCTGCACAACTTAAAAAACATTGAAATTTTTTTTCAAACTTGGCAACTTTCAGATATGTAGATTTTAGCTCCCAGAATGTTGGCTGGGGAATTCTGGAAGTCAAAATCTACACATCTTAAAATTATCAAGTTTTAAAAACTTAGTGTTTAATTCTTCTAAAATGATGAATTTACTTTCAGGCAAGTTATTCAGGTTTGTAAAATGTTCCCTTGTACAGAAGGATTTCTAAAACTATACTGTTTCAGCATAGTGTTATTATAATTTTATGTTAGTAAACAAAAAACAAATTCACATCTAAAATAATAGAACAGTTTTTCTCAGTCCGGAAAAACCTTCCCAATTTCAAAATGTTAACAAGCAGCAGAAAATATAGATAGTGGATGTAAAATGACAGCAAATTTTGTCTAACAAAGAGCTTTTCCATTTAACTATCCCAACAATGAAAAAGGATATCCCGTTATAGAACATATCCTACCCAGAATACATAATTTATTTCATTAGACTGTTGATGTTTCTTCTCTTTTCAGCTTTACCTTTTCTTGCTTCTGAAAAATTATATAAATTATATTTTAAAAAATCTCCAAGAAATACCAGACTCCATAGAATTCATAACCATTAAGGTTCCAGCTGTACAGTACAAATATTTCTTAAAGTCAATTTAAATTTGAATTTACAATTAACAGAGTAGCTTGATGAAGCAAACCATCAATACATTGTTTACCCCCTTCTTTAAGGAAATCTTACAATTTGAGAAAGTAGAAGAATTAGAATAAAATATGATGTAATAAATCTACAGTGATATTCATAGAGCTTCTCCTCTCATCATCAAAACGAATGTACAAAACCCTTGAGCTAAGAAATTAATATCATTATAAATGCTATAAATCAAAAATTTGGCAGAGGTGAATTGATAGTTATTAGCATGATATTCATCAAAAAGATATTTTATAACTATAAACATTCATTAAGGATTAGTCGTTGGATAATCTATTTGGCAGAGATTAAAGACAGGAGGATAGTTTCCAGAATGGTTCCTTGTTATTTTGCTTTAGCACTAGCCCAGAACTCATTTGCTTACCAAGAGATTTTGAAAAGGGTTACAGTTCCACCATTGTTTACCAAATACAAATGACAATGACTGGATCTACACAATATGATAAGGAAAACACATATGATCATATTACAGCTTGACATTATATATGAACTATGTCTATCTTAAGAACACACACAGAGTTTTGTGAAAGAGGATAGGTAAATAGATAGGCAGGCAGGCAGACAGGACTGTTACTGTCCCCTTTTTGAGAAAAGAGTTGGTAAGCAAATGAGGGCTTTTTTCTTTTTCTTTTTCTACAAGTTTTATTGATTTTCTAATATTACATTCACATATTGGTTTGGAAGCATCACTGCTTCAGACAGGGAGGCAGTGCAGAGAGTGGTGAGGATGGCCGAAAAGATCATTGGTAGTTCCCTCCCTCCCCTCCAGGACATAGCACAGAAGCATTATTTGAACAGGGTCTGTAAGATTATCTGGGACACTACTCGTCCTCTTCACAACCTGTTTTCCTTGTTACCTTCTGGGAGGAGGCCTCGTGGTATCCATAGCAGAACATCCAAATTCAACCATAGTTTCATTCCATACAGCATTAACCTTGTGAACTCTCAGGCTTCCTCCTTCCGTTATATATTCAAGTTGGACAGTATTTAATATTTTATTGTTGTGTATATGTAGTGGTGTGGGTCTATACATATGTTGTATGTAGTATTTTTTAGGTGTGTGTCATGTAGGTGTCTCATTTTGAGAGCGGGCAACTAAATTTCATTTTTGATGTGCACCATTGTGCCCACAGTAAAAAAATGACAATAAAGATTATCTTATCTTACCTTATCTTATATTTGAAAAGCAACGTGGTTGCTGAGTAGTAGTAATTCAATTACATACAGATATCATTAGTACAAATTTCAGATTGCTACCATAAACATTTCCTCTATTTTTCCCTTCATATATATTGTCTATTTGTAAATTTAAAGACAAGTTTTATCCTATCGATCACATAGAAAATAACTTGCTTACATATAGCCATAGTTTTTAGTTTACACATATTCTAGTTGTTTTAACATACAATAATTTAGACAATCAATGACCTAATAGATTTTTCAGTTTTAATTTCCACGAACATTTAGATTTAATGTTTGAAATTTATCATTCCCAAGATTTTTAATATACTCCCAATTCCTCTATCACCATTCCTCACAAAATCTAATATTCAAAATACATCCTGTCTACTTAACTTCTCACCCTCTAGGTCAACAAATAAGGATACAATATGATATCCTTCCTTTTTGCTAGTTATCAGTTTTTTTAAGTAGTAATCAAAATTTCTTTTTATTTCAGTATTTAATACTTCCTCTCTCTTTTTCTTTGTATCTGCTATCTCTTGCTTAAACTAATATTTTTTGTTTTTAACATTCCATACAGACCTACTTATTACTTTCAACAATACGTTTTAGCTTATCTACATTATTCACCTTTACATGACCTTTATACACAAATCAATATTCAAATTAGCTATTAGTATTTATACTGCTAAATTTTAATGACCAATTTTTTTTCTTTATCTCAGTTCATAACAATGTCTTCTGTTCAACATGCATATCTTATCTATTTAAGTACATTCTGTTTTAGATTTCAATAAGATGGTCAAAACTCCATTCTTCTTGAGTCTTATTCTGGCTTTTTTCCTTTGCCAAATCATCTTCCATGTCCTTGTTTTTGGGTCATTGAACCAATCTCCTTGTAATATCATGTATATTAATTGTTATTGGCAAAACCATCTGGTCACCATTTTTTGAGAGGACTTGTAGATCTAGTGGGTCGTCTCTTTATTCTTCCATAACAATGTGGTTGTTCTGAATTGTTTACCCTCTCATCCAACTGTTCTTTTTCTAGATCCTCTAGTTCCTTCTAAGTTGTATAAGAAACCTTTTCCTTTTTCCAAGTTGTCGATGCCTTTTCTGGATTTTCAAATGTCAATATTTGTTGAATAGTAGATTCTTCTGTCATAGTATTTGAATGTTTCATTTTTTTCTATTGTATTTTGCATAGATAGTTCTTTAGTTGTGGTCAAAGTTTGGGCTTTCATATCTGGGCTGTCTTCTTGTTCCTTCCCATAGTTTCTTAGTATTTCATTGGTTGTGGTAAGAATTTGAATTAGTGTTTTCAACATAGAGAGAATTTGTTGATCTTCATCCATAAGGAAATTCCTGGTCTCCTTCCATATTGGTATTTTAGACCAAAGGCTTTACACTTAGAAAATCCAAAATCCAAAAACTTTTTTTGTCTAGGTAGGGGACAAAGAGCCTTTCACAGCTGTTATTTCAAAATTCTCAAGGTTATGTATCTTCTCTGGGCAGTCAGCCAGGCCCCTTTTAAAGTTTCCCTTTGAGTCCCAAAGTTATTTTAATCTTTTCAGTTTTTCTTTTTTATCTAAGAAAAAACCCAGATTTCCAACAGAAGTAGATAATGAAAAAATAAAACATAAAAAATCTTTCAGTCCACATGCTTTGAGAACTAAAATTCCAATTGGGATTCAGTTACTTTTTCAATGTTTAAAATGCCTCTGGGTATTTAGTTGCCACTCTTTCTGGAGGTCAACTCCAGGGGGTAGAATGCTTAGCAGCTTAAGGAGGTACAGAAAATAATTAGGGTGTAAAAGAGGTAAATCTCACCCAGTCTCTTCTGTGCTGCTTTAAGAATTGTCTGGTGGAAAATGTGACTTCAGCTGTTCACAGGCTAGGGACGAGCCATAATGGCCGGTCCTTTTTTCCAATGATTTGGAGGGATCACCAGGTCTAACGGAAGAGTTGAGGCTCTCCCATGATCCAGCAAGTTCCCCTCCTTGCTGGTCGCCTCTTTGGGGCAATTTTCAGCCCTTTCCAGGCCCCCCCTAGCAATGCAAACCTGGACAGGGGAGAGAGAGAGAGAGCACATCTCCCAGCCGTCCATAGAGGCTGTATGACAAACCGGAAGTCTAATGAGGGCTTTTTTCTATACTACTATCAACTAATCATTATTTCAAGGACAATTGTAGCAGGTATTTGTGCATGAACCACCCATGTTCCACCTCAACAAGGCACCTCAGTCAGCACTGAGGTAGCAAAGTGCCTCAATGGGAAATATCCATAAACCGCATTATTGGGTAAAGCAATGTGACTTTTCCAGCTTGACACAGAAAATCAAAGTGTCATTTCATTTGTAGCTTCACTCTAAAGGGGTATTTTGGTTTAAGCCTTGATGAATAAATATGCTTTTTATTTTAAAAATTATATCCTAAATATTGGGGATTTAAAATTTCAATAGGGGTTTTTGATTTAAGGCTTGATGAATCAATATGCTTTTTTATTTTAAAAATTATATCACAAATATTGGAGATTTAAAATTTCACAAGATGGCAATCTGTTCATGTAATAATATTTAAGGCTCTTTGTATTTCAAGAATATTTCCTATGTTGAGAGCAGGGTTAGAATGCAGTATTGCAGGCTGACTCTACTCACTGTCAGCAGTTTGATACTGACTGGCTCAAGGTTGACTCAGCCTTCCATCTTTCCAAGATCAGTAAAATGAGGACCCAGATTGTTGGCAGAAATATACTGACTCTGTAAACTGCTTAGAGTGTACTGTAAGCCAGACATCTCAAACTCGTGACGTCCTGTGACATCATGCAATGTATCAGACCTTTTTTCCCATTGCTGGCAATGGGGTGGGCATGGTTTTCTGGTGACGTGTCCAGCCTGTGGGCTGGCAGTTTGACACCCCTGCTGTAAGCACTATGAAGTAGTATAAGTCTAAATGTTATTGCTATTGCTATTCTCATTTTTCTCACATCATACTATTTGGGAAAAACATAATTGCAATCCAAGGACACAAATTCAGTGAAATCCAGTTGTGAAATTAATACAAGGTGTCTCAATAGTCTTAAAGCTTAAAACTATACTAAGACTTTTGTTCCATTTCTACTATTTTTCATCATGGCCATAGGTAGGTGAATATTACAAGGCATATGGGATTATTGTCCTTTTTTCTCCTTGGAAAAAGTAACTAAATTAAAAAGGGGTTATGGGAAGTTTTCCAATTTCATTATTTTAAAAGAAGATCCTTGTTATAGGGTGAAAGATCAACACTAATGATGTAGGGCAAACAAATCTCTTGTTAGAGTCCTGGCAATCTCTTGTTTCTTGCTGTATCTTGTATCTTCTCCTGACCTATGGCATGCTAGTCTAACTGAGCTTCCATTATTGTCATTTTGATTAATCCCCAAATATTCTGGAGTTTTTACCCTCTTGACTTTTCCTTTCAACTACGAATTTACTCATTTTAAGAAGTCATACATCACCATTGTGGGTATGCTTTGTAGTTTTCCTTGGTTCGTTGTCATTATTTTTCCACTCTTCCTATCTAGGCTTTTAGTTCTGCTTGAGTCTAGTCCACTATTCCAGCTGTGTGTTTGATGACTGGAATTGGACAGGTGTTAATTGCCTTGAGGATATTTCTTCCACTATGTTTAGACTTTAAAATCTTCTTTACTCATGATGTATTCACTCAGTGTGCTTGATATTGTTAGCTTGAATGATACCTAGGCATTTGTAGCAATCCAGATTCCTGATGTTATTTCTATAAAGTATCTTGCTTCCTTTAGTTTCCACTATTTTTTGCCTATTGATGGTGAGAGTGGCACATTTTTCTGCTCCAATCTCCATGGCAATATCTTGACTGTTTATGCAGACAGTATTCAGTGGTGATTCTATTTCAGATAGTGTTTTCCATACAACATCAGATCGCCCATGCAAAAGAGGTGAGTTGGCCTGGCAGATGTAATTGATGTTTGACAACCATGGCCTGATTTGTTCAATATTGTTGGCAGATGAATCAATGCAATGACAAACAGTAGTGGTGAGAGTGAGTCTCTTTGAAAGATTACTTTCTTGATATTAAATTTTCCCAGTCTATCACCATTGTCCAATAATTATGTCTTCCATTGTGCCATTGATCTTTGTGCAAAGTGTCTGATATTTTTACTGACTCCTGTTATTTCTAGTCCCTTGAATATTAAGTCATGTGGCAGGGTCAAATACCTTCTTGTAATTTATCCAAGCTATATTCAAGTTGGTCTTCCTTCTTTTGCAGTTTTCAAAAATTATCTTGTCAGTTAGGAGCTGATCTTTTGTTCCTTTGCTGTTTGGACAGTTTCCTTTCTGCCCAGGTAGAAAGAGCTTGTTTTCAAGAAGATGCTATTGGATAGCATCAGCTACCATAACAATTAGCAATTTGAAAGTTATTGGTTAGCAGCTAATTGGCCTGTAGTTTCCTCGTGCTGCCTCTTTTGTGGGATATTTCATTATCAGGTAGGTTTTGCTAGATATTAACCAATCTTCAATTTCACCTCCTTGCAGTATGTTCTTAAACTGCTTGGCAATGAGTGGATGTAGACCAGTCAGATCTACCCAAAACCATTCAATTAATCTTCACTGGTGCTGACCAATTCTTGATCTTCCTTGCCCTTTTCTTCACTATTTCTGTTATTATTATTATATTACATAGTATTCTTACATAAAAACATTTTGGAACCACTTAAACATATAAAATTCACATAAAAATAAATGACAAATAATATGTAACACAAAACATAAATAAACACACATATATAAAAAGGAACCAAAAACAAAGGCGCAAGAATTCATATTTATTTTTTTAAAAAGTAAAACTTTGTGTTTTGTGAATTTTGAGAGAGAACAAACTCTGTAAAAAAATTATCAGAGACAAGTCCTAACCACTTTGTCTCTACTTTTAGTCTGGTAATGAGACAACTATAAGCAAGCAACCTGAGAGAGCACTAAGGACCACAAATACCGTAAAAAATAACCACTAGATGGCATTCTGGTTTTTAAGTTCATGCAATTGGACTGTGTATATATCATAAACAATACCTTGTACCTGGCATAGAATTTTTTAATTTATTCATTCATTTATATCCCGCCTTTATCATTTTCACAAATAACTCCTCTAATTAGCAGGCAATGCGATTGCTTCAAAGCTAAACATTTACATAACTAGATATCCCACTCAACAATCAGGTTACTGTAGTCTGTACCAGCTGTGGTTTCCAAATAAAGTTCACAGTAGGTTCACCAAAAAATGCATCTTCTAAATATTAGTTTATTGGTATGTGAAAATAGTAAGTTGCTGTGTCGTTAGCATATCAACTGAAAGTTGCAGCAGGTATTCCTCATCACAAAAATCACTTTGGTCTCCAATGATAGCAAGAATTCTAGGAATACTCCCTAAAACTATGTACAGGCCATTCTGAGGAGTGCAGTCCTGCTAATTATTAATGTCTTATCATGTCCTGTACCAGAAAATCACCCACTGACAAGTTTTCATCTTTTATTCAGTCTCAATTCATTGGCCCTCATTTATTCATCACTTTGACCAGACGTTGGTTCAGAATACAAAGGGTCTCTCATTAGAATGAATTCTAACTCTGACCAGGTTCCAAATTTCATATTTTGGACATATTGTGTGAAAACCCAGCTCTCTTGAGAACGGTGGGAAAGATAGAAGGAAAGAAAACAATAGCAGAGCAAGCATTAGATCTATTTCAGCAGCAAAGGGTGAAAGACCTGAAGGGCAAAGTTGGGGCCAGATCATCCCAGAAAAGGTTTGTCTGTGTGGTCACCATTGATCATCTTAACATAATAGCATCTCACCTGACAGCAACATTTCCCCGACCTTGGGCATGAAAATGAAGAAAAGTTGAATTTGGTTACTACTTGGATAGAGGACCACAGGGATCCAAAAGCTTAGAGTGGCTAGAGAAGCTGAAAAAGCATGGTGGAAGATGGCAAATAACATTTGTAGTTATGTCAAGAAAATTAAGGATATATCCATGATGCTGCCCAGAGTTTCATTCTTGATCACTTTTATAGTATAAAGATAAAGCAGACTTTCTCAAATTCTGCTTGTGAGAGACTTTCTGCTTTGTAAGAGGATCCTGGTTCTTTTGAAGCTCTAACAAATAGTATGTGTCATATAAACAGTTGCCATAGTAATTACTTAAATTAGCACATTGATTTAGTCATTTTATTTGTAGAAAGGAGATAGCTGAGATTTCACTGCTCTCTGTTAAGCTGCTCTTTTTATAAGGTGATGATGCAAATGCTTGGAATGGTTTCAAAGAACAGCATTTAATTTATATACAAAAGGTGTATTAAATATACCTTTGCAGAAGAACAAGAGTGTCATTTTGTCTGCATGTGGTAGATTGCTTCAATGATCTATAGCTATAGATTTAAAATTCTGCATATTGTACATCAAACTGGCATTTGTTGTAACACATGGTCCTATAATTTTTTTCTTCTTTCCAAGGATTTCATTGAGCTGTGCAACCTGTTTTTCATATTCTGGAGTTGATCCCTCCCATGAGCTTATCTTCAAATGTCCGAAAGTTATAATGGAAATTATTAACAGTGGAATGTATTATAATAAACATTTGCAAGAACTGATCAAAATGAATGGTACCTTGCTTGGTGGATTGAGTGTGGATTAAGGCGAAACCTGAATCCAATTTCAGTTGTCAGAAATATGAAGGCAGGGAAAGCATGGAGCCAAGGAGGTGACAGTTTATGTTTCATATTAAGAGAACAATTTAGCTTTTCTGCAAAATTAATGTTCAGCTCTCTCATAAAATACTATATATTAATGTGTATTTAATATTCTGTTAGGGATACATATATCTCCAGGTTTCACTAAATGTATTCTTCAATGCAATTAATGCTATACATGAATGAGTCCTAATAAATTATTACATTAGTCATACCTACTTTATATCTGCCTGAAATTTAAGATTTATTTTACAAGTGGACTCCAAAGAACACACAGTTGAAGCAGACTGTCTGCTTAGAAAAGTTTATAGTATTTTATATTCCTGTGTTCTAGACCATATGTACCCAGGGGTCAGCATTGTAGGCTGAATAATAACAAAGGGTTTTGAGAATTTATCCTTCTTAAATCATGCTAATCAGGTAAATTAAACCCTATTTGCCAGTGCCTTAATTAAAACCACATGTTTTACTTCTAACCCCTCCAAATGTTAAGGCACCTGTTTCCCTTGTAGCCTACATCAAACTATCACAACTGAAACCACGCAGACGGAGCTATAGTTTTTTTTGGGGGGGGTTGTTTCGTGCTACTGAGCCTGGAAGATGTGGAATATAATGTCTGATATTGTATGCATGTTGGCTGTGTCTAGGGCAAATGAGCATCACTGTCATGGATGGTCTAAGCGCGCACAGGATCTGGTGTGCTATCATCACCTTTTCTACTGAAACCAGAAAAAAGATGAGCAGTGCTTCTTCACAACTTGAGAACTGTTACAGATATGAACTTTGCGTTTGCTGCCCCACATGAAGATGTATATTATATTTATATTTATATTTATAAAATTTTTATACCGCCCTTCTCCCGAAGGACTCAGGGCGGTGTACAGGGCAATAAATATCGAAATATACATACAAGAGTTAAAAAAGAATTAAATACCGTTGTTGTTGTTGTTAGCTGCGAAGTCGTGTCCGACCCATCGCGACCCTATGGACAACATTCCTCCAGGCCTTCCTGTCCTCTACCATCTTCTGGAGTCCATTTAAGCTCACGCCTACTGCTTCAGTGACTCCATCCAGCCACCTCATTCTCTGTCGTCCCCTTCTTCTATTGCCCTCGATCTTCCCCAGCATTAGGCTCTTCTCCAGGGAGTCCTTCCTTCTCATTAGGTGGCCAAAGTACTTGAGTTTTAGCTTCAGGATCTGGCCTTCTAAAGAGCAGTCAGGATTGATCTCCTCTAGGACCGACCGGTTTGATCGCCTTGCAGTCCAAGGGACTCGCAGGAGTCTTCTCCAGCACCACAGTTCAAAGGCCTCAATTCTTTGGCGCTCAGCCTTTCTTATGGTCCAACTTTCACTACCATACATTGCAACTGGAAAGACCATAGCCTTGACTATACGCACTTTTGTTGACAGGGTGATGTCTCTGCTTTTTAGTGTGCTGTCTAGATTTGCCATGGCTTTCCTCCCCAGGAGCAAGCGTCTTTTAATTTCTTGGCTACAGTCCCCATCTGCAGTGATCTTGGAGCCCAGGAAAATAAAATCTGTCACTACCTCCATTTCTTCCCCATCTATTTGCCAGGAATTGAGAGGGCCAGATGCCATGATCTTGGTTTTCTTAATGTTAAGTTTCAACCCAAGTTTTGCACTCTCCTTCTTCACCTGCAACAAGAGGCTCTTTAGTTCTTCTTCACTTTCTGCCATTAGAGTGGTATCATCTGCGTATCTTAGGTTGTTGATATTTCTTCCGGCAATCTTAATTCCAACTTTTGATTCATCTAGCCCTGCCTTTCTCATGATGTGCTCTGCATATAAGTTAAATAGGCAGGGCGACAGTATACAGCCTTGCCGGACTCCTTTCCCAATTTTGAACCAATCAGTGGTTCCGTGTCCAGTTCTCACTGTTGCTTCTTGACCCGCATATAGGTTTCTCAAGAGACCAATAAGATGGTCTGGTACTCCCATCTCTTTAAGAACTTGCCACAGTTTGTTATGATCCACACAATCAAAGGCTTTAGCATAGTCAATGAAGCAGAAGTAGATGTTTTTCTGGAACTCCCTAGCTTTCTCCATGATCCAGCGTATGTTGGCAATTTGATCTCTAGTTCCTCTGCCTCTTCGAAATCCTGCCTGCACTTCTGGTAGTTCTCGATCCACATACTGCTGAAGTCTAGCTTGTAGAATTTTAAGCATGACTTTACTAGCATGAGAAATGAGTGCAATGGTGCGATAGTTTGAACATTCTTTGGCACTGCCTTTCTTAGGAATTGGAATGTAAACTGATCTTTTCCAATCCTGTGGCCACTGTTGAGTTTTCCAAATTTGCTGGCAAATTGAGTGTAGCACTTTTACTGCATTGTCTTTTAAGATTTTGAATAGCTCAGCTGGAATACTGTCACCTCCACTAGCTTTGTTGTTGCTCAGCTTTTCTAAGGCCCACTTCACTTCACATTCTAGGATGTCTGGCTCGAGGTCAGTGACCACCTCATTGTGATTATCAGGGACGTTAAGCTCATTCTTGTATAGTTCTTCTGTGTAATTTTGCCACCTCTTCTTAATCTCTTCTGCCTCTGTTAGGTCCCTGCCATTTTGGTCCTTTATCATGCCCATTTTTGCATTAAACGTTCCCTTCATTTCTCCAATTTTCTTGAAAAGATCTCTGGTCCTCCCTATTCTATTGTTTTCTTCTATTTCTTTGCACTGTTCATTTAAGAAGGCATTCTTATCTCTTCTAGCTATTCTCTGGAATTCTGCATTCAATTGGGCATATCTTTCTTTTTCTCCCTTGCCTTTCGCTTCCCTCCTTTCCTCAGCTATTTGCAAAGCTTCCTCAGACAGCCATTTTGCTTTCTTGCATTTCTTTTTCTTTGGGATGGTTTTGGTTGCTACCTGTTGTACAATGTCACGAACCTCTGTCCATAGTTCTTCAGGCACTCTGTCTATCAGATCTAATTCCTTAAATCTATTTGTCACCTCTACTGTATATTCAACAGGGATACCGTAATTATGCCCAATATAAAACGATGTAGAAGGTTGCTGCTTAGGAATTGTTACTTTTCAGGAATGAAGTGTAGGGGTATTGCCTATGTTTTGTCTCATTTTATTGCCAGTCCTGAAAAATACTTTTTTTCCCCTACATTTGAAATCTAGCTTAACTGCTCCATTTGCCGCTAGCCTAAGCTGTGTGCATGTTCAAGATAAAGTAGTAAATAGGAATTCAGTTTTGAAAAAGTAGTCATCTCCTGTAATCTGCTTTAGCTGGCTGAGCTATTTACTACTCTAAAATCAAATTTGATTTTCTAAAGAGTCTTACTAAATATGCCTCAAACACTTAATGTAATGGTAGAAAACATTCTTCTTTTAATCCAGGATGCAGAAAATACAGCAGTTATTTTCTAAACTTCTTTGACATTAAATTGGTGCTTTCTTCAAGTTGGTAACCATGCTGGATCAGGAGACTTCTCTCTCCACAACCCTTGCAAAACCCAAAGCACCTTTTTCTAACTCACATTCACAGATCACTTAAAAATGTTTCCATTTGGAGGTAATATCTGTGTCTAGGAAGATTATTATGTTTTATTATTTCTGCAATGGTTTAGTAGATACTTGATAAAACTGTAAATAAAATTAACCAAATTTTATTTTAATCCTCATGTAATTCCATGAACTGGAAGGTATTAAGCATGTAAGTGTCATAAAACATATAATGTGAATGATGGTATATATTGATAGCAGAAGAAACATTTTAGATCTGTAGGCTGTATTACTATGAACTTGAATTAGCACCAAATAATAAAAAGAATAAATGGGCTTTTCAGCTGCAACTTTTAAGTAACCATCTGGATTTGAGCAATCTGACCTGGTTTGATGGGTTAGGGCTGGGGTTTTAATATGTTTTTAATTACTGTTTTAAACTTGGGCATTATATTTAATCGTTTTTTAACTTTTGTATTCTGTTTTTATATTTATTGCCCTGTACACCGCCCTGAGTCCTTCGGGAGAAGGGCGGTATAAAAATATAATAAATATATAAATATAATATAAATATATGTTGCTGCCTTTGGTGCTTACATTTTAGAAGTGATTCTCATAGGCCATTTCTTCTGCTATGACCTTGTCACAAGACATTTCCCCGTTTTCTCATTCCTGACAACTTTAAGATGTCTGTACTTCAACTCCCAGAATTCTTTAGCCAACTTGCGGGGGAATTTTGATAATTAAAGTCCACATATCTTAAAGTTGCTAAGGTTGAGAAACACTGCCCCAGATAGTAGGAGATCAATTAACACTGTGTTTTCCTCCCCACTCCTGCCAAAATTAGGTATTGCCCTAATATATTCCTGGTTCAATACAAATAATTGTGCACAATCTTTGGGAAGAGTAAAAATGAAAGTGAGGGCTAATACCTTTTTATGTATGCTGTTGTATCTCCATACAACACAGCATCTGTGCTATTTGAAGTACTTTGCTCTGCTTCGCTAACATCACTTCAACTGCTTTTTTCTTTTTGCACCAAGAAAAGGGTCATAACCTAAACCTATTTTCTAAAGCATAACCCCCATTGCACAAAATGGAACTTATTTCAAAGTATCCTTTGTCCATGTAGTCTAACCATAGTGCTTCCGGGTTTCAGACTAACTTAAATCCATACATATTACGGTATATGAAATGTTCCTGAATGGCAGAGAGTACTATTTTATCACTTTATTCTTAGTGAAGAGCAAACCATCAAGTAATTAGAAACAAATTCAGTAGCTTAAAATGAGTACAGGCATGCTTCCTTTCTGGCCAGAAAATAAGTCCAATCCTCTGAATGTAGCTTTGGGGAGAAAAACTTTATAAATTATTTTGTTGTAGGAATGTACTCACATTCAAACTTACGCTTTCATCTGCCAAGAGAATGGGCACTACAGTGAATATAAGTCTGGCCTTAAGATATTCTGTATTATGGAGAAGTAGACTGGTTCAGTCACAGAACTGGGAGATGAGAATAAAGGCAAGAATTGTTTTAAAATATTAGTTCAGTCATAGAAGGTGAATTGGGTATCATATATCTTAGGCACATAGTATGAAACCCAAATTCTTATTGTGTGTGTGGCTGATTCTGAATGAGCAACTTTTTAGCAGCACTAATAATACCGCTAAGGAATAAACCCTTGACAATAAAGGTCAGAGAAGTTTTGCAGATACACGGATTGAAAACAACTCTAGACACCCACTTTGGTATTCCAGCACAGACAAATGTTGAAGGGCTTTCCTTAGGCTATTCTTCTCAGCAGATGGTATTAAAACAAGTTGTTTAGTAGTACTAATGAAGTCATCTCACCTGATGGGCAAAAAGGATCTGGAGAGAAAAACATTCTTTTTTATCTGAATGCAGAAAGCTTTTGAAATTAATGGCCTACCATAATTTATGATGAATGAGTCTCCAGTCTCAACTTTCATAATATTTACTCTGAATCATAGGTCTTTATGATGTTTTAGAAATGATATGTGAGATGTCTGGACCCTGAAAGCACACCTTCTCTGAAGCAGTGTCTATCATCCAGAATGAGGTTCCCCCAAATTCAAATGGCTCCCACTCTACCGGTATTTTGAAGAGCCTTAATTATCTTCATCCAGACCTCTGGAGAAAACAACTGTAATCCTTTTTTCCCCTTTCTGTTCCTTTCTGGATTTACTTTCTTGACATCTTGGTTCTTTTGATTTAAGTTGTTTTTGTGTTTTTTGCATTGTTAAATGTTTTAACAATTGTAACAGTTGCTACAGTTAGCATATAAATTTAAATTATAATGGGCTAGCATTTTGAAGGAAGAAAAATAGAAGATCCTTTCCTCAAAATGATTTTTTTTTCCCCTTCCTTGTTCAAAATTGCTTCAGTGCTGTCGGGAAAAATCCCACATAAAATATGTAAATCAGAAACAGTAAGAAGTTTGCTTCTGAACTTGTTACTGGAAGCAAATAAGCTTGTGGCTTCGTTGACAGTAAATGTGAATTTCTTTTCTTTTTTTAAGGATGCTATTTAGTATATGTGCGTTCTCTTTTCTACTGCTTTTACCAGCACTCTCTCTCATTCTCTGAAATATATATATATATATATATATAATTTCAGAGAATGAGTGTGTTGGTAAAAGCAATAGAAAAGAGAATGCACTTATACTAAATATATAAACACACCCATACACATGCACATTTTGGAAGCACTACTGCTAAAATTTGCTCTAATGTACCTACAATCTTAGGGCTATGCTTGCTTTTGAAGAAGTGCTTTGCTTTGTCCAACACTGATGTAAAACACTTTTTTGAAGCTGCTTTGCAAAGTCACACACATCTCCTTTCTAAAAAGTGAAACAAAAATATGGGATCCCTTTACAGTATTCCTGAGAGCATTTCTGGCAGTTCTTGTAGATGGAAAAGTCTTAAGGACAATTACTGTAAATCCCAATAGTTATCTAGAAACTGTGTGAAACACTCTGTTGGCATGAATTACCTCATGCCAAATTAAAGGAAATTGCTGCCCACAGAATGTAAAAATGCCTTCACAAAAAGATATGGCCCTCATAGAAAGAATAGATCTGGGTTGAATTTCCATTCTCTCAGAAATATGTAGGAAATGCACTCATATTCTCTTTGCCATACAGTAGTAGTCTCTGCGTGAAACAGCGTCAGAAATAGTGTCAGTGTATTAAAAATTCATGGCCATGTATCCTTGAACTGGTTCTGTAAGGCTTCCATAAGAAAGCCTCCATGGCTTTCAAACTGTACTTCTCAAGGTTTTAAGCAACACTATTAAAGCATTTAACCACAAATTTTGTTAGGAGCAAGTTGCTGCTTCAGTAGATTCATGGCGGTGAAATATTAGCAAGAGAAATAGCAAGAGAAATAACACTTAGACTTATATATCTGCTTCACATGCTTTACAGCACTCTCTGAGCAGTTTATAATGTCAACACATTGCCCCCAACCATTGGGTCCTCATTTTACCAAACTCAGAAGGATGGAAGGCTGAGTCAATCTTGAGCCGGTCAAGGTTACTCTGCATCCTTCCCCAGAAAAATAAGAAAAGTTGAGCTCCTTTTTGAAAGTATACAAGGTAGCAGAAGTTCTTGGCTTTTCTCTTGTTTGAAAATTAAGAACACTCTGTGCACCCGCAGCATCACATGACCATACGGCATACAGAATTTTATTTGGGAACAGAAAGGAAAAGCTGAATGTTTTGGCTAATTTGAACATCTTCAGAGTAAACAATCCCACTCTCAGCATCTAAACAGACTGCAAATTCATTTCAAACATTCCATGAACAGTCAGATACAAACCTGTCAGAACAAAACAGAAAAAACTGCCCTGCAATTTGCACTTTGCAAACATATATTTTCTTCAGAGGAAATTGCAGGAACAATATTGCTTTTATATCAGAAATGATGGAATCTCTCGATCTGATTCACAGCCCAATTAAAATAAAAACCCTGGGTATTCAAGCTTATATTATCTTTTCCTTCTGTCACAAAATAATTTCAGATTCAAGATTCTACAGCTTTATGGGGAGGAGAATAGACCCCCCCCCACACACACACACAATGTCTTTATTGAATTCTGAGGGGCTATTTTATTATTTTCAGTTGTAAAATTTCTACATTGCTTTTTTGTACAAAATTTCTATATCACCTACAGTCATTCTGCAGGCAGTCACTAAAATAATTCTATATTTAGCATCATTATAATAATTAACATTTATAAACTGTTTTTAAGTATTATTCTGTGGTTGAAGACTTTTTCCTACTTTTAAAAACTTGTTGTTGATAGCTGCGAAGTCGTGTCCGACCCATCGCGACCCCATGGACAACGTTCCTCCAGGCCTTTCTGTCCTCTACCATCTTCTGGAGTCTACTTAAGCTCACGCCTACTGCTTCAGTGACTCCATCCAGCCACCTCATTCTCTGTCGTCCCCTTCTTCTATTGCCCTCAATCTTTCCCAGCATTAGGCTCTTCTCCAGTGAGTCCTTCCTTCTCATTAAGTGGCCAAAGTATTTGAGTTTTAGCTTCAGGATCTGGCCTTCTAAAGAGCAGTCAGGGTTGATCTCCTCTAGGACTGACCAGTTTGATCACCTTGCAGTCCAAGGGACTCGCAGGAATCTTCTCCAGCACCATAGTTCAAAGGCCTCAATTCTTTGGTGCTCAGCCTTTCTTATGGTCCAACTTTCACAGCCATACATTGCAACTGGGAAGACCATAGCCTTGACTATAAGCACTTTTGTTGACAGGGTGATGTCTCTGCTTTTTAGTGTGCTGTCTAGATTTGCCATGGCTTTTCTCCCAAGGAGCAAGCATCTTTTAATTTCTTGGCTACAGTCCCCATCTGCAGTCCCCTTGGAGCCCAGGAAAATAAAATCTGTCACTACCTCCATTTCTTCCCCATCTATTTGCCAGGAATTGAGAGGGCCGGATGCCATGATCTTGCTTTTCTTAATGTTAAGTTTCAACCCAAGTTTTGCACTCTCCTTCTTCACCCGCAACAAGAGGCTCTTTAGTTCTTCTTCACTTTCTGCCATTAGAGTGGTATCATCTGCATATCGTAAGTTGTTGATATTTCTTCTGGTAATCTTAATTCCAACTTTTGATTCATCTAGCTATGCCTTTCTCATGATGTGCTCTGCATATAATTTAAATAGGCAGGGCGACAGTATATAGCCTTCTTGGACTCCTTTCCCAATTTTGAACCAATCAGTGGTTCCATGTCCAGTTCTCACTGTTGCTTCTTGGCCCACATATAGGTTTCTCAAGAAACAAATAAGATGGTCTGGTACGCCCATCACTTTAAGAACTTGCCACAGTTTGTTATGATCCACACAATCAAAGGCTTTAGCATAGTCAATGAAGCAGAACTAGATGTTTTTCTGGAACTCTCTAGCTTTCTCCATGGTCGAGCATATGTTGGCAATTTGATCTCTAGTTCCTCTGCCTCTTCGAAATCCTGCCTGTACTTCTGTTAGTTCTCAATCCACATACTGCTGGAGTCTAGCTTGTAGGATTTTAAGCATAACTTTACTAGCATGTGAAATGAGTGCAATGGTGCGATAGTTTGAACATTCTTTGGCACTGCCTTTCTTTGGAATTGGAATGTAAACTGATCTTTTCCAATCCTGTGGCCACTGCTGAGTTTTCCAAATTTGCTGGCAAATTGAGTGTAGCACTTTTACTGCATTGTCTTTTAAGATTTTGAATAGCTCAGCTGGAATACTGTCACCTCCACTAGCTTTGTTGTTGCTCAGCTTTCCTAAGGCTCACTTCACTTCACATTCTAGGATGTCTGGCTCAAGGTCAGTGACCACCTCACTGTGATTATCAGGGACATTAAGCTCATTCTTGTATAGTTCTTCTGTGTAATTTTGCCACCTTTTCTTAATCTCTTCTGCCTCTGTTAGGTCCCTGCCATTTTGGTCCTTTATCATGTCCATTTTTGCATTAAATGTTCCCTTCATCTCTCCAATTTTCTTGAAAAGATCTCTGGTCCTCCCTATTTTATTGTTTTCTTCTATTTCTTTGCACTGTTCATTTAAGAAGGCATTCTTATCTCTTCTAGATATTCTCTGGAATTCTGCATTCAATTGGGTGTATCTTTCTTTTTCTCCCTTGCCTTTCACTTCCCTCCTTTCCTCAGCTATTTGCAAAGTTTCCTCAGACAACTATTTTGCTTTCTTGCATTTCTTTTTCTTCGGGATGGATTTGGTTACTACCTATTGTACAATGTTGTGAACCTCTGTCCATAGTTCTTCAGGCACTCTGTCTATCAGATCTAATTCCTTAAATCTATTTGTCACCTCTACTGTATATTCAACAGGGATATGATATGATTTAATTCATACCTGAGTGGCCTAGTGCTTTTCCCTACTTTCTTCAGTTTAAGTTTAAACATTGCAATGAGAAACTCATGGTCTGAGCCACAGTCAGCTCCTGGTCTTGTTTTTACTGACTGTATAGAGCTTCTCTATCTTTGGCTGCAGAGCATATAGTCAATCTGATTTCTGTGTTGACCGTCTGGTGATGTCCATGTGTAGAGCTGTCTCTTGGGTTGTTGGAAAAGAGTGTTTGCTATGACCATCGTATTCTCTTGACAAAATTCTATCAGTCTGTGCCCTGCTTCATTTTGTACTCCAAGGGCAAACTTGCCTGTTATTCTGGTTATCTTTTGGCTTCCTACTTTAGCATTCCAATCACCCATGATGATAAGGACATCATTTTCTATAAGGTGCTGTAGGGCTTCATAGAACAAGTCAATTTCATCCTCTTCAGCACTGGTGGTTGGGGCATAGACTTGGACTACTGTGATATTGAATGGTTTGCCTTGGATTCAAACTGAGATCATTCTGTCATTTTGAGGATTGTATCCCAGTATTGCTTTTCCTACTCTTTTATTGACTATGAAGGCTACTCCATTTCTTCTGAGGGATTCTTGCCCGCAGTAGTATACCTGATGGTCATCTGAATTAAATTCATCCATTCCTGTCCATTTTAGTTCACTGATACCTAAGATGTCGATGTTCAGTCTTGTCATCTCTTGTTTGACCACGTCCAGCTTTCCTTGATTCATGGATCTTACATTCCAGGTTCCTATGGGGAAAAAATCTTTACACCATTGGACTTTCCTTTCACTATCACAGACATCCACAGCTGATCATCCTTTCGGCTTTGGCCCAGTCACTTCATTCTTTCTGGTGCTACTAGTACTAGCCCTCTTCTCTTCCCCAGTAGCATATTGGACACCTTCTGACCTGAGGGGCTCATTTTCCAGCGTCATATCATTTTGCCTTTTGGTACTGTCCATAGGGTTTTCATGGCAAAGATACTGGAATGGGTTGCCATTTCCTTCTCCAGTGGATCACGTTTTGTCGGAACTCTCTGCTATGAACTTTCAGTCTTGGGTGGCCCTGCATGGCATAGCTCATAGCTTCATTGAATTACACAAGCCTCTTCACCAAGACAAGGCAGTAATGTACTCTCATTCAATTTGTTGCCAGAAAAGAAATGTCTTTGGAAATTTTTCAGTAGTGATAGCTATTTTAATGGCTTTGAGCATTGTGAGATCATAGGTTATGGGTTACATGAACAATGAGTCTAAGTGTCTGCCATTAATCGTAAAGTCAATAGTAGTCTGAAGCTTCAATTAAATCAGAAGAGATGATACAATGGGATTTAATGGAGTTTTACTTTAGCCATCTTCCCATGGTCCCTTTCCAAATTAGGAAAAAATATCACTATCCCATTGTATTAAATTGTATAACTACCCAGGTGCCCTCCATCTCAGAAATTCCCCTAGAAGATAATAATAATAATAATAATAATAATAATAATAATAATAATAATAATAATAATAATAATAATAATAATGTGACCTGGCCATCGAAACTACGTGATTATGAATGAAACATGTAACACTGATACCCATTGTAATCAGGGCACTGGGAACTATGTCCAAAAACTTTGCAAAATACATCAAGAAACTGCAGCTTCCTGCAATAACTCCAGCAATGTTACAAAAAACTGCAGTACTTGGAACATCTTACATTTTAAGGAGGTACTTGGTCAACTATCAGCACAAATCAATTTGTGGTCTCACTAAGTTTATTGAAATTAGCTCTTTTAAAGTCCAAGACTCTAGTTTGGCTGTGTTCTATTGCTTGTGCCTCCAGAATGTTGAATTCCAAATATTAATGATGATGATGATGATGATGATGATGATGATGATGATGATGATGATAATGATGATGATGGAAGGGACCTTGGAGGTCATCTACTCCAACCCCCTGCTCAGGCAAGAAACCCTATACCATTTCAGACAAATGGCTGTCCAGTCTCTTCTTAAAAACTTCCAGTGTTGGAGCATTCACCACTTCTGGAGGCAGGTTGTTCTAGTGATTAATTGTTCTAGCTGTCAGGAAGTTTCTCCTTAATTCTAGGTTGCTTCCATCTGTTTCTTCTTGTCCTGCCCTCAGGTGCTTTGGAGAATAGCTTGTCTCCCTCTTCTTTGTGGGAACTCCTGAGATATTGGAACACTGCTATTATGTCCCCCCTCATCTTTCTCTTCATTAAACTAGACACACCCAATTCCAGCAACTGTTCCTTATGTGTTTTAGCCTCAGTCCCCTAATCATCTTTGTTGCTCTTCTCTGTATTCTTTCTAGAGTCTTCAACATCTTTTCTACACCGTGGTGACCAAAACTGGCTGCAGTATTCCAAGTGTGGCCATACCAAAGCATTGTAAAGTGGTATTAACATTTCACTTGATCTTGATTGTATCCTTCTGTTAATGCAGCCTAGCACTGTGTTGGCTTTTCTGGCAAGTGCTGGCTTATATTTAAGTGATTGTCCACTAGGACTGCGAGATCCCTCTCACAGTTACTACTATTGAGCAAGGTACCTCCTATACTATACCTGTGCATTTGGTTTTTCTTGCCTAAATGTAGAACCTTACTTTTTCCACCATTGAATTTCATTTTGTTAGATAGTGCCCAATGTTCAAGTCTGTCAAGATCTTTCTGTATCTTAAGCCTGTCTTCTGGAGTTTTGGCTATTCCTGCCAGCTTGGTGTCATCTCCAAATTTGATGAGTTCCCCATCTATCTCCTCATCCAAATCATTGATGAAGAAGTTGAAGTGTACTGGGACCAGGACAGAGCTCTGGGGCACCCCACTACTCACTTCCCTCATGGAGATGCAGTTCCATTGAGGACTACATGCTCAGTATGGCCAGCCAGCCAGCTACGAATCCATCTGGTGGTGATGCTGTCTAACTCACATTTTTCTATCTTATCAAGTAGTAGGCTGTGATCTACTTTATGGAATGCCTTACTGAAGTCCAAATAAATTATATCCACAGCATTCCTCTGGTCCACTAATTTTGTTACTTGGTCAAAGAATGCAATAAGATTTGTCTGACATGATCTGTTTTTGACAAACCCATGTTGGCTTTTGATAATGACTTTGTTTGCCTCTAGGTGCTCACTGTTTCATTGTGTGATTATCTTTTCCAGAATCTTCCCAGGTATTGAGATCAGGCTGGTAGGTCTGTAATTTCATGGATCCATTTTTTTCCCTTTTTTGAAGATGGGAACTACATCAGCACTTTTCCAGTCCTCTGGTAGTTTCCCAGCGCTCCAGGATCTTTGAAAAATATAGTTCAGTGGTTCTGAGATCACATCTGCCAGTTCCTTGAGAACCTTGGGATATAATCCATCTGCTCCTGGTGATTTGAACTCATCTAGGCTGGACAGTTGCTCACTTACCATTTTCTTGCCTATCTTAACTCTGACCTAAGATTTTAGAAAATTCACTTCAAGCATTAAGAGATATTGTCATTATTAGATAAAACCTCTCCAAATATGGCTTATTATAGCCATATTATATTTCTCCCCATATGTTAATTATATGCAAGTACTGGCCAATATCATAGTTGTTTTGAACATCCTTCAGCTTTTTAGTAGCAAAACTAGTAACTCTTTACAGTCTGAAACAGAAAGCCATTGGTTACCCTTCTAAATGGTAGTCATTTTCTGCTACTGTTATATCATAGCACTTATCAATAGCACTTAGACTTATGTGCTGCTTCATAGTGCTTTACAGCCCTCTCTAAGCAGTTTATAGAGTCAGTATATAACCCCCAATAATCTGGGGTGTCATTTTATTGACCTTGAAAGGATGGAAGGCTGAGTCAGTCTTGAGCTGATGAGGATTGAACTCCTGGCAGTGATCTGAATTAGCCTGGAATACTGCATTCTAACCATTGTGGCACCATGGTTCCTCATCAGCCATTAATGCTAGCTGTAGAATTCCATGAATTGAAATGTATACATCTTAAACTTGCTGAGGTTGAGAAACACTGCATTAGGATCCTGATTTAAACATGGACACTCATAACTTTGATGGAATGCTTGTTTATAATATGTTAAATGCTGTTCTTTAGTACTTGCAACTGTCATGGTTTAAATACTCTGGGCAGTTCACAATAAAAACTCTAAAATATATGAAACCACAATATCAACTTAAACATAATATTTACAACAGTTCATCTCCATGTTTATATTTATGTGAATATTATTGGAATGTTTGTGCTTTGTCAGTTGTATTATTCTACCTTAATAAAGGATATAAGCTTATAAAATGAATACAAAGGGCATTGCAAATCCATCATGACTATTCTTATAACAATTCTGTATGAATGGATACTGACCTCCTGGGCTAAGAAATTCAAAGATATTAGGGAAAGAACATTTAAACATTTTTTATGATGGCAATCGGCTTCACAAAGCTTGAGTAAAAGAACAAGAACTTGAAAAATATTGCAGGCATAGAAAATCTGCATATTATTCTTGTCAAGAAAATTGGTAAACAGCAAGTCATCAGTAGGTGGTTAGTAAGACAGGTTCTGCTCTCATCAGTGTTTTGATGTTTCACTACAAGCTCCATCCCTTTGCAGCTGTAGCATTGCAAGACAAGAAGAAATGAAATAGGCTTACATCACAATGTTGTATCATTGCTCCAATCACTGAATGTTTTCCTCCCTGTAGACACTGCTGCAAATAATCTTAGAAATAAATTTGGTGAAATTTAATCCTTTATTTTCCAATTAATATCATTTAAGAAACTGGTAATAATTTTACTCTATGATGAAAATTGGAATTGCTAAGGGCTTGAGATTAAACTTGGAACTAGATATATTATTTTAGCAGTTTGTATTTAAGTTTCTTAAGCTAGAGATTTCTTGATCCTCTTGCTAATCACCCATTGATGCAATGTGTAGATCACTGACCATTTTCCTGATAAAAGAAGAATGAGCAGATGTTCAGCATTTATAGTATTTTGTAAACTGCCATCCTCTTTCCCAGACTTACATAGATCCTAGATCAACAGGATATCTACAGAATTGTCCAATTTTCTTTCATTAATTTGAGTTCTTTGCAGGCTTTGGAGATTAGATGAAAATTTGAGTGCTTTAATTAATAAATGTATGATAGTTGCATACACATAAAAATTAATATATTTGTAACTAAGTTAAAATAATTGTCTAATGTCTGTAACTAAAGGGAGGTAATCATATTTCTAGTTAATATGCAGCAGTAACTGATGAATAAGCCTTGCATAAACTTGCAGTTGCTAAATAAGTTAGCTGATTGGCAAAAAGTAATATGTTTATATGCCACAATTTGTTTCTCCATGTTTGGCCCATGTATGTTTGATACTGCAGTCAATGAATTTACTTGGGAATAAGTATATCTTAAGACTGTATTACACCATCTCTCCCTGAAACTTTGATAAATAATACAGACCCTGCTTTCCAGTCATGCCATTCAGTAACCTTTGCAATGTTCCCTCTCTCCCTTCCTTTTTTAAATTAAACTGAAATTGTCTCTGCAACAAGATTTTAGAAAAACACAAAGCAAGGAAAGAACTATAAGTAGAGGTAGCTGGACAACATTTAATGACCTTTTTCATTCAAACCAAAACTGATAAAAATGTGTTCCTCCTATGCATGGACAGCCAATACTTCTAATCTAAATTGATGAGATCGGTATTGCAGAAATTCTTTTTAAAAAGTGGTTTTTTTAAAATGTTATCTTCTCTACCTAATGCCCTCAGCTTTTCTTTTTTCACAATTCTTTCTTTATTACCTTTTCTACCCAATTTCCTGGGGTTTTCCATCTTCACAATTCTTTCTTGGTTTACATTTAAAGTCCATGAGAACACTTGTAGATGACTAAGCTTATTCATCCTCTCATTTCATATTCCATTACCCTCGTTTCTTGGTCTAGTTACTGGCTCCAAATACTCCTCTCATTGGCTTTCCCAAATGCTAACCAGATCTGATCTTTTCAGCTTTTGAGATCAGGCAAGGCTGGTGAAATAAGGAAAATAGGTATACTATAATTCTCTTTCTAATGATAATGTACATCTGTAATATATAGCTGCCTACTTATATGCAATATATGAGGACCCAATATCTATCTATGTGTTATAATTAACACAAGTTAAATAACAATGAATGTATTATTCATTAAATAATTCTGATACATCTTTGTATTTAATGCTTTTGCATTAATTCAGTTCAATGTAATATTCATTTCCATTACATATTTACCTTGTTCTAAAATCACCTGCACATGGGAAGGACACACGTCTGCATATGTCTAAAATGCAGAGAGCAAAACCAGAGAGCAAACAAATTATCAAGGAGTTTTACTTCAAACTCTTTTAATGTGCAGAACAAATGTGATTAATTACTGTCAATATGGTTGGATGAATAATAACATGATGGGAATTCAAGACCTATAAAACTGATCACAACATATTATTCCTCTTAAATTCTGTCCAATTTGCCTTGAATACAAAAAGAGCCAAGAATTCTGCTCTGTAAATTCTGGTAACATTAGGATGCCTCCTCTGACCCTCAGGAAGATTCAAAGACAAAGTGAAATCTCTAGGATGAGAAGTGTTCCCAACATTCTTACATATACTGATTGTAAACTTCAGAAGCCATATATTGGTACAAGTATATAGCTGCCCATTGTTCAAATTAGGTGATACAAATAGTCCATTGATCCACCTACTCAGTATAATTTAGCAAACTATATGCTAGATACTTTTAGGTTAAATTGTTCAATTAGATAACATCTCAGCAGAAAAGCGAGCTGGTTTTAGAGAAGGTATATCAAATTGGATCTCTGCTGAGTCCTCCGGCATTTAGCAGGGAAATATACCTGCCCTTAGGGAAAATCATGTCATTTCCATACACTTGAAGGCACTTTTTTCACTGACCTCTTCACAAAAATAATAGTAATGTAAGTCTTTTGTGGTTCTTAAGAATATCTCTCTACCCATAACTTTCAAAATGGATGATACAGAGATATATTTAGGAAACTATTCTTTTTGATTTTTAAATAGATGGCACAAACTTTGCCAAGATTAAAGTTTCTCCTTTTCCCTCAGTAGCCAATAAACACTTTAAATTAGGCTGTACAGAGATAACACAGCCATTTTCTCTAAGTAGGTTTGAGAAATTGTCTCAGGCTGTTCCCTACTACGAGGAAAAATGGTTTCCTCAAGTGTGATAAAGCTAAAATATTTGTATTCTCAGAAGTTCTAGTATACATCATTACTCCTAAAAATAGACAGTATTGGTATCAATCAGATGATACTTTAAATACTTTGGGGTCTCCTTTGTCTCATAATCCTGGAAAAAAATAGAAAAATTGTCCTATATTCTTTAAGTGATTCATGCTTGGAACATGTGTTGACCTATATGGTCTTTCCAAATCTATCCTTCTATGATTAAAGGAACATTTATTGGAAATTACAAGCAGACATGCCATGATTGGAAATGTGGTTGCTGTCCATTACATATCCAACAGACAGATGACCCTTGAAAGTTTCAGAGAATAGAATAATGAAGAAAGTTATTTCAGTATTAAAATATTTTTGTTTGTACTCTTTAATTAGACAAATATCAGGTCGAACTTAAGAGTAACTAGAATCTTCTTCAACTTTAGTGCAAAATATTCTATAAGCCTTTAAAGATATTACCTTTGAGACAATGTATATGAGCAACATTGAAGAGTTGAGCTGTGAAAAAGTTTTATTTCACAGAGTGTGGAATTTTACTGCATATGTTCTCTAATATTTGTTAGTTTGCATAATACATCTAATGATAATGGAATGGATAAAATGATTGTCAAAGAATTTGGCATGAAAACACATATATTGATGTGTATATACATGCATTTAGATTCAGACAAGAGATGTATAAATTAGGAAAAAATCTAATTTGGTAAATTAATCTAATAACATTCAGAATTTGGAATTGATTCATTAAAAATGTTTCTAGAAAATGCATTGAATCATCTAAATTAATGTGAAAGCATCCAATTCAATTTGTCTATTCAATGCAGGAGATGAACAGCTGAACCCGAGGGAGGGGACAAATGCATCATCACTTTGGGGTCGCTACGCTCACACAAGAGACCTAAGTCCAGACCCCCTGGAATCAGAAACCTATCAGATTCTTATGTTTAGATAGCATGAAATAAACTTTAGTGCTTTGAGCTCTATTCCTGTTCTTGGCTTCTTGTGCCTGACATTCAAACTGACTTGCCAAGTCGGTTTGGAAAATGATTTGATTTGATCTAATCATCTTCCAGTTGAAATTCTGAATTGAATATTTACATATCCTTATGCACACATTCTCTTATTCATATTGCCATACATACATACTCCAACGCTTGAGGAGTGGGCAGCATTTTTCATTTATTTTCTGTGACTGAACTAGCAACAGGAACAGTTCATCATCGAGGACAAGGAAAACAGTATAGAATTCTGGCACTGTGTTTCACCACATTTATCATCAACCTTGGCATACTAACAAAATATGTAATGCATTATCATCATGTAGGAAGGATGGATAGTCATCAATAGAAGTGCACCATGTGTTCAATACAAACATTTGCCAAGGGATTCTGTGATTAATTTTTTTCTTATATCTTTTCCTTTCTTCAAGAAGCTCAATTTCTGCTTTTTCATTTTTTAGTATGCTAGGAGAAAGGGATTGATTAGATAACAAATATAAGTAGAACAATGTCATACCCAGTGAACTTTATTGATAACTAGATATTTGAATTGAATATTTAAAGTCAACCTTTGATGAAGTGCTGAGGATGGGATCACTAACTGAATGCTAACTTCACTTTTAGACTGGCATGGCATTTGTTCCACAGAATTTGTTCCTCATTTGACATGTGATCTGACCTGAATTCAAATTTTTCTACAATCATTTTTATTAAAACTTTTAAACCAGAAGATAAAAGCTAACACAAACTAATAGAAAGTAAGGGGGAAATTAAAAAAAGAAAAGAAAAAAATAAAAAGTTAAAGGAAAGGAAAAAAAGTTAAAGAATAAAAGAAAGGAAAGGAAAAAGTATAAAGAAGTGGCTTGCAAAATTCTTCATTGAAGTTATAACATATTTAACCTCTCTCTAAAATTGTATCAAATTACTCTTCTGTCTATAATCTACCCTATCTAATCATCAAAAATCACATTTTTTTCCATTTTTACAAAAAAAAAGCCTCAAAGGCTTCTAGCTTCTAGTCAGCAATAAATTTAAACAATCTCTGTAATAATATTAATTAATTTACCTACTTCAGTAAAATGTGTCAACTTCACACATTTGGGTAGGAGTCAATATCTTCCAATCTCTATGCACACAGTAATCTCACTGCTATGATTGTATATTGAAATAATCCCACCTGTCTTTTTTTTAACTCAAAACTTTCCAGGTCCTGACGTCGGTGTTCTTTTTAATTATTTCGCATAATGGCTAACAAAATCTTAACATAACAAGCAGTATCTTATTTTCCTACAGTTAAACATCGTCTTGTAAAGCACACAGTTTAGATACAGCGCATGGTCATCTTACACACCACTGACCTACTCAATGAGTTATTTGAAACAATTTTAGATACCCTGAATAATATACAAGACAGAAAAAGAACTGTCTTGTCTTTCCAGGTGTAGCAGAATGAGATAGTAGATCAGGCTATTTGTAAATGTTCCATTTCATAAAAGATTTCATGAAAACAAATAGAAAACTAACACAATAATGGGGAAATGGTATGATAGACCATGCCAAGGCAGCAATTCCTCTTTCTGTATGCTTGACAGTCCTCTAAAATAGTTCTGATAGACATTTATTAACTGGCTACAAAAAAAGTTTCTCTTTCTCATTTAAGGTCATTTACAACCTTTTTTTAAAGAATAGGTGTGCTTTGCCTTTTATAGAAGGCTTAGACTGTGAGAAATTTCATTGATTCAGTATTAGCCCTCTGAGCATACAATTCAACAAACACTCCATAAAGGCAACAGCTGGTATCTGTGACCCCCATATGAGATATTTTTCCAGACGTATGCTCTCCCCTCTCACTACTGACACATGGAAAAGCTCTATGAGATTTACTTTGGCATCTAATTTATTCACTCATTTTTCTCCCCTCTCTTGAAAAAGGTCAGGCAGTTTAATAACAGATGTCAAAAAGACACACAACACTGTAGAAAATATGCTTAGTATAACCAGGCAATGAGAAAAAGAACATGTGATAGGAGACAGTGTCTTTATGTTTGTTTTCCCCTGTTGAACACAATGTCAACATATAACTTAACAAGTAGAAAAAATGGAGATAGTCTGTGAACTTTGTATGGACATCCTGGATGTTTAAATAATATTTTTTGTAATATGAATGGGAGGGTGAATTGTGTTTGGATAGCAGGTAGATTTATAGTTTAGAAAGAATGTGTGGAGGAAAAACTCCATTAAAGTTTGGGGGTATGAATTTTAGAAGAAAATATTCTTGAAGCTGATGTTTTTCTGAAAGAAAATTAAAGATAACATGAAATAAATTGGTGGCAGGAAAGCCTGAGTGACTTTGGTATGACAAGAGTTAAGAACCTCTAGTGTGCTCTCCTCCCTTATGGAGGGAGAGACTCAGAAAGGAAAAAGGACTGAACTAGGAGAGAAAGAAATGAAAGACCCATGAATATCTGACCAACAGGAATAGATAATGATGGGCAAAAAAGTAAGTCTTTTAGATAAGGAATGATGTAAAATGCAGAATCTATAGTTGTGGTCAGTAGATTCAGAGAGCCAGTGCATACAAAGTTGTATTCTAACAAATTATTCGCCCTGATTTCTTCTAGTAGGCTTTTTTATTCACAGGCAAGGAATATTCTTCTCCAACTAAGGAATAATATATCCATAAACAATTTCCTATCCAAGGAAGACATTTATTTCTGCAGTGGTGCAAACTGGATTGAAACTGGGTTTATTTATTTTTTTGCTTGCTTGTTCACTAGTATATTTAATGTGTTACTTGTTTCTCCAATTCCAAATGGGCTAATTTTCCTTGGATGTATGGCCAAGATTGACATTACTTCTGACAGCCTATTTGTCAGCTTAAAAACACAATTGACATACTATGTCCTTCAGGCTCATAAAACCTGATAACATATATACAAAGCATGAGTGTTAATAAATTAGCCTTTGATTTGAGCCTACCTCCCTATTTTACTTCTTCCCAAAAATCAAACATGTACATAGCAAGAGAGATACAGAGAGAAAAAATATGCTTCCATCTTTAAGAACATTTTCATATAGAGGTGCAGAGTTTTCAAGTAGTCAGATAAACCTCATCCAGAGATAAAGAACACTTTATGGTTTTTAATTGCGTCCTAACCTTTCATTAATTGGGCTCTATGTAACAAACAGCATCACAATAATAGCTTTGCAGCCTCTGTGCAGAATGCAAATGGACATCAATCAAGGAAGAGGTACCTGAGAATCACAGGCTGGCATTCTCTACAGGAGCTAATGGGATCGTCAAACACAATGGATGGCCTCCAATTATCCAGCAGCCTTTTGTTTTATTTGGAACTACTTTGGAGGCAAGTGACCCATGAAAAGCAGACAGCTCTGCCAGAATCCCTGATGTTGTGAAAGCTGCGCACAAATCCCCATCAGGTTTGGCTCATGGGAAACTAGTTATACAAAGCTGAAAATCAAATATATGAAATGTATTCCTCTGGGCCAAGAACCATGCAGATGGCAAACCAGAAAAATACATAATGGGCGAGGAAGCAATTAAATGTATTCTATTGATGTGAAATATTTGACTTATATTTCTCCTAGGTGTTCCCACCATTTTTTTTCTCACTCTCTGTAATACATTCTACTGATTTCTTTGGAACTAAAGACAATTCCATATTCTTAGACTCCATTCCCTGTGGCAGTTTTGGGGACTGGACCTATTCATTTCAATTAGCTAGGAAAATTGATACAGAAAGGTGTTCTGACTTTTTTGTAGGCTGGTTGATAAATTCCTGTCACACAGCAAAACCAAATAAAGCATCTATTGTCTCCATGCTAAGTTCTTTCAATAGACAGAATTCACATGTTTTTTTTCACAAAATGTTTCTCCCATAAAATCCTTTATATATGGTAATACAATCTATCATTATTATTCTGCTGTAAGGTCCTTAGGAAAGATATATTTAGATGCCAAACAATTGTTTTGATTTTCTGGCTAGATCTGTGACATCACAGATGGAGCATTTTAACCAATTAGGAACCTCCCCAAAGAAGATGGCTTTAACTAAATGTCCACATCCTATAAAACAGTGAATTCAGTTTTGAAGAGGAAGAAATAAAATAGTAATAATAGTAGTGCAGAGAAGATGGTAGAAGAGAAATAATCTGGGCCTCCTTACCATAAGGAACCCTGCAACTAACAACATCCAAGGAAGCCCAGATTATTTCTCTCTTACCATGTTCTCTGCAATGAAATCTGAATGTGTACTGAAATAAAAGAGTTTATTCAAGAGTTGATGAAAAAGACAACCATCCCAGCTGAAAGGAGTATACCAATCATTGGTCAAGGGCAGTGGTGGGATTCAGCCAGTTCGCACCACTTCGGCAGAACTGGTAGCTATTTTTTATTGCTCAGGCCCAGAATAGACTTCCGGAAGTGGCATCCATGCAGAGAAATCCACATATTTGAATCCAACCACTGGTCAAGGGTATACAATATCACTAGCACTTAAGCTTATATACCACTTCATAGTGCTTTACAGACCTGTCTAAGTGGTTTACAGAGCCAGCATATTGCTCCCAATAATCTGGGTCCTCATTTTACTGACCTTTGAAGAATAGAAGACTGAGTCTTCCTTGAGCCGGTTAAGATCGAACTGCTGGCAGTGAGCAGAATTAGCCCTCAATATTGCATTCTAACCACTGAGCCACCATGGTTCTTTAATACAATAGTTGCACTTCCTTGTTAGATCATCCAAACAAGCTCAAGATCACAGGACTGAGATTTAATCTTCCACCGCTAAATCATCTTGTGACTCTAATGTAATGTGCTGGATTCACTGAATCACATACTATAATATTTTCAAGTATGTTATTTTCTATAAAGTCTCTCATGTCCATTTGTTTGTAAAATAAAGTGTTCTTCACATTAATGTAACAATTTTTGGGGTAAGAAATGCTCAACTGCCATTCACATGCATTGGAACTATAGCTCCAGGAAGTCAGTATAGCCAAATTATTTTTTAATCAACTAGATCCTTTCTCAGACCGACACATCCAAATTGTTGCCCATCATTTGTTTTAAATACAGTCAGGTCCAGAAATATTGGGACATCAACACAATTCTATCTTTGGCTCTATACACCACCACAATGGATTTGGAATGAAACAAACACAATGTGCTTTAACTGCAGACTGTAAGCTTTGATTTGAGGGTATTTACATCCAACTCAGGTGAACGGTGTAGGAATTACAACAGTTGGCATATGTGCCTCCCACTTGGTAAGGGACCAATAGTAATGGGACAGAATAATAATCATAACTCAAACTTTCCCTTTTTAATACTTGGTTGCAAATCCTTTGCAGACAATCACAGCCTGAAGTCTGGAATGCATAGACATCACCAGATGCTGGGTTTTATCCCTGGTGATGCTCTGCCAGGCCTCTACTGCAACTATCTTCAGTTCCTGCTTGTTCTTGGGGCATTTTCCCTTCAGTTTTGTCTTCAGCAAGTGAAATGCATGCTCAATGGGATTCAGGTCAGGTGATTGACTTGGCCATTGCATAACATTCCACTTCTGTCCCTTCATAAACTCTTTGGTTGCTTTTGTAGTATGCTTTGGGTCACTGTCCATCTGCACTGTGAAGCGCCGTCCAATGAGTTCTGCAGCATTTGGCTGAATGTGAGCAGATAACATTGCCTGAAACACGTCAGACTTCATCTTGCTGCTTTTGTCAGCAGTCACATCATCAATAAATACAAGAGAACCAGTTCCATTGGCAGCCATACATGCCCACGCCATGACACTACCACCACCATGCTTCACTGATGAGGTGGTATGCTTAGGATCATGAGCAGTTCCTTTCCTTGTCCATACTCTTCTCTTCCCATCACTCTGGTACAAGTTGATCTTGGTCTCATCTGTCCATAGGATGTTGTTCCAGAACTGTGAAGGCTTTTTTAGATGTCGTTTGGCAAACTCTAATCTGGCCTTCCTGTTTTTGAGGCTCACCAATGGTTTACATCTTGTGGTGAACCCTCTGTATTCACTCTGGTGAAGTCTTCTCTTGATTGTTGACTTTGACACACATACACCTACCTCCTGGAGAGTGTTCTTGATCTGGCCAACTGTTGTGAAGGGTGTTTTCTTCACCAGGGAAAGAATTCTTCGGTCATCTACCACAGTTGTTTTCTGTGGTCTCCTGGGTCTTTTGGTGTTGCTGAGCTCACTGGTGCATTCCTTCTTTTTGAGAATGTTCCAAACAGTTGTTTTGGCCACGCCTAATGTTCTTGCTATCTCTCTGATGGGTTTGTTTTGTTCCTTCAGCCTAATGATGGCTTGCTTCACTGATAGTGACTGCTCTTTGGATCTCATCTTGAGAGTTGACAGCAACGGATTCCAAATGCAAATAGCACACTTAAAATGAAATCTGGGCCTTTTATCTGCATATTGTAATTGGGGTAATGAGGGAATATCACATACCTGGCCATGGAACAGCTGAGAAGCCAATTGTCCCATTACTATTGGTCCCTTACCAAGTGGGAGGTACAGATGCAAACTGTTGTAATTCCTACACCGTTCACCCGAGTTGGATGTAAATACCCTCAAATTAAAGCTGACAGTCTGCAGTTAAAGCACATTGTGTTTGTTTCATTCCAAATCCATTGTGGTGGTGTATAGAGCCAAAGTTGTTAGAATTGTGTCGATGTCCCAATATTTCTGGACCTGACTGTATATCTGGTTGTGGGCATTTTCAGGAACTACATTTAGAGCAGGGGTGTCAAACTGCTGGCCTGGGGGTTGGTTGCATCATGTGGAGGCCGCACCTACTCCAGCTCTGGTAATGCAAAAAAAGTTGTGATACATAGCGACACATCATGTGACATAGCAAATTTGACACCCATGATCTAGAGAATTTTCCTTTAAACAACAAATCATTGAGATAGTCTTTACACTTTGATCTTTGGTGGATTTCTAGACAAAACTTTATCAACAATATTAGGGAAAAGTAATTTCATAAAAAACATTTGAAAGTCCATGTTCTAAGTGAGGAACCAGAATATTTTATAAACTCCAGTTTGGGTATTAATAATATGTCCTTTCTGTTTTTTAAAGTTCTTTCTATTCCACAACTAAACATAAGAACTTGGCTGTCATGCTGCTAAATTAGAATGCTAGATCATAGTCCATAGTTGCATTAATGCTGTAGCCCTCTAAAATAGATTTTAAGAATGTATAACTGCTAGCAAGATTCCATGAAGATATATTGAAGAGATCAATCAACCAGTAACATTCCTCTCATCTCTTGACCAACTGACCTATTTCCAGAGTTCATTTTAATAGTCACCTAGTGTCTGGTAGAGCATGTTAAGTTGTTTGTCCTAATTCATGTTGATATTTCATCTTATGCTATTCAACGAGTGCCCCCAGAAAGAAGACATAGAAATTTACTTTAAAAGAAAGAAAACTAGTATGTGCTCTGGTGTAAAATAAGCTCTTGATTTATTCTTCTAAAATAATTAATACACACAGAGAGAAAAAAAACACTAAACTTATCTGGGCTCCACTAGCTATATTTGATAATAACATCAAGCTAAATGACAATGAAATTATAAATGCAATTGATATTTTCAGATGCTTCTTTTATTATTATTAATTGATTTAATTAGCAATGTTATTACTAATTTTCTAATAGTCACCTTTACCCATTATTAGACACTTTATTACACACTTTTTCTAGAAATATGTTTGTGTTGGTCTTTTATAATATGAAAGAAACAGGAATAAAGGAACTAGAATGAATTATTTTTGCTCCTAATTTTTTTGGTAGTATATAATATCCAGCAATGATTGGAAAAGGATATTTCATGGCAGTTCTTTCAAAACATTTTGAAATTTAGCAGTATTAAAAACAAATGAGCAAACAAAAACAAATTAAAGGAGAATATTTGTAGCTAAGGGTTGAAATGAGAGGTCCTTGGTGCTCTCTGAGCTTGCTTGTTTTCTTGAAGATGCTTCATTACCCAAACTAGGTAACATCATCAGTATTAGCCCTAGCACCGATGATGTTACCTAATTTGGGTAATGAAATGTCTGCAAGAAAACAACCAAGCTCAGAGAAAACCAAGGACCCCTCAAAAACAAATTAGCCACAAATAGAATAATATAAAAGCATAACTAGTGAATCATCAAGGCAAAAACAGATACACCTGAAAAAAGAAAATTGTGGTAGTAATAAAAGCTGCCATTTTTAGTGATTCAAAGACACAGCAGAGGGCAAATTCTGTTCAGAGTAATAGCAATATTGGTCCTCTCTGTTGGCATTGTCTTCAGTTGGCTTTGTGGCACTGTCACTGAGATAGAGACTTTCTTTCCCTAGTGCAGACATGTCAAACACAAGGCCCGGGGGCTGGATCCGGCCCGCGAAGTGGTTTCATGTGGCCCGCGAAGCCATCCTGGAAACAGTGAGGGAACGGCCCCCACTGCCTTGGCCCTGGCCCAGAGACCCTCCTTCTGCCAAAGACCCTCAGATCTGTCCCACTCCTGCCCAGGCCCCCATAGGCACCCTTGATGCCAACGATGTAGAGCTGGCCACGCCCACCCAGTAGGCCATACACACTCTAGCCACGCCCACCAAGTAGGCCATGCCCACCCAGGCCACACCCACCTGGCCCCCTGAGGGCAACCACAATGCTGATGCGGCCCTCAGTGAAATTGAGTTTGACACCCCTGCCCTAGTGCTTCCTTGAGCACACCAAAGTTTATATGAATCCACATTTTAGCCTGATTTTCTCATAAGTCAGTTTTAGACTTCATAGGTACAATTGGAATGATATAGAAAACACCTGATCAGGTCATCCAGGACTTTGACTCTACTTGTGTCTTATAAAAACCAAAACAGGAACTATTTCCCATGAAAAGCTATTTGTACTTTATAACTAATTCCAAAATCTTACTGTAAAAATTTCACTATTCCAATTTTATTTAGACTCTAAGTCTGTTTATAAATTTCTAGGATTAAATCTTATTTAGCTTTTTGCTGTTTATTTCAGTATGTAAATTCTTAAGTTTATGGTTAAACTTTCTTTCATTCAGGGTTAAATAAAGACTCATCCTGCATTTGTTATTCCAAACAAGTTGTTGTTATTCCAACAACTTAGAAATAGCTAATAAGCAGCTTCAGAACATGAAAGTGAAATTTGTTCTTTAAAGGTCCGTGCTGCAGTTGAGAATAAAATGGCTAATCCTGTCATCCCTGGTACTCACACCCATAGAAAACTGATGTCCTGAGGTCTCCTTCTTTGGGGCACAAATGGGAAACATTCTGTCTTCACTTTACATTTATTTCATCATACTTCTCCCAGAGGTGCAGCGAAGTGAAACTTTTAAACTTTTTAACATACTGAAGAAGGGAATAAGAGGTAATATTGGTACCTTAAGGCTTATTAGTGTTTAAGGAATTCATTTATCCCTTAGAACTCCTGAATCCTTCATAATACATATACATATGGAACCTAGCCTAGCTGATTTTGGGAGACCAGCTCTTAGCATTTGTGCAAAGCCAGGTGAAGCCCTTGAGCTGACTGATCTTATTTGTATCATGCTTTACATGAATACATCTGTCTTTGTGAACCAGCCCTTCTTTTCTATTTCCAGAAGATACCTAGTACATCACAGTCAATCATGAATGATGAACTTCCAAACAAGATATTCATTAATAGACCTGATATACCTGTGTACACAGCTCTAATATAATGGAGTGTCTTATTCGAACTGCTGTTAAAATGATTTGGGGTAAGTTCTACTGAACAAAGCCTGTATCAAGTTAAACTGGCCATCAATCCCAGTATTTTGTGTACAATAAAAATTCTAGACTGACTAGCTAAGGTTTTCTATGGTCTCAGGACTACATTATTCTGGAAATTTCTGGACAATTGATCACATATATTACTATCAAGGCCCTTGTATTTTACACCTTTACAGTTCCTGTGCATGCTGATTTTGCCTCCGTATCATTCTTAGTATAGTAATTTAAGTAACTTAACTTAAGAAGAAGAACATGAGCTCTTAAGGTCTTTTTTCTCTTGAAGTGTAACTCTTCTGAGTCAGCTTCAGTGGTTAATATGCCAACAGCTAAGTCTTCGTGATATTGGATTTTGAATATACTTCTAATCAGAGATGAGTTTAAAAGCCTCCTTTACCACCCTTTAGACACCTCAACCTCTGATAAGTTATGGTAGAAAATATGTAAGACAATGTTTCTCAACCATGACAATTTTTAAGCTTTGTAGACTTCAAGTCCCAGAATTCCCCAGCCATCATTGATATAATATTTAGATAATAGATATTTTTACACTGTATAAGCAATGAAAACAAATGTGGTTAACAAAAATGAAAACAAAAACCCATTCTATTGATTTTCTAGGTAAATCAAACACCAGACAGAATACATTGAGTCTCTTTTGTTTATTAGGCAAGTCTTAAGACTTTTGTCCTGCTTATTACAATAAAACAATGAACAATTGGAACTCTTCCATAATTAATCTGTAAAGTGGGCATAGGAGCACAAATGAAATATATTCCATTAATTAATTATTCCCATAAAACATAACAAGGTTTCCATTAAATTGATTTTCCTCAGTGTTATTAATGGTAGTGAGAACATAGAACCTCCTTGGTGCAATAAATTTTCCTTTCTTTTGCACACACAGCTTGGTTGTGATTCAAGAGTTTATGGGATACCTTGCTTTCCCATTTTATGCAGGAGCTATGGTGAGCAGACATAAATTCTAAAGAAATATTAGAAAACTATAAGAATATTTCAACAGTGGAACCAATTCCCAAATAGATGGAGGATTCCTCTTCACTGGAGTTTTCAAACAGAGGCTAGATGTACATTTTGGGGGATACTATAATTTGTCTCCCTCTACTGAGCAAAAATTTGACTTGATGGACTCAATGTTTATTTCCAGCTGTTCATCTCTATATCTGTGATACTGTGAAAGCCTGCTTTGATAGCGCAGTCAGGTAGTGCTTCTTTTCCCTCAATGTGCTTAGGCATGACGAATGAGAGGTCCTTCACAGTGCCTTGCCATGTGTTGTAGTTGATAGGCACAGTGACAGAGTCTAGGGTTACCAAGTCACTTCCTCTACTGTGATAAAAGCCAGCCTCCTTTGGAAATTAGCATTGCAATTCCTGAAGGCTTAGGTTTAATTTTAAACTTGTGGTACAACTTATTTTCTGTGGTTCCATGAATATAATTGTGGCTTCATTTTCTCATTTTTTTTACTGTAAGTACTTTGACATGACAAGCTTACTCCTTCCCTGAATTCATGTTATCCTAACATAGTTGGGACTTTTCTCATATTTCTTATCTCCTGTTCTCATTTGTGTTCCTGAAGAGCAATAACTTACCCAGTTTCATAGTTCCCTGAATTCAGATGTCCAATTAATTAGATTCATGATTCCCTGAGTTCAGATGTCACAAGAGACTAAGCTTTATTTAAAATTGGTCCTGGCTTTCCTACAAGGAATAGGAATGCAGATCCTGAAATTCTAGGGCTGTATGTGGTCCCAGACGTTTTGGATACAGCCCACCGAACCCCTATAAATTTTTGCTGAAAGTTATATATAATACATATAAATTACATTAATATTAGTAATAATAATATAATTAATAAAACAATAAAATAGAAGATATTATTTAAACTGTTTGTTTAATTAATCCAGTTGTGAAATTGAAATGAAATAAGCATCTAATTTATTATAATTTAATTTAGACGTAGATTTTTGCAACTCTTTTTATCCTCCTTTCCTTTTAGAATGTGGACCTATCACATTAATCAAAGATGAAGCATAATTGTCAGCTTGAGAAACTTTTGTAACTCCACTTTAACATATAAGCACAGCATTCAACTAACTATAGCATATAACTCTTTCATTCCAGCACATATATAAACATCCCTTTGGTCTCACTTAGAAATATTTTATGATATATAAAATTAACATGCAGGGCTATCTGCATTTTTATTTGTGTTTGGGTGCATTAGACTACCTGCATCTATTTTTTGATGGTACATAAATTTGTGGCAATAAAGACCAAAGAAAGAAATGTCTGGGTACTCAGAATTTGAATTGATCTTCAGTGAACAAAAGGAGAAATTGGACCAAGAAACTGTAGATTTTAGAGCAATTTATTAATGCCTCTACAGGTCTTATAATAAACCATTTTGGTAAAACTTTATTTTATTGCTGTCCTATAAACTGACACTTTGGATTTTTTTTCTACCTTTTACATTTCCAAATAACTTCATTTCCATTTATTTTGTCAAAGTGTGATTTTTTTATCTTCATCCATTGTCACTTGAGTCTCTTGTCAGTTTCTTTTTCTTTTCAATTAACAACTTGAAAGAAAAACAATGCTCCCCCAAATAAATGGCCCTGTTGAGCCAGAGCTTCCATTATTCAGTAGAAAGACAGTCCATTACTTTCCCTGGCCTTAACATTAAGTATTTCATACTGTGGAAACTGAATTCTATTAGGTAGTGGTAATAAGGTGCCTCTTGTTTGCAGTCCCTAGAGAAGATAAAGGACACACAAAGAGATAGGCCATAGAGTGGAGGCTGTCAGACTACAGAAAGATGGACATACTGGAGGAGGGAGGAGAAGATGGACAGGGAAAGAGTAAAAAGGGAAATAGATTCAGAAAAAGTCCTCAGCAAGTGTCTCCATTATAGACCAGGAAACCAATGTAAAGAAATGTCATTTAGGTATTCTCTAAAGGCAGATTTTCTGCCTAAGAGGCAGAAACTCTATTGTTCATACCATGAGGCCCCAAGCCACAAAAGATATTACCAAATTGTAATGTATAATATTTGGGAAAGTCATATTAATTCATTGGTACTTGGATCCCCTGTCGAAATAGAAAGTTGAGCAATTGTGATATAGGACTGCATCATATCAGCTATATTTAAATTTAATTAATTAAATTTACCTTTTTATTTATTTTTTTATTTTATTTTATTAGATTTATATACCGCCCTTTCCCGAAGGACTCAGGGCGGTTTACAGGGTATTTAAAACAAGAAATACAAAAGTTAAAAACAATAAAAAAATTACATCAATCCCTGAAAAAAAAGTAAAAACCCCAATTAAAATTAAAATTAAAATTCTCAGCCTGGGCCAGAGAGCTCGAAGAGCCAGGTCTTCAGGTCCCGGCGGAATGACCGGAGGTCGGGGGCAGTCCTGAGCTCCACGGGCAGCTGGTTCCAGAGGGCAGGCACACCCACTGAGAAGGCTCTCCCCCTGGGTGTTATCCGCCGGCAATCTTTTACCGGCGGCACCCTGAGCAGACCCTCCCTGTGGGAGCGCACTGGACAAAGGGAACTTGATGCTGGCAGCAGGTGTTCCCTCAGATATCTCGGACCCAAGCCATTTAGGGCTTTATAGGTCATCACCAGCACCTTGAATCTCACCCAGAGGGAAACCGGGAGCCAATGCAGCTCGCGGAGTAGAGGTGTTACATGGGAGTATCGGGAAACCCCCATCACAACTTGCGCGGCCGCATTCTGCACCAGCTGAAGCCTCTGAGTGGTCCTCAAGGGCAGCCCCATGTAGAGAGCATTGCAGTAGTCTAAACAGGAGGTCATGAGTGCATGAGTAACTGTGCATAGGGCATCTTGGTCCAGGTAGGGTCGCAACTGGTGCACCAGGCAAACCTGGGCAAAAGCCCCCCTGGTCACGGCTCCTATATGGTCTTCAAAATTGACCCAGGAGTCAAGGAGGATGCCCAAGTTGTGAGCCCTATCAACGGGGGGTAACACCTCACCCCCCATCGTTAAAGGTGGAATGGTCTGGTTAACCCGAGATGCCAATATGCACAGCCACTCAGTCTTGGCAGGATTGAGACGAAGCCTGTTTCTCCCCATCCAGATCTGGACCACCTCCAGGCAACGGGACATCACAGCGAGGGCATCGCTGGGTTGGTTCGGGGTGGAATGAAAAAGTTGGGTATCATCAGCGTACTGATGATACCCCACCCCGAAACCACAAATGATCTCACCCAGCAGCTTCATGTAGATGTTAAACAGGAGGGGTGAGAGAACCGACCCCTGAGGAACTCCACAAACGAGAGGCCTCGGGGTGGACCTCTGCCCTCCCGTCAACACCGACTGCCCTCCCGTCAACACTCTATCCCTGCTTTTTGAAATAAGGCTTCATTTATCATACTCATAGGCCTATAGCAGCCCTCAGCCATTAGGGAAAAAAGTGTATGATTTACATGCCCACTATGTTAGAGTTAGAGTTAGAACTGGACCTCTCTAGGATACTCTATCAAACCTGTAGAATGATTTCAGGTGAGAGACTTGCTACTTCAGTGAAAACAACACTGCTCTTAAAAAAGAGAAAAACTAGTAATGCTACTAAAAAGACCCAATAGTTAGGGTAATTTCACATTGCAGAAAACTCCTTCTTTTGGACTTTATTTTTAATTTGTTTAAAGAAGAAGCACCTAAATCCCTAAAGTACTGAACTGAGTTGAGGTTGAGATACTGAGATCATCTGAGTAGATGGTGGTTGCCGTCCACTGGGCCTTCTGTACCAGAGATCAGATTCAGGATAAGGACAGTCAATATGATAGGGAAAAATGAGCCACATTTTAGGGGAGTAATTGGAATAGGTGCCCCAATTAACTATATACAATCTATATAGGAGATATAGGACTATAGCCAGCCGTACCAACAGGCTGAAGAACAGGCTTTTGAATGGGAAATAATGTTATAAACTTAATGCATGATTGACTTGCGAGGCCGGTGTGTTGTGCAATTAGCTCACATGGTGTAATAAGATGGAGGGTTTGTGTCACTGTGAGTTGGGGGTGGGGGCACGAAGGGAGGCTCAGCCAATCTCAATGTATACATGGTTGTACTTTGACAATAAAGGTTCATTCAGATATCCTCCAGATATTGCTGAGCTGCATCTCTCATTCTTTACAGTTGGCCATTGCTAGGCTGGATTCAGTAGCTGAAAGGAGAAAGACCTGATAGGTGGAGTAGCAGTGATTCTGGCAAGATTAATGCCAAACACAATCAACCAGAACAACAGAGACTTATTATATATAAAGAGGCTTCTTTATTGTTGATTTACTAGTTCACAAGAATCTCACCAAATTGTTTGGGAAATGATTGATATAGTTCTAAATCATATGCTTTCTCTCTCCATTAGAATCTGAGATGGATATCTCTTAAGTCCCCTATCAGGGCCATTGAATCCACCACAAATGCTAAGAGATGGGTTATTCAGCAATATCTAAGGAATTATAGATTCTGGAATTAGAAGACTACAAAAAGAAGACATGTTTTATTCTTTTTAATCAGATTTTATTTGCTCAAATATTTTTCTCAGGTAGATAGACTATATCCTATTCTAATAAGTAGAAAAAGCTCCTGTAATGATGAGTCTGAGACAAAAACTCTATCCCCACGAATGGATCCATTGCTCCTCAAGCTTTCCATCATCTACAAATGTTTTTGTTTAGAAAGCTTAAGTCACATTTGTGGCCTAATGAGAAGACTAAGTAGTCCCCCTTTCCTTGCTTAGAAGCCGATTTGACTACAGCTACTTTATTTCAACACTCTCTGTGGTCCTCTCTGTTTAAAAAGTGTGCAGGCAAATTGAAAAAAGAGGAGTATAAACCAAAGGAGGAAGAGTTAAATGATTGCTACTGTTCTGTATGGCATTCAATTCTCTTAGCCTAATAACAGGGACAGGGTTGTAGAAATGCATGAAATGTCCAGGTTGTTTCTTAGCAATATGTTATAGTATTTTTGTTAGAATGTACCTCTACAAAAGCACATAATAGGATAGTTAAGTCAGCTGAACTTTATAGTTTAGTCTGAAGGTTAATTCAAAGAAAATGGCAAACATTTGTTTGATAACATTATATACAATATAGAGACAATGAATCAATGCAAATTATATTCCAGCAAGCACTTACAAAAAACAGGCACAAGAAGCAAACTGAAATGCCAAGAAGATAAATCTTTTTGTACAATTCAATTGATAATAAAATTACAAAAGGTATTCCTTTAGGGTGTCTTGGTGACTACAGTTGGAGATAACCTTTTAAGAAGAACTGGAGTATTGATGGCCGCTACTAATGAAGACAGAAAGAGAACATCTAATAGTTACAGATGATCAGATGCAATAGGGGAGCAGGAAGCACATAAAAACAGTTGAGCAAAATAAAACAAGAACAGTTAACAGAATATGTGGAATATATGGCCCACAGATCTTTAGCTTGTCTGACCCTTTGTGCAGTTATTTACCTGAGCTAGTGATCACAATGGTTTCAGCCACATATCATGTCCAAGCACATACAGATAGTACGTTCAAAATTCTTTCAATAATATGATCCAAATTGTTTCAAGTGTGTCCTCAGAAAGTTCTGATTCTTGGTGAAATTGACTTTTGACTTGGGCCAACATAGTTGTTCTTAAGTGAAAACAATTTTAAGGCCAAGGTTAACTTCTATAAGGAAAAAATAATAATTTAAAATAACCTTATAAATATTTGTAACATTTGTTTTACTTATTATTTAAGGTTGCATTATATACACATTTCCCTGCAAGTACGATATGAAGAGAATTGAACTGCACACCAAGATACTGAAATTTTATCTCCCACCCCACTCTGCCCAAATGCCTTGTTAGAAACTTTGTTGTTTAAATGAACAACTGATCCATGGCAAACCTCCTTCTAAATTTGTCTGCCTAATTAGCTCTCTTCTTTCCTAATACAATGATTAAAAGCTCCCAAGGCAGACTCACCTAAGTGCTAAATTTATCACAGAATAATATCTAATGGGTTTTTTAAAATGAATATAGGATCTGCCACATAAATGAATTTAAATTTAAATTTCCATAGCCTCTTAAGACTGTTTTTTTCCTTTCCCACTTTTTGAATTTTATATCAAGTAGATTATTGAAGATAATAAGCAAAGCTACCTGTTATAGTTCATCAGAGGCACTTCAGAAATATATCAATAAAGGGGAGGAAACTATGAATATCAGTGTACTTCATTTCCATATTTTCACAATATGTTAGAAGGAAACATACAAAGTATTAAAAGATTATTTTTGGTCAATGCAGGTGCAGAGCTTGGCTAACACCTTGTGTTAATTTTCATAGGGAGAAGTTGATTGCATTTTGGAAAGCAATTTCTCTAATGAATTAGGTTTCACTACAAAGCCTACGTTTTTCAGGATTATGAAAACTGATTCTAATGTATAAATTTTGACCTATTTTAAAAGGAGAAAGACTATGCTGAGAAGGTGAGTTGTGCCCTGTTAAGAACTTACTTCATGAATGCATGAAAAGTCTGAGAAGGATTGAACAGCATAGGCTGGATTTGAAATACAAGGAAAGATCAAGTAAGCTAACAAAATGAGAGCAGGGGATAGTAAAAGTACAAAGATAAATATATCAAGCATAAATGAAATAGTTTTAATGAAGCATATATGGTCTGAATAAAACAAAGCAATGGCATGCTAAATCTGATCCTCATACAATATATAAGCAAAGGAGATATAGTAAAATATTTTAAATAGTAAATATTAAATATTTTTACTATTATAAACATTTTTGAAAAGTGTTTCCCTTTAACATTTTATGGTTCATAAACTCCCCCTGCTCCTAAGACCAAAATAAAGTGGTCACATACCTTTGCTTCAAGGTTTCATCCAGAAGTTCAAGGGGATCCAAAGCATCTCTCTGAGGATTCTATTGCATCTTCAGTTGAACAAAGTAAATTATTTCCGTGTGCAAAGTGCTCTATGAAAAACAAATAATGCCCATCTTGCATATCCCTCAGAAAAATGGCTATAAATTTAACTCAAAACACAATGGCAAAGTAACTGATCTCTTTTAAGTATTAGCTAGAGCCCCAGGAAATACTGTACTTTTAGAATTCTGAAAACTGTAATGTTAATACATTTGGATAATGGGCAGTGAAGCAGATTAATGGGAAGACGATTGGAGTACAAGCCTAACTATGTAATCTGGAGATTTAAAGTCTCTCCTGTTATATTTTCCTAGTCAATCTTTGGGGAAAAAATACTTGGGAGAGACAAGCTTCTGTGTCAGGCAAATCATCACTGTATCAAAATGTAGCTGTGAATACAGCACATTTTGTAAAACTTCAAAGCAAAATATTTCCCTGTATTGCTTGCCTCTCTCTGCTATGGAGGTCCTATCAACTTTCTGAGCTCCTTTCTACAGAGTTCGTACCAACCAGAAGGCTAAAGGGAACTTTCACTCACAGCACTGATTGAAATACTGTACATCCAAATTCATCATCTTCAGCAATATGCTGCAGAATTGCCTGGAATAAGCTAAGATGCACTTGATACAGTACCCAATATGCTGTGGGCAGTTCCAAAGGACCCACCTCAAAGCAATTCAGCCACCCTAGAGGAAAAGGCTGAGAAGAATCATTCTCCAGCAGCTCTAGTTTTGAAGCAACTTTGAGGTCACCTGAATTGTTCAACGATAAATGTGAATCTCTATTTTACTTGGCTTCTGTGGCATGAAATACTTTGATGAAGCAAATTCAAGTCACTTCACAAGGTCCTAGGCCATTTCCTCACTAGTACTTTACAGCATCTTCTTGTATCCACCAGCCATTGTTGAAGTAATATAAAGCCTGTTCTTATTCAGATGTATTAATACAATAGTTGGATGTCTCTGGAACTTGCTTTAAATCACTAATAAAGAATGCAGCTTTCTACTTTCTACTGTAATGATTTTGGAAACGGCGACTAAATGATATTACTGTATTCTTCCTAATAGTACAATCAGAGCACTTTGATAATGGAAGCCATTATTTGGAGAGGGGGTAGGCTCTCTTTATTGGGCATACTTGAAAAAGGCTGGAAAGCTATCTTTTATGGATACTTTAATTGGGCTTCCTGCATGAAACAGGTGGACAAGTTTAATTTGCTAATTAAATGGGGTGAGGGAAAGTTTGTTGATTCTACTGTATAATTTTTGTTAGTGACGCTGTAGTAAGCCAACCTGTTTGATTGCTCATTACATTTTATGTGCACTGCTCATAAAAATAGTAATATTGAATATATGTTCTGTAAAGTCTCTATGGACATTATCCAAGTTCTTAGAACAGAAGATTCTCTCTCTCTTCCCACAAATATTAATAAACAAATTGCACACATTTCTAATTATCATTCAGTTTTACATTTTCTTTAAAAAAGGAAACAAATATGGAGTACTCAGCCTTTATGTCTAAAGAGCCTGAGTATATGAAGCAGAATCTATTTCTCCTGTGTAAAATAGCGGCACTGTTTTGGAGTTACAATAATTTATCTTCTCAAAGGTACTGTAGAGGAAAGGGAAAGCAAATTTTATTTCTCAGTTTAAAAAAGTAATATCTGCATCCACTCCTCAACCCCTGAAGCTTTTCATTACACTCCATTTGAAGAAAAGCAGCAAATCTATTCTTCATAATTACAAAAGATGCCCACTACTGAAGAAATTAAGATTGCTTCTTACTGAGGATTTGAATTAGTTCAATTGTTTCTTCTGAAGTCACCCATTAGTAAAGTATAAAAGCTGAGCTGAATATATTAATCAACTGTGTCTGATGAGTTATGTTGAATGCAGCTTCCTCCCTCCCTCCCTCCCTTCTTGAATTTTGTCTGTTATTCACATAAAATACTACAAGCACTACCCAATTCTTACCATAGATACTTTAAAAACTTGGTTTGGAAATGATCTGCCTATATGATTCCTAAATATAACATATTCTGAATTGTGTCAGAACCAGGACATGGGTGGAATAGGAATTAAAAACTATGTAGTGCTTTATTATCTTACCAGCATGATAGTATGTATTCAATGTAAAGGTATATGGTATAAGTTAGATGGGAACTCATTGGATATCACCTATCAGGAGGAATACTTTCCAGAAAATAAACAGATGTTCAGACTTTTTAAGGTTAAAATAAAAATAATGGTCTCACTATGATCAGAGAGACTTAGTCTCAGTCTAAGCATGGATTAGTGGCTCTACATAGAAATGGTGTTCAAATTTGGGATTAATGAAAAATTTCACTGCACTATATCCAATTTATGCAGAAAAATACCCTTTAGAAGAAGGGAGAGTATGTTGGGGAATAGGGTGGTATATTTATGACTGCAAAATAACATAAACATCACACTAAAATCAGAAAAACTGTTCACATTAGCGCAACATTAAAATGGTGATGTCTTTTCTGCCTTCAATTGTGTTTCTTAACTCCAGATGGGAGTTAATAGAAAAGGCAATAGTTGTCTTTATCTTTTCATTAATAAAAGAAATGTATGGGTCTCGATACCAAGAGGGATGACTGGCCTACCATTCCAGCTTTTCTTCTGCTGTAAAACTGGGTCCTACATGAGCACAGAGGTCACTCCATCATACTTACTTTGTATATCCTTTCAGGTGTATTAAATACCACATGCCTACTCTTGCCCAACCCCACCCCATGTCACATCACATTAAGAATGATTGGTCATTGTCTTCCTCCTGACAGCAATGAAGAAAAACAAAGATTAGGGGAATTCATGAAGTTCTTTCCTTAACTATGAATGTAAGCAGAAGGACAGCACTTCTCACAGCCCCATTGCTAAGGATCAGCAATGAAAACAGTACAATTTATGTTGACACACTTTTCTGCCTGCCAAAGATTAGTAGATAGCACCTTAACATAGCTGTCTGTTTGATTCTCATTCCCCCCCCCAGTAACAAATTAACTAAAGATTTACTGGCATTTTATTACCAAAATCTATTTCATGAGTTAATCATCTGTGATGGATTATGTCTACAAAAGGGAAGGTGGTGTAATGGACTACAACAAAGCAACAGTTCCCCAGGAAAGAAGAAGCACGTTCCAGGGAGGGAGGTGAGACAAGAGACTAAACAGCCTGGAGGTGAATTAGTGACAGAGAAAGAGAGTTAGGATAGCCACTCCCTACAATCTTTCAAGTTATATCTATTAGGATGAGAATACATAGTAGATATTTAATCTGGCAAGATTCTACAGTATTTGGTATCAGCAAAAATGGACTAGATTGTTCTATGATGTTCTTGGGCTGAATCTGATATTATCTTACATTAATGCTGTATACATCCTCATGGTTCCTGCAATGCTACCAGACCAGTGCAGCACTCAGTCTCCAATATGAACTTCCATTATTTAGTCTATGTAATAGCATCCTTTAAGAGTTAATGGGACAACTACTGTATTTTCTTGCAATAGTGGCAAATATTTGTAGTTCAGGTGTAGGAGGAGGGTGAAGGTTCATTCTGTGAGCTTACGGGTTGGTTTCTGAATGTTTTGTTACCAGGCTAGGTAATATCTTCAGCAGAGTTTAGGGGATGTCAGTGTTCTTCTGTTTAAAAGGGCTTCATGTGTGGGTGTGTCAAGTGATGGTCTCTGATAGGTCTTGTGATGGGGAGGTTACATCAGTTCAGGGTCATTAGGAGGTGAACTGCTGGTGGGAGGGGGGCTTGTGTGGGTTGGTTGAGGGTCCGTGCTATCTCTGGTTGGCTGTGTAGTTGATTTGGATTCTGGGGGGTTCATAGGCTGGTTGTAGGTCAATGTGTCTGTTGAGTGAATTGCTTGTGGAGTGCCAGGCTTTGAGAAACTCACAAGAGTGGTGGGTGGTAGCACGGCTGATGATTTTTGTGTTGCTCCAATTGAACTGGTGCTGTTTGGTGTTGGTGTGGGTAGAGATTAAGGTAGAAACTATTTCCTTTTCCATGCAGTTCATTAGGTGGAAAATATGTACATGCCCTACACAATTTGTATTTCTCATAAAATTAATGGCAATAAGCTTAGCCATAATTTCCAAGTTGTGAAGTATGTGCCAGGAATTTATGTTGATATAGCTATGCTTGTCAGTGTTTCTCAAACTTGGCAACTTTATGATGCATAACCTTCAATTCCCAGAATTCCCCAGCCAGATTGGAGATCAAATCACTGGAAATAAATGGTTATTTGTAGGGTGAAGGGGAGGTGTTGGTACACAGAAATTCAATCCATAGAATTGTAGATAAAGAGGAGATCTTTCCATTTTGGCAACTTCTCCTGAAAAATTATATCCACAGGGCTTTTTCATTTAGGAGGTGCATAGTAAACTCTCATAAAGCAGCCCTCTTGGCCAAAGAAATCATTTATTCTCAGAATAAATTTACTCTGAGAGCAAAATCCAGGTGCCAGTTTGACCTCCAAAATAATGAGGTTCCCTGGATGCTAATTAAAGTGCTGGTTTTCTTCCTTTGCTAGTCAATAGCATAAACAGCAGGTCATCAGCATGCAAAGAGCTTGCTTTGGTGCACTGTGGGTTCTCAAAGCCATTTTAGAGAACACAAAGTTTTCAGAAGTACATATTTATTCATTAGCTAATTGCATTATTCATAATTTACATATTTAAAATATGTGATATATTTCTCAATGGACATTGTTCCTTTACAATGTAATAATACAGCTCCCCAACAGAGCACCTTTTCTTACATGTATTTCACATCAGTTATAATCTAGTAAAGATTTGCTGCCTAGTAATCCAAGAGAAGACATTGTTTATACAAGTATCTTGATTGTGAAAGTCATTCCCTGCTTATTTATAGTTTAGAGATGGTTTATAATTTTCTGGTGACAATTTAAGCCATACTTGCACATCCAGGTTTTTTGTTAATCTGTTAATCTGTACTTATCTGGTCTAATCTGGCCAGGTCTTTTTTATTTATCCTGAATGTTTTTAGAAAGATTTAAAGAACATGCAGATACACCTTCATTAATATTTTCATTTTTTAAAAAAAATGCTTTTAACTTGTTGAAAGTTTTTCCTTAATTGAAACCCATATTTGGATTGTTTAAATGATTACATGGGACCAATATTTTATAAATAAATAAAAACATTAGGAAATAATACAGTATTACATGAGAAATTGTACTATGCAAAATACCTGATTTCTGTAAGAGAGATGGGGATGATTTCTTTATGGATTAGTTCTGTGCATCTCAATTTAGTAGAATTTAATGGTAATACTGTGATGGCTATATCCTGTTCTATTTTTTATTTCTTTTTTCCCCATTGAGATTTAGAAAATGGTTATTTCACTGCCGAAAACTGTTGAAATTTTATGGCATAATTAATTGTAACAACTGACAAACAATTAAGTAGCATTGCGTAACTGTAATGCTACTAATACATGAATTCTCCTGAATTTATGCACCAAGCAAATAGTTCTTGGTTTGAAAGCATCTTGTTTTAGTGTGGGGATAGACTAGTAGTTCATGACTAAACAATGGCTCATGAACTCTTCAACATTCATGCAGATTCGTGCAGTCTTTTTCAGATCCCTAGGAAAATTCAGGAACATGGTTTAAACTAAGATTACTTTACTCTAAAATTCCATATAACATTTTATTTGAAATAAGTCTTATCATGATAGTCCCTTTAAATATTCTAGGTATGGTCATACATGCCACCAGCTCAAGAAAATCACATTGTGAATATGCACCTGTTTTTAACCAAAGATCAGCTAATGCTAGTCTCAAATCTTTGTTCACAAAGGGAAGATGCTATGGTACTGCCACAATTAAACTTTTTGGGAGCAGGTTGTTTTATACCTCTAGAAAGAGTTCAATCCAAATTTATTAGAACAATTGTCCAGATCCTTCTTATGTTTCAAATGCACTTATACACCTGGAGACAGGACTGATAAAAGTTGAAGCAAGAATCTGTATACTTCCTTAAATCTTTCGCTAAAATGTATTTTTTTTTTCCTCAAGGCCTTGCACCATTAATCCTCCAAGATAAATTCTCCTTTTCCTGGCTCAAGTCTCTTGAGTCCAACCTTGTTAAACTTGGCTTTTCTCCTAGTTCAATACTTAAAACAGATTATGATGAAGCAAAACAAACCGTCAGACAAAGGGTAGAAGACATAGAGAGACAAGTGGACTTAGAGAGATTTCCATTACTTCTGGCTCCAGATTCTATCAGATACTGTATACTGTCACCTTCTAGTTATCTTAGCCAGTTAGAAATAGTAAATCACCAGAAGGCCTTTTTGCTTGCACAATGCCATGCACTTCTATTAGCCATACTCATGACAAATGTAAAGGGATATCACTGGCTGAAAGGCTTTGTCCCTGTGATTCTGGAGAGGTGGAAACCTCTGGACGTGCCCTTCTTTGCTGCTCTTTTTAAACATTTGAGCAAAATTTATTTTCCCAATAATTAATAGGGATCCAAGAGGTTCTGACCTTGTTTACCTTCAGTGGTTGCTTAAAGACGAATGGATAGTAGTCTCAGCACAGGTAGCTAGATTCTGCACAGCAGCACTAAAGATTCATTGGAACCTGATGAATAATCCGTTATAGCTATTTTACAGAATTAATGCACTAAATCTGTTGCATTTTAGTATCTAATGACTATAGGCCTTCACAATTTAAGGACTAATATTGTATTATAGCTGAGGTTCTTTTCTTGTTTATGTGCAACTGACAGGATGCCAAATTATGATTTTAACATAAACTTTATTTGTTATTATTGTATTTTAGAATTTTTAACTAGATACTCCTTAAGTGTTTTTAATTGTGCTGGTCTTTGACTGTAATAAAAATTTGACTGACAAACATTTGACTCATTATCATGATAGTTAATAGCTGAATCATGTCCACTTTGAATGAATAAATGAAAAGTTTTTAATAAAACTTGAAATTAAAACAAGGAAGTACATATATACATCACCTTACCAGGACTTTGACAACCATACTTCTAGAAGGCGTGGCACTACCCCAAGCAGACCCTATTTGTAACTTGGGGTTCTCCTGGACTCATAACTCCTGCTTGAAGAACAGGTGGCAGTCATGGCTAAGAAAGTCTTTGCACAACTCCAGATTGCGGCCATTCTTGGATCAGGAATTCCTGTACTCAGCCATTCAAACTCTAGTCATCTCACTCTTGGACTAGTGCAACGTGCTCTACATGGGGTTACCCTTGAGCATTTAGAAGCTTCAACTGGTGCTGACTGCAGCAGCATGGGCACAGTTTGGGTCCCTAGAGTGGCCCATGTTACACCATTGTTTAATGAGTTGCACTGCTGCCAGTCTGCTTCCAGGGGCAATTCAAGGGGTGTTTGGCCCATGTTACACCATTGTTTCATGAGTTGCACTGCTGCCAGTCTGCTTCCAGGGGCAATTCAAGGGGTGGTTGGCCCATGTTACACCATTGTTTCATGAGTTGCACTGCTGCCAGTCTGCTTCCAGGGGCAATTCAAGGGGTGGTTGATAATAACCTATAAAGCCTTCCAGGGCATGGGTCCGGGTTACTTGAGGAATCTTCTCATCCTCATCCCACTTTCCTGACCTTTTGAAAGAGCCTGAAGACTTGTTTTGTTAGTTGACCTGGGGCCCTAAGGGAGACCACCATACTGGAGATGGTTAATGGATTAATAGTAGATCTTATCTCCCCCCTGCATATCTTGTTTCCTCCCCTTCCATTTAATTTTGTATTCTTTTAAAACTTATAAAATAAGTTTTATATTCTTATTGTTATGTCTTTATCTCTTGTAAGCCATCCAGAGTTGACTTGTGATTTGATGGCAGCAAATAAATTACATGCATACATACATACATGCATGCATACATACAGACATACATAGTATCAAACTGATCTATCTCAAATCACTAACTAGGTCTTCTGAATTTAGACCTTGGTCAGAAAGCATAACTCCCTGTTTGAGATAACATGCTTTCATTCAAGCAAGAACCTGAATGATGGGAAGAAATAATTCCATATGTTCCCAAAGGATACTGAAGAGGTCACATTAGGGTCACACTGTGTCTCTGAGAATAAAAGACCTGAAGCTATCTACAAGGACATCTGGATTCTGTCACAGACAGCTCTTCCGTGGAAATATTCCATGTCTCAGACAAGCTTGAGGTGTACTCTGGGCTTCACTTTGCAGAGGGGAAAAAAGAGGCAGAATACAAAGAGACATTTTATAATGTGCCTTTTTCTTGATTCCATTTTGTTTGTATGTACAACTGATTGTGTCTGAAGGTACAGTGGATTAGAAAATGACAGCTAGATTTGTCCCTTTAGCTTTTAAAATGTGGCACAATAAGATTGTCTTCTCAAAGAACATAATTCTTCTGAATGAAAAAATGCAGAGCAATCTGGTTCATCTGAAGTCAAACAGTTGGTGGACCTAACTCAGCATGGAGCTACAGGGCTTTCATTCATACAAGCAAGACATTATTTGATGTCATCAACTGGTAATGAACATGTAGCTTTGTTTATAGCATCTGTGCCACTTTCTAGCCTGCACAGTTCTGAAAGCTATTTACAGAATAATAAAAGCCAGGCAGTGCTTGACATCCAGCTAAAATGATGTGGCAAAGGAAAAAAAAAAGTGGATGATGATGGAAAAAGAAAAAAGACCTTATGATTTCTAATTTTTTTCAGCTGAAGTACTCTGGCAGAGGTCTCCTTTGAAAACTAGTGTAGAGTAAAACAATATACCCTTAAAATCATAGGTAACTCCTTTTTCCTACACAATTTGGAACCTGTACATTTATTTTTTTAACTTACAAACAGAGGTGAAAACATTGTCTTTCTGTTATTCTTGGGATTCATAGTACTAGTAAGCGTCAGCTAATGATAATGAATGGAGGTAACAATTCTTCACATAGCAATCAGTACACATGTGACCCAGCCATGTTGCCTGAATATATCAGAACTGATTCTATTGAAAACCTTTTTGCTTGAGTGTTATTCTCTAGCAAGCTGTTCAGTTAGGCTGTTAAAGAATTCTGGAAACAGATTCTGATGCCAGGATGTTTTGAAGGATTCTTCCTCCCCACCCCACCCCACCCCCATAAAAAATCAAATTTACTGAATTGTGCTCATGCAAGCCCCAGAAATAAAAGAAGCTATTACTGATTTGGTTTATGACAGCCAGCTGTAAAACTATGATTCAGAAGAGGGAATTGTTACTATCTTGGATACCCTGACAAAAATTGAATATTTAAAATATATCACTTTCCATAGCTTTATGAAATCCAGAGAACATGCATTCTAACAAAGGGGGATAAGGGAGCTGATCTGAATGTGGGAGTACTTTTAAACGACATCCCCTTTCTTTGTGATCAAAACCATTTTGGAATTGTTTTCAAATTCATAGCTGCAATGTGACACATAAACAAATAGAAACAGTCACTGAAACTGCATTGTTTGTCATTCAAAATAAGCCCAGGTATCCTGTTGTATTCAATGTATTTGTGCATTACAGTTTGAGAGCCAATCTAGATAACTTACAAGCCTCTCGGGATCTCTTCAAACCCCTTGCAAATAAGCAAACTGTAACAAGTTGCTTTGATTAGACTTCCACCATACAAGTATTAAAGGTAAAGGTTCCCCCGCACGTGCGTGCTAGTCGTTTCCGACTCTAGGGGCCGGTGCTCATCTCCGTTTCAAAGCCGAAGAGCCAGCGCATTAGGATCTGCTATTTCCAGTTGCTATATCAAAGAACTGGAGTACATTCCTTCCTTTAAATGTTTCAAAAGGTTTGTGAGGCAAGGAAATTGCTTTAAACAATGCCTCTATGGTGTTTTGTTTTTGTTTTGTTTTTGGCCAGAGATCCATTGTGGGCTATGATGATCAAGAAAAGATGTGATTTGATCACGTCTCCATTCAGAAAGCATAGTAACAGTCTTTATTAGTTAGATTTGTACATTGCTTTTCTTCCAAGAATTATAGCAGTACATGTAGTATTTAGCCCTCCATTCTCCTCTAATAACCACCTCATAATTGAGCTGAGAGCGACTGCCTCAGAACCACCTAGTTAGCTTTCACGGCTGATAACCATGTTGTTCCTAATCCTAGCCCCAATATATTTTTACTTATTTGTCCAATTTACTGTATAGCTACCCATTTATTTTTGAAACTCAGGGTGACAAACAAATAAATTATATTAAAATCAACTGCAACTGTATCAAGGCTCAATAAAACTACAAACCATTAGAGAGATGTGGGAGCTCCCAAATTTATGTCCTGTCCCCAATGCTACAGAGACAGATTAGCCTGACCTTGCAGAAGGGCAATAGAGTAGGAGCTGTCAGTGTTGATGGGGCATATTTCCCCTGTGTATTTCCACTGAACAGGTCCCATTAAAGAGAAAGCATATTTCTAGGAACTCACCAGATGACATTGTTTTATTGATGGTACTTGGAGTTTGCTCATTTGGCCAGATCTGGTGGGGTGGGCAAAGATCATTGGGGAAAGCCATTCTCACAAATAATCTTCCATGCTATGTATGAATTTAAGGGTGACAACCAACACCCTAAATTATACACAGAAGCCTGCTGGGAACCAGTGCATGTTACAATTGTGTCACATGGATTTACTGAGGTATACCCCAAACTGGACCAGCTATCCAGCTCTTCAAGGACAGCCCTGTGTAGAGCATTTTGCAGTAGCCCTATTGGGCATAAACACCACCTCCTGATCCAGGAATGGCTTCAATTGACACATAAGTTCTATTTCTGCAAAAACTATTGGCCATAGCTACCACCTGACCCTTGAACAGAAACCATAAGTCCAAGAAGAATCTTCTGACTGCACCCTGACTTACAGAAAAAGAATTTAGTACCAGTTAAGATTAACAGTGGTAAATAAAATCCACAGTCAAGTTACACTTCTGCCTATTCAATCCAAACTACTAGCCTTCTTCCAACAGGTCATTTCCTCCTCCTTTAATGTGCTAATAAGAATTGGCTACCTTACCTGCAGCAGGACAATTATTTCTGAAACAGTCCCTTGTTGATTCATGTTAGTTCTGTAGTGCCAGACATCACAGAATGAGGTTAAATGGCCGTAATGATGTAATTCATTGCTGACTATGTTGTTATTTAACCAAAATAAAAAAATACTGTAAAATAGGATAATTGTTAGGGAGCTCTGAAAAATAGTATTCAAGAAATGTAAATTGATTGAAGAGATTTATTTGTGAGATTTATGTATGACCAGTGAAGCCTCCTTCAGCTTCAGCTGAAATAACTCCTGCTGGCTTATATATTAATTGCTCATTGGGAGCCTCACTTGCTAGAATTCAAAATCCAGTCGTACCATGCTATAGAAATCCCATTAGTATATGCAGGTAAAATACTGCTATTATTCCTTTCAAAGGAAATAGTGGATATTTTATACTGTCAATCTCGGGGGACTTCAACCAGATAATTAGCTCACTGGTAGCTATTATTGGTTCTGAAATGTAAAGTTTATTGCAGAATCTTCATTACTAGAGTCATTTTGTCTGCTTTGCATCATAGGGTATCTTGGGTAGGAATACAAAATCATTTTGTCACAAATTCTATGGGAAGAAGATGCAAGTATTTCTCTCCTGCTGGTCTTCCCAATAGGAAAAAACATTAGCATCAAATAAAGTGTGCATGTTTCCTATTTACTTGCTTAGTACTGAAAAAAATATTGAATACAAATAGCAGACAAATAGCAGAGCCTTCAGGAGGGTGCATCAGAGAAATTTGTTTAAAACACTGTAATAAAACCTGAAATAACGTTAAAAATTATGGTTATGGAAATTTGGAAAGTATCTAAAAAGGCTCCAGTCTCCATATGTTAGGAGTTGTAGTCAGTATAAACAGTTAATGAGATTTTCTCTGCTTCTCTTTAATTTGTAGGGAAATCAAGCAAGTAGCAGATTAGAACATTGTCCTACTACATTAAAAGTAAAAACAAGATTTTTAGTGATTCATACATTGCAATTTACTGCCAGATTTTATTTTCTGTATAGATGAGAGGCTGAGTCAAGTTTGATAATAATGTGGTTATATGTAGAGAGTGATGTTGCACAGGGATGTAGATTGTTTAAAGTTCTGTTACTTTAGGTCTATCCCATCTTCACATATAAATTCCATAACTATTTTATATATACTTTTCAAAATCTAGAGAGTTTTAGTATATTTTGTTTCTGGGCAAGAATGGCAGGATATTGTTTCTCAGGAGACTGGTTCTTTTTTTAGTACCAAACTAATAAGCAAATATTGAAAAGTCATATTAAGTCATATGGGAAAAGTCATATTAAAAACATTAATAGTAATACGGTACCAAATGAAAGTTTGCTTGAATCTTTTGTTTGTTTTTGTATAATGAACTTTCCTTCAGGCAAGCTTTGGAGAATACTTGGTTTATGCGAATTGTTTGTTTCTGAAGTTGTTTTTTATTCATAAAAAGTTAGAGGTGTGTGCAAGAATTGCCTGATTTCTTTAACCATTCAAATTTTCTGGAGTTCCTAGCTGGATCAGAAAAATGAGAATAGTAGTTTTAGATACATCACTTCAAGCATATGGAAAGATTCATTTTGTGTGTGTTTGTGTATCCTGGGGAAGATCCCAATGTCATTTTGTATTTTTTAATGTAGTATAGACCTTGTCCTTTGTAATTGGAAAATTTGTAACCCAGAGTCAGGAATGAAAATACTATGTATCAGGAAATAAATATAACAAGTTATTGACATGTTCTCAAAAAATATTCCTATTTCTATATCTTTATGTTTTTACTATTATAGTTTTTACCTAAACATCTGATTTGTTTTCAGCCTCTTGCTCATTTAAATGGCATTTCCCAAAGCTAGGAGCAAACCAGAAAAAGGAAAGAACTTTCAAACGATATGTTTGCCCATGGGGAGGTTGAATTTGAGTAAGGCACAAATCACAACTGATGGAAACCTGCAGTGAAGGCAAACTCAAATGCAACATGTGGGACTTGCAGGGATTTAGGCACAGCAAACCCTTATGATTCTCTTCAGCATAAGTGAAATGTCAAAGTCTGGCAGCTGGATGCTGCATATGCTAAGAGCAATCTTCTGTGGACCATGATGCAAATGGTTCCTCTTTTAAAATGTCAGAATAAGAAAGGGGAACACTAGTGTGATGTTCAATATTTTAATATTGCTGAGGTCTGCCAAACAGGGTTTACAGTTAGCATAAAGCATATCTGATATTAAAAGAGGATATTATATCTTATCCCTCCTCTTCTACCCTTCAGAATGTTGAGGTGCCCTTTCTAAGAATATAGATTTGAGGGTACCAATAATATGCGCCAAACAGGCAAAAATTTAACACATCACTAATAGTATGTTTTAGGCCTGTTTCTATAACCTTCAGTAAAAGTTTGCTAATATATACTGAATGCTCCTCCTTCATCTCCCTTTAAAAATGATGCTAAGATGAGGAACATTTTTGAATGCTGGGAAAAAAGTTAAAACAGATGCAAAATGTTTGTCCTACTTATTGATAGCACTGCTCTCACTTTATGTTGCTATAAAGAACTGTTTATTTTGTGGTTCTTGGAGTTTTTTATCCAAATGAGTGAGAAGTCTTCTTTTATTCTCCTAGTCTAATTCTGAGGCTTCATCAGATGCTCCATAGACCCAAATGCATATTTAAATACACAATCAGTGTAATAGCTGAAAAAAGCTTAAATACCTTAAGAGATTGTTAAGAAAACAAGGAACAATGTGGTATCTATCACAAATGCTATAATAAAATGTTAGGAGCTATTAATTTTCACACTCCCCATGGCTCCTTGAAAAGGACATCTAGTCTTCTATTTTTCTTTATAAATCTGGACCTTCAACAAGCATAAAAATGAAGGCAGCAAAGCTCATGAAAACTAAAGAGGATTAGAAATAGATGACAATGCTATATGAGGCTATTATAAAATGTGATTCAACAAAATGCACTTAATCTGCTAGCTTCCTTAAATACCATTTTCAGCAGCCAATGTAACACCTGTTTTCCTCTATCCTTAATCTTCAAGGTTATTATTTCCATCTCTACATCTATTCCTTTTCCCTGCCCCACACAACTAATTGTCCTGTCTCTCTACTTGACTCAAAACAAAAGCCATCCAGTCTTTTGGTGCATGCATCAACCTCAATAGCCATCTAGCTACCCATTAATTTATTCTGCCTTTTCATTTTTCTACTTCCCTCCAGGAATTAACACAGCACTTATCACCATGATATCTTAAATCTAAAATGACAATAAAAGAATCAATTTGCCAAATACATTTCATTCATAAAAGTGAAAGACATTAAAGTAGGTTAAATGACAATAGATAGGGCCCTGTGCCACAGATAATCATATTAGGAATTAAATTTAGGACTTTAGAACAGAAGTGCTTCAAAATGTTAATTACTAGGCCAAATCCTTCCTGTATTCCCTGCTTATATGAACAAAACTGACATAGCAGAGCTATTTGTGTCTGTATATTTAGAATCTCATTAAAATTGGAAATGGTGCCATAAGAGTTCACAAATAGCATGAAATCACAAATTAGCCTGAATAGTTTCTATTCCTTGAACAGTGAATGATGGTAAAATAAAATAAAAAAGGTAAACACGAGCAAGAAAACTGAAAATAAGAGGCAGTTTACTGTAGTGATTAAGGTGCTGATCTAGAAACCAGGAGATTGGTTTAGTCCCACTTTAGACCCTCTCTCTCTGTCTCTCTCTCTCTCCTGCCCACCCACCCTCCCGCCCTCTCCAACTTACTTCACAGGTTTGTTATTGAGGGGAAAATAGGAGGTAGACGGAATATTGTATGGTTACCACCTTGTATTATACATGAAAAAGGTGGAATAAGAATATAGAAATAAAAGTGAACTGTGCAGATCTTACAGGTGTCATCAAGATGCCCAATCTCCTATAGTTATTAAATTAATAACTAAAATTGAATTAAAATGCTTTTATTGGCAACTCAGAAGGGTGGGGTGAATCTGAAGGGGACGGTAATGTAAAGGTATGTGGGAGTGAGTTTGAGAGATGGGGGGAAGGTATGTCACTTAGGGAATGATCAGATAAGAAACAGTTTAGCCCACAGTTGATAATGGAGAAAGAGGTTTCCGAGAGGACCCTCCAGGTTCTTAGGCTGTAAAGCAGATAGCAAGATATATATATATATATATATATATTCAGACTTGCAAGATTCTGTTAATGTAACCTTTCAGTAAAGTAGAATTATCTCTTCTGCTCATGTTTTCTGTCTTGTTTACCTGGAAAAGCTGAGTGGGCTATTTTACTGATGCTATGCTATTATCTGAAAATGCTTGGGCAATTCTATTTGTTGTTTCCTTTCTGCTTTGGGGATGCTTTGAAGATGGAGATGGGAGCAGGAGGCATCCCATTTAGCTCCTTAACATAGCTCAGGTTCACATTGCCAGAATTCAGCCCTTTATATTTGAGTTTTGGTGGCATGATCTCAGAATGCTGAGAAGCTACAATTGTGGAATTAAGAGATAATAGATAGTGGCTCATCATTGACAATGCAAAGTCACCCACCCTGTGGAACATCATCTCCACCAACACCACTCCAATAGAATGGATTGAAATTGGTTCAATCCTTGATAGCCTTCATAAAGTCCCTTAAAACATGGTTGTGCCAATAGGCTTTGGATTTCCAGTAATTGTTGAATTAATGAAAATCACAAATCTGGGCTTCTATATAAATATGATATATAAACAAATACCCAAGAAATGTAGTGGCTAGCTTAGAATTAACATGTAAAGCAGCATTTCAAACTAGATTCTCTTCAAATGTATTGAATATAGATTCCTTAATTCTCTCCTAGCCTAGTCTTTGAAAAGTTGCTGGCTAAGATTGATGGTCAAGAACAGTATTCTGGCCCCAAATCTTTGTTTTGGCATGACAGTTTAATTTTTTAAATGTACCAAAAGTTATATATACATATAGAAAATGGATAAGATTCAAATTGGTCTCATGGTTAAGGCACCAGACCAGAAATCAGGAGACTGTGGGTTCTCACCCCATCGTAGGCACAAAGTCAGCTGGATGGCCTTGGGCCAGTCAACAACAGTATACTTGTAGGTAAAATAGGAGGAAGGAGTATTAGGTATGTTTGCTGCCTTGACATATTTATAAAAACAATAAATGCTATATTTAAAAGATTTAAAAATGTACATCTAATCTAAATGATAAAGTGGCAGCAACAGCCTTAAACTAACAGATGTGAAGCTGTTTATTATTCACTGCATTCACTGCTTTACAGTTGGATTTGATAAGAACAGAATCACAAATGAACACAAATAAAATACAACACATGTTCTAATTTGTTCGCTAAACTAAAATATGAAATGTAATTAAACAGCTACTTAATACCACATTAGCTTGAAAACAAGTTCCCTACTTTTTCCCTAACAAGGTTGTATAAATCTTGGAAACATTTACACATAGCAATATTCTCCACTTGTTCTCTGCATCCAGAGAGCAGTGATAGATACTTGTGCACCTTGCCCTTTAATTATCACTGAATAAATAAAGTTGGCAGAAACTATTCTAGAGAAGTCCAGATCAATTTAATATTTTTTAATTTGGTTCTTAATTTTTGTATTTTGGATTTTTAATTCCCTGTAAACCGCCCTGAGTCCTCAGGGAATAGGGCAGTATATAAATATAACTAAATAAATAAATAAATAAATCTATCAAAGAATATGTGTTTTAATGCTCCAGAAAGAAAATTCAAGTTCAGTGAATAAGAAGAGGCAAACAGAGAGACACAATACAAGATTGTGCCATAAAGTCACACATCTTGCAATTGTATCTATACTTTCAGCAATCCTTAAGTAATCTTTTAAAAAAATTCCTGACCATTTGTGGTATTATTATTATTATAAGCATCAGCCAAGTGGAGGGGGATAAACTGGTGAAATTCTTATGACTAAATGCACATTCATGTTTCTATTTCATAGCTTATAATGGTTTTACACAAAGAGTCATTTGGGCTTGTTAGAAGGTTACTTTGAATATGCAGAATTTAAGCATAGATGAATCAAACAAAATCCATGTTTGAACCAAATGTAACTTTTTTGCAGGCTTGCCCAGCAAATGATCCTTTCTAGTGATCATGATATGAATAATGGGGAGACAGTTTGGTGTAGTGGTTCTGTATCCGGCTAGAAACTAGGAAGGTGTGAATTCCAACTTAGGCACAAAGCAAGCTGCTGACCTTGGGCCAATCACTTTCTGTCAGCCCTAGAAAGGAGGCTATGGCAAGCTATTTCTGAAAACCTTTGCCAGGAAAACTGTAGGGACTAGTCCAGGTGGTCGCCAATAGGGAAAAGCTGACTCATAGGGGAAAAAAACCCTCCCAACAAAAGATAATTAGCTTCATGAACTAAATTAGAATACGGTAATCAGTCAAATGAAATATATACAGTCCATCAGAAAAAAAAATAGTGCATGGAAATGTAAAGACATGCTAAGGTAGATTGAAATAAGGATGTGCCAAAGACCAGGAAATCAGTGTAAGACTGATGGATAAAATGCCAAAAATAAAGACATAAATTTCCATGGATCAAGGACTGTCCAAAAATAATTAAATAACTAAAAGCTTAAAGTGTGTTCTAAACTATAACAATATTTCATGACATGATTGGTGTAAAACAACTGATTGGAGTCCAACATGTATAAAATAGGTGATGAAAGGAAACTGATTGAAAAGTAGAAGTGGGAAGAAATGTGTGAAGTATTCAAGGGTTTATGTACAGTATGTATAGTAATATGTAAGAACTCTTCCATTCTATAGCCTGCTATTTTATTTGCTTTTTTTGCCTGCTAATTCTCTTGCCACATTTTCCACACTGAGAAATCTTTCTGGAATCAAGACAACTTTTGGTAAGTATCTGATATCAATGTAAATATCCTCTCTGCTTACGGTAGTTGGGAAAATATTATTGACCAGTAATGTATACTTGTAATTAGTTGTGTTGGAAGTGAGAAAGGTATTAAACAAATGTAATTGTTGTGCTGTATTTTTATTTTAAAAGGGATGCGGTGGCTCAGTGGGGTAGGATGCTGAGCTTGTTGATCGGAAGGTCGGCAGTTTGGCGGGTCGAATCCTGAGTGCCGCGTAACAGAGTGAGCGCCTGTTACTCGTCCCAGATTCTGCCAACCTAGCAGTTCGAAAGCACGTAAAAATGCAAGTAGAAAAATAGGGACCACTCCGGTGGTAAGGTAACAGCATTCCGTGCGCCTTTGGTGTCTAGTCATGCCGGCCACATGACCACGGAGACGTCCTCGGACAAGCGCTGGCTCTTCGGCTTTGAAACGGAGATGAGCACCGGCCCCTAGAGTCGGAAACGACTAGCACGCATGTGCGGGGGAACCTTTACCTTTACCTTTACCTTATTTTTATTTTATTCTGAAGAGGAAGAAATAAGATTTCTACATTTTCCCATTTCCAAGAATAGGTAGAGAATCATAGGAAAGGATACATGGAAGGAAAAACTTTCAATAGGAGATATATTCAATTTTGAGACAATTTTGAGAGTTTTGAAACTTTGAGCTCCTAACTTTGGAACTGTGGAATATAATCTTTGGGCAGGTAGGCTATCCCTTTCCATGATGAGAATATGAATGATATACTAATGCCTCACTCTAGTTTAATTACAATAAAATCGGTGTTGCAAGCTTTAGACCATGTTAAGAAGCAGCTTCATGAAACTAAGGAAGCTCTGACTGAGGAAAAATGGAAATTGTATAATTCATAAGATCTTGCAAGATTGGATTGTGGGTTGCAGCAAGCCATGTCACATAACATCAGCCAATCCCAGGAATTTAAAGAAGTTTCACCTTACAAAGTGAGATATAGGAAAACAATCTCAGAAAAAGTAAGAAAATGCTGATAACATTGAATTGCTGAAGGTTGAGTTCAAGAAATAAGAGGCAACCATAGAGAATCTGCATGAACCTGGACAACATTATTGATTGTATTTTATTTTAGGCATTATTATTTTCTCTTATTCTTTTTCTCAGCTTGCTTGTGTTTTGTCTAGTTTTGCAGGATACAGAATACTAGGTTAATATAGAGAAAAGGTCATCAGCACTAGCACATCCCTCCCTTACTTAATCAGTCTCTTTGTACCAACTCTAATGTTTGTGGATGTGATTTTAACAATGTGATGTCCCGTTGGTTAGTGACTCAAGATCAAAGTTATATACCAGCATCTTTCCCCACTTACATTGAGAATGAATCTGAGACTGCTTCTCCAAGAATTGGCACATCTTGTAGGACAAGGAAATGAGGCAAAAATCAAAGTGCAATATCAATAAAAGAGAATATTTGTATGAATAAAGGCAAATATATGTATCCCAGGATAATGTTGTCAAATCCAATCTGGGTCATTCATCAGGACCAGAGGTTTGGTCTTCCGAGGTTTCAGACTCATGCTGGAGCCCATCCCTAGGGAACTTCTCTTTACTGGAATGTGTGTTTTGGGCTATTCTATGCATTGTATTTATGTGGTGCCTGCTGGGTGTGGCTTCCTATTGGTTGGTTGGTGTGTTGATAGCTGGCTATTGGCTGTTGCTGTTGTTTCCTTATCCTGCCAAATCCTTGGTTTATAGGTATATGATAAGTTGGTGGTAAATCAGCCCTCTTGTTGGCTGACAAAGGGCCCATTTCCTAGACTTCAATCATTTCCCTGGCTATCTTTGTACCTGCTTGGCCAACAATCTTAGTAGTTGTGAACAAGGATATATATTCAATTTCACAGCTATTCACAGCTATTAGGATTGTCGTTGTAAGCCACCCAGAGTTACATTGTACAGGAGACAGGGGACATGAAAATTTAATATATGAAAAACTAAATCATTCTTGTAATGGTAAAAATAGCAGGAATACAAATAAATATACTAGAAGTTTTTGTCTGGATTTTATATTTGGCAAAATTCAAAGAGATAAAAAAATTAGAAGACAGAGATTTTGTATTGCTGTTATAACTCTAAATACTCATAAAGAATAAAATTATTAGTCTAATAATAGTGGCATGAAGAATGTTCATGATTATTATATTGCATGAAACATTTAAAGTATGTAAGCCATTTGTTAATTCATGAAATCTGAAAATTTGGTGTAAGAATGCCCACATCCCTTTACTTTTGCACCAGTGGGGAAAAAAGTGATTCTACTACAATGAAAGATATAACTGCCCGGCTTTATCAGCTATCAGGAAGGAAGGAAGGAAGGAAGGAAGGAAGGAAGGAAGGAAGGAAGGAAGGAAGGAAGGAAGGTTCATTGTTACTGTAGAAAGTAAATTAGGATTCTTTATATAATGAACAGTTTCTGCTCTATTTTTTCCTTTGTTCTAACCTTCTCCATCATAAGGTGTCTGCATATGATTGTACAACAGGTGTGGCTGTGAAATGCGATGAACATCATTCTTTTGATTTTTGATTCCCTCCTCATCTTCCTGATTCTCTGCTTCCCCCTCTACTTTTGTAGGGTGACAGCAGGAGTTGCCATGGCAACATAGCACAAAACCATCTTCTTTTGTGGTTAGAAATGTTGAATAGCTAAATAATTGACTGGCATGGAAGGAGGGCTGCAGGAAAGAGGGTACCTGAGAATTGTGCTAAAAATAGAAAACTTAATAATGGAACCATTAAGGAGAAACTGTCTGGGGGCTTCACTGTGTCTAGCCTCTTTCCTGAAGCCTTATTAGGCCACTAAGTGTAATCTTTTGATTCTGAGAAGGAAGGGAGGGAGAGAGGGAGGGAGGGAGGAGGAGGAGGAGGAGGAGGAGGAGGAGGAGGAGGAAAGAAGAGTGAGGGAAGTTGTTTTCTTTTCAAATATAGGCAGAAGGATAACACAGTGGATGCCCACTGTTTATTGTGCTAATTATCTACCCAGATTTAGATTAATAAAAGGCCATTTTCTCTCAGAAGAAAAGAAATCTCTATTTTCTTCTTTAAAATAGATACAGAAACTATCCTGTTCATTACTAAGCTATATACTAGAGTATTCTATACTTTGGTGCCTTATATGTTTTACTGAATGAAACAAATTAATGCAGTACTGTTATAATGTTGCCTTTGGTAGCCAATGTGGTTGAATGAATTATGATCATGCTTTTCCTCACTGACAATCTGGAAATCCAGTGCACCATTCCAATAGGGAAGAATTTACAGGTCACATGCCTGTGTTACAACAAATTTGCAAGTGATTTTATGTCATCTTTGTATGCTGAATATTTAAATCTGCTGTCAGGATAAAAACTAGCATTTACCCACTTTATGGTAACCACCCTTTTAAGGAATTCATTGGGTTTCATGATAGCTAAAGGTAAACTTATCTTTCCTCTCACTCAAAATGAAATTCAGCATGTTCGAGTATGAACATTACAGAGGAGACTGATAACAAGAAAAATGAAGAACTTGAATGAAGAACCAGCTCATTTATTAGCCCATAGCTTTCTGAAAAAAAATATATGTCAGGGATATAATGGAAAAGAATACCATGCCATAAGAACTCTCAGGAACGTAATCAAAAGGTTTAACTCAGCATATAACAAAATGAGGAACATACATGAGTTAATGAAGCAGGAAAGAGTCTTCTGTGTACTTTTCTAATACTTGGCACTGAGATTGTTGAGGAAGGACCTTGAGGTGAACAAGTCACTCTTTCTAGCAAGCTTTCCAGCAAGTTTTAGAAGACTGTTTAGAAGACATTAGGTTCGATACCTATTATGAACCAATAGAAGCGTCTGAAGTCTCTCAGTCCTTTGCTTAAGAATGTAATTCCTTACAGACATGGTTCACCATCAGCCTTATCCTTTCTTCTTATATGAACACCTATGGATTTTCTTGATATTTTGCAAATCTTCAGTTTTCACAATAAAAGCGTTGCTTCAGTATGAGCTGTAAATTATTGAGGTATGCATATATAGTATTATACTTACTATAAGTATACTATAAATATTATTGTTCTAAACTCATATCACAAAATATGAATATTGCAACATCTGAAGTAGCTTTTTAAAAATTGTGTTGAATTTAATGAATACTGAAACTGGTAGAATTGATAACAACCTCAGCAGCTAATCATGCTAGTGGAAAGTCTCAAAATATTTTAAAATGGACTATCTTAAAATTAAGCTTTTTGAACGTTAAAATTATCTTTTTGAACCTAAGAGTATGGGACAAGTCATTTACAATTTTTGACAGTTATTTTTTTTTTCAGTTTAATCAGATTTTACAGAGATCAGCAGGTCCTACAGTTTCATCATTTTGTTTCTATTATATTTTTTAAATTTTAAATTTTGTGCCATTTGAAATTTTATACTAGGTTTAATAAACCAATTTAGCTGTTTTTTTAAAAAAAATCAAAGCATAATTTATTGTTTTTGACTCCTTTAGAACAACTACTGTGCTAATGCCACATAGTGTGTGAAAAACAATGGAAAAAAATTCAGCCATGAACAGGTTGCTCTTGTCTGTCTTAACTGATAGAATTCCCATTTAGGAACAGTTATTAATTTACCACACATAAATCATGCATTGGCTAAATAGTTTATAAAGCTTTTATTTATTTCAGAAGTTATTTTTGAAAAATCACAATTAGTTATTTTAAGTAGAACACGACAAACTCAGATGTACATTTACTGATTCATCCCTTTAAAAAAAAGCTTAAAAATGTTTTACTGCAGCTTGATCATAATGTCACCTACTTCTCACATTAATTATTCATCCTGTTCTATTCCTCTAGAAATGCTAAAAGGATTCCAAGGCTACTTCTGACCAGAATGGCTCCTGTTGCTAAAAGAACACAGCCACATATTTTATAAGTGGCATGCATAAGTCCAGCATCCATGTGAAGCCCTACAAATGCATTTCACTTCAAGTCTGTCATTAAGTCCCAATCAGATAACACTGGGAAACTTTAGTTAATGTAACAAATAAGTTATGGATTAGTAAAGCCTCTTCAACTGCCACATTTAAAAAGTACAGATAAAATAATAAGATTTCAGAAGCAGGAACTACTTTGTTTATTAAATTTGTTTGATGCTCATCTTGCCACAAGGCTTTTATTTTATCAAATTTGATTGGATTTTACTATTTAACCCTAATAGCAATAGATTATAATGTGGTGTACTCCTTATATGCTACACATTTTCATATGTATAGTATCTGACTTTTTATTTACACAGTGGGTTTTTTAATTTTCTATATTTCTTTCTCTTTTTTGTATGTATGTATCTTGGAATTATGTCAATGCAGCTATGTGACATTTATCACCTGTGCAAATTCTATATTGGTGCAATGAAAATAAAGGCATAACTTGTTATAGAAATAATCAATTCTGTTTTATTTACTTTAGATTTAACACATGGTTTTTAGACATGTTTCTTTTAGGGTATATATATTTTAATTCATAATGTGTAATATTTTAGATTTACACTTGCACAGATAATCAATGCATCATTATAGCAGTAGCATCATCATCACCATCATCATTTTAGCCATTGTCTATCCACTGCAGGATGTTTCTTTTACCAATTGGGCCCACAATACTTGCTGAATAACAGTGTATATCACATTAAAATACTATCATAACAAAGATAAAATAACATATAACATGTGATATACAAAAATAGAAGAATACCTGCCACTGACCATTTCACTGGTCAGATCCAACATTCAATCTGGATAGATCCTATATTGTTCAATGTGTTTTCTGTGATTTTTTAAAAAATAAAAATCCATACACTGCTTAAAGAGAAAACCCTTCAGGGGACCAGTAATTGGTAATGGTTAAATGAGGCACTTCCCTGTTCATTTTAGGTCTTTCAGATTTAGCTTAAGTGGCACATTTTTACTTAGTTTGTAAAAAGCAATGTTTTAAACCTATAATGTATTATTCCGTTTACATTTATAAAATGCAGTAGTGAAATTAAGTCTGCAAACGTTCAAAAACTTTTACTACCATCTCATGTTCTATAGGTAAATTTTAGTCATAATTTGAGAAGTATATTCCAATTACTTGCAACTGAAATTATATATTAATTAAGATAAAAATATATGCCCATAGGTAGTTCTGTTAATTAAGTGTTTGTTTTAAAAATAGATTTTTATATATGGCATAGGTATTATGTTCATAGCATGCTATATGTCAGGATCTTTCCAGGTTTATACATAACTAGAGATTTACATCCTTGTCTTAGTGAATTTCAGGATTACAGGAAGTGGATGCCTATAGAATTTCTTTCAACAAGGTCAATTTTGGAGAGGAAGAAAACAATAAATATTTCAGATTTGTACAATAGATATTCACCACTACATGCTGGAGTTGTGGGGGTAACTTTTTATCTTATTTTATACTGATGTCACCTAATAGTTAGCTATTTCACTTGAACAATCACTCTTATTTCCATCAATAGACACAGTCAACCCAAGTTAGAACTGCCCAGAATAATGAACTCTAAATCTGCCACTAACTAAATGTGACAGGCATTTCCACAGTATGCCAAGATCTGTTTAGGCAAAGGTGATGTTTGGGGACAAAAGTAGCAGGTTCAGAAGGAAAAAAGAAAGAAAACACTTGGAATTTACTCCATTTTTCTCTATCTTTTCGGAACTTTGAGGTTTCATTAACTTCAAACAATATTGTTTTATCTAACATTGTAGATATTGTTGTTGCTGCTGCTGTTGCTGTTTTTGTTAGTTTACAGAAAACAGACAGCAGTTGGGTGACAGTAACTTTCAAGGTACCTACAGGGTTTGGTAAAAATAAAAAATAAAGATCTTGGCCATGATGATAGAATCAACGCTCCAGTCTTGTTTATGTCCACCTTTGCATTGTTCAAAAATCAGCTCTTGAAATATAATATCACATACCATTAGTATTTCTGGCTTAGCTGCAGTATATATGTATATACAGTATATATTTTAATCCCATTTATATCCCACCCTTCTCCGAAGACTCAGGGCGGCTTACAATCTAAGCACAAATCAATGTGCTTAGCAATAGCCTTCATTCTATGTATATGCCTGCTTATTAGGGCTTTCGCCCCCCCCCTCCCCAAGCGGCATTATTACAAAGTCAGCTTATTGCCCCCAACAATCTGGGTCCTCATTTTACCTACCTCGGAAGGATGGAAGGCTGAGTCAACCTTGAGCCTGGTGGGACACGAACCTGCAGTAATTGCAGGCAGCTGGTGTTACTTAAGGAGGCATTAGCCCACTGCTCCACCAAGGCTCCACCAAAGCTCCAAAACCAATAAAAAGGAACGTTTCTATTTACAAAGCTACCACTCTGCGGAGCTTGTGGGCAGGTATTTTTTTTCATTTGCTGAAACCTGAGTCTCTCAGCCGCCCCAATTCCCTGTCAAACTATTCTCTATCCACTTTCTGTAGAGTCCAGCCACAGTTTTACATCTCCACCTCATAGCTGCACAATTTACAACATCATTTGATCAGATTGCTGACAAGCTTATTCTGGACTGATATAAAGTCTTGGTATAGCAGAGCTCTTATCTGCAATGATTAGTCCATACATACAGTGCATTCAAAAAGTATTCATTTTTTTCCATTTAATAAATTTACAGTATTTCTAAAATTATGTTGCACTTTGTCATTTTGGGGTACTGAGTGTAGATTAATGAGAAAAGGAATCAATTTCAGCAGGCTGCAGCATAACAAAATTGTCAAATGTGAAGGAGGTCTGAATACTTTCTAAATGCATTGTATATTTGATAGATAGAAGATAGATGGATAATAGGTAGAAGACAGACAGACAGACAGACAGATAGTGATCTGGTGATATTCCCTATTTTGAGTAATGAAACATCTACAAGAAATCAAGCAAGCTAAGGCAGCACCAAGGATCCCTCATTTCAATCCTTAGCTACAAATGTTCTACTTTATTGGTACTCTTTAATGGTGAAATCAATATAAGACTCATATAAAACAGAAAATATGCTGTGATAAGCATATAAGCACATAAGCATGTGAATAAATTAGTAATTGGTCATGGAGAGAGGGGTTACACATAGAAAGTCCTGGGATGTGCTCTCATGGAAGATAGGTGTCACTGGCACCATTTAGGACAAGCACTTACAAAGCATGAATTGGTTCCTACAGCCAGCACCAGAATGTCATGTCAAAGCTCATCCTAAAACTATATTTCTCCTTGTTAAACAGAACTCTCAATATGCTTCTATTTCTGTAGCATGTCTAGGTGTTGTTTCCTTCTGACCTATTACAAATAAAAGTTAATAAAAAAGACAATGAATCTTCTCAGAAAAAGAGCTTCCCTGGCAGTCTCATTCGGAGCAACATTCACTCTGAATTCCCACAGAAAATACCCTTTTACGAGCTATCTGTTCACACTGTATTTTACACTGTGTTCTAATCCCCCATGACTGACTTAAATCTCAGTCAGAATATATGTACATACACATAGAGACACACTTTAGGGTATTCAGAATCCAGAACTAGTTTCCTATTAAAAATGTGTTTAAAAAGAAGAAAAAGAGAAAAGAATACTTGAAAGGACTCTTTAACCAGAGGCTTTTAAAAGACATAAACATATACAAATATACTCACAATGAAAAGGCATAACAGTTGGTACAAAGGGTTTTATTCTTACTTCAATTGCTTAAGCAAAGTAACAGTTTGGGTTTTTTTAAAATAGAGAACAGGGATTATGGACTAAATAAATGCCATTCACACTCATTAGTCTTTTTTCCTTTCACTAATAAGCATCAATGAACATGCAACTAATTAGCAGGAAGGGTTGTCTGATTGGCTATCCATTCTAAGTAGCAGGGATATCTTTATGGATTTGGGCTATTTGTGAGTATTTGGGTTGCTTTATGGATTTATGCAAATGTAAGTTGCTTTTTCCTTAACTCTACAAAATAGTTGCTTCCTGTTCTTAAAAGTTTGTCTCTATGTATTCAAAGCGAATAGGTCCTAAGAGCATCATAAACTGTATAGCTCAATCCTGGATAAAATATCAACAATTAAAAGAATTGGGAAGTTAGCTTTGTTTCCAAATTCTAGCAGTTCCTGTGCAAATATTGCCATTTAATGAGTGTTTATTGTATGCCAACACCATAATCTTATGCAATCCTGTAGTGCATCCTTGATCTTATGAAGAAGATTATCTGATTCTAGGTAACTGTTTATTGCAGCAATAAACTTTTAAATCTTTGGGGGGTGAGCTCTTACCCCCCGTGGATAGGGCTCGCAACTTGGGAGTCCTTCTAGATTCACGGCTTACTTTGGAAGAGCATATAGTGGCCGTGACTAGGGGGGCTTTCGCCCAGGTTCGCCTGGTGCGCCAGTTGCGGCCCTATCTGAACCGGGACGCCCTGTGTACAGTCACTCATGCGCTCGTGACCTCTCGCCTTGACTACTGTAATGCTCTCTACATGGGGCTTCCCTTGAAGACCACTCGGAGGCTCCAACTGGTACAGAATGCGGCCGCGAGAGTTGTCTTGGGAGTTTCCCGGTACTCCCATGTTACACCTTTGCTCCGCGAGCTGCATTGGTTACCAGTTGTCTTCCGGGTGAGGTTCAAGGTGTTGGTTACGATCTTTAAGGCCCTACATGGCATGGGTCCGGGTTACCTCAGGGACCACCTGCTGCCGGCATCGACTCCCCTCCGCCCTGTGCGTTCCCACAGAGAGGGCCTCCTCAGGGTGCCGCCAGTCAGGGAATGTCGACTGGTGGCCCCCAGGGGGAGGGCCTTCTCTGTGGGGGCTCCGGCTTTATGGAATCAATTGCCGGTGGAGCTCCGGATGGCACCAGACCTTCGAACTTTCCGTCGGGGCCTGAAGACCCATCTGTTCGAATTAGCTGGTCTGGCCTGATGGGGGATTATGGGCTTTTAATTGTTTTTAATCTGTACTTCTGTTTTTAATTTGGGCATGGATTTAATTCTTTTTAATTTTTGTATAGTGTTTCTTATGTATGCCCTGTGAACCGCCCTGAGTCCCACCAAGGAGAAGGGCGGTATATAAATCAAATAAACTATAAACTATAAACTATAAATCTGCACACTACCCACTGAGAAAATAACTCTTTGGTATTCCATTTATAATAATTCCATTCAGTCAAGTTATATGATTGGTTTACAGAGAAACTTAAAGAAACCAATCACAATTAGGAAGAGTAATCAGATGGATTATTTAGCCTTGTATCAATGTCAATCCAATATTTAAAGGGGACTGGAGAAGTGTGGTTTGGCTATGTGCTCATATCATCTAATTTAATTCAATGGAAAGTGTTATGTCCATGGACTCATCTTTCCCCAACTTGGCATGTTGGACTGTATCTTTCATCACATTAAGCCAGCACAATTCAGATGAGGATAATTGTAATCAAGTAGATTTATAGGACCAAATAAATTTTATTGAATAAAGAATGGCTATGGGACTTTGGTTTGGCTAGTCTAAAGAAAAGAAGAAATAGGGGAGACATGATAGCAGTGTTCCAGTATCTGAGGGGCTGCCACAAATCAGAGTGGGCCAGGTTGTTCACCAAAGCACCACAGAGAAGGATGAGAAACAATGGTTGGAAATTGATCAAAGAGAAAAGCAACCTGGAATTAAGGAGAAATTTCCTGACAGTGAGGACAATCAACCAGTGGAACAGCTTACCCCCAGAAATCGTGGTCATTCCATCACTGGAGATTTTTAAGAAGAGACTAGACATTCACCTGTCTGAGATGGTATGTGTTCTCCTGCTTGAGCAGGAGGCTGGACTAAAAGACCTCCAAGGTCCCTTCCAGCTATATTCTATACTATTCTATTCTATTCTATTCTATTCTATTCTATTCTATTCTATTCTATTCTATTCTATTCTATTCTATTCTATTCTATTCTATTCTATTCTATTCTATTCTATTCTATTCTATTCTATTCTACGTTCTACATTCTACATTCTATTCCATTCCATTCCATTCCATTCCATTCCATTCCATTCTATTCTATTCTGTTCTGTTCTGTTCTATTCTATTCTATTTTTACAACAATGTTCTCCAGCTTGATGCCTTCAAAGCCTGGTGAGTTTACAATTTCCAGAATTCTGAAAGACCATGTTAGCTTGAATTGTAGCCCTAACACATCTGGAAAGCACAGACTCAAGGCACCTGATCTGTATAATAGATAATAGTCAAATAAGGCTAGGATCTTCTATATAAGATAGACTACATCTTGTTCATAAATAGCTTTCTTTGTGTCCATCAATTTCCCAGCTTCAACTGACTTCCCATTTCAAAAATAATCATTAATAAAAATAGGATGCTTGGATGCTATAATAAAATAAAGCATTAATTCTCACTATCATCATAAATCCCCCAAAAATGACTTCAGGAATAAATTAGGTTTCTTAAGCTTTCTTAGAAAATAATAGGTCACTGAGTTTAGTAATGTATTTGGAAGTGTGGCCATGAAAAATAGCAAAGGTACAATAAATAAAGATTATAGAAAGTGTCCTATAGAAAAGTGGGACCTCAGTGTAAATACTTGATTTATAACTAGTTATGTTCCCATGGTAGCTATTTTGTGAATTTTGAAAACATGTTGGAATTCTGAAAATCAATTTATAGTGTATGTATAAAAGGCTTGAGTAGAAAATGTAGACAGCAAGCCACATTTTTCCCCACTTGGTAGGAGTTTGTCTGGCAGAAACTTAATAGTGTCGTGCTTAAAGGGAATGAGCTATCAATTACACCAAGGAAGAAAGCATTACAAGTTTAATCAGAGGAAGAAAGAATTGTCAAGAGAAGCTGGATAAGATAAATTTACATTCCAAAGGAATGACTGACTTAAATAATACCTGCCTGGAGACAGAAAAAAAGGGAAAAAAAACAAAGTAATGGCTTTCAATGAATAATGAAATCATACCTTATTTGTGGAAAGTTGATATTTAAAACAGAATCCACAAGCAGCTCTAACATTATCACTTTGATCCAATGCAGAACAAAAAATAACAAAGTTTAATGATTTCAGTACAGTAATTACATAACATCAGAAAACTATCTCTGGATATACATCTCAGATTTGTAAAGAATATAAAGAAAATAATATTGTAAAGTGTGATTTTTAAAAGGTTTATCGGACACGACTTCGCAACTAACAAGTGATAAAAATAACTTATATGAATTTTGGTGTTCACATACTTCCTTAGAATACTTTTGTGGGAGAAATCTGATAGCACCTATTTTTGCTAACAAATTGAAGTAAAAGGCATAAGCTTTGATGGCCTGCAGCTTATAGCACCCTCCCTTTCTCCCACCCCAGTTTTCCCCACCCCAATTTAACTCTTACAGCAATCTAGACACTTGTACAAGTAGCCACTTCAAGGAATCAACAGCAACAACAAAAAATGCAGTGCATACAGCATACAGCTACCAAAGCTAGTTGAAGAAATGTTCTCATGTGGGTGAATGTTGAGACAGGCTGGAATTTCAGCTGAGAAAATCATCAAAACCCTTAGAATATGTCATGTTAAAGTTGAATATCCAACAACATGGGATATAGCCATGTTTGGTGTGCAGTAAATAAAAAATTAGCTAGTATTATTTCTTGATGTTGTAAAAATGGAAGGAAGCATGGCAAAGTTTCTGTGAGGATGTGGCCAAAGCTTCTTTGTGGATGTAGGCAAAATATTAATCCATATTTCTTTTTATTTTCAAAATCATATTGTCCCCTTACTATGTAATCATCATGAACATATTTGCATGTTTTTATTTTGATGAAATATCTTACTTTTTTGGAAGTCTTCATCTATTTGAAAGATATAGCATAGTTAAAATTGACTGGTTCACCTAACATTTACAATGATTAACCAGCATCAGCTTTCTTTAGTGCGTAGGGTTCTTTAGTGCATACTTTTAGAAAACAACATCAGATTTTTTGCTCGTTATAAATAAAACATTGATAGTGTTGCATTGAAAGTTGCAATGTGCTGTTTCATTAAAATGATCATGATAATAAGAATGGGGAGGATTATACTACTGGTATACACTAAAATCATGATAGGAACTAGTTTCATTCTTTCTTTGAGAGAGAGAAATGCTACATGAACAGCAGGTTATTAAAAAGGGACATACAAAAAACAGCAGTCAGTTTGCTTTAATTTTTAAAGTTCTTATGTTGTAAGAGTGGTGTTGAGGTTTGTCTTAGGTACACTAGTCTAATCTAGTTTGTCCCTTAGTGAATGCAGGGAAAATTGTTGAAACCCAGCAAACCAGGAATAAATGAATCATAAATTGGCTATAGCAGTAAGTATCTGAGGTAACGATATGTTTGCACTTTATATGATTGTAACCCAGTCATTGTCTTGCTCCATACTATAGAAAGGCTAACAATTCCTTCCTTCCTTCCTTCCTTCCTTCCTTCCTTCCTTCCTTCCTTCCTTCCTTCCTTCCTTCCTTCCTTCCTTCCTTCCTTCTTTCCAAATTGTATCCTGCTGTAATCAAATGACTCTCAGCAGTATGTGCACATACATGCAACCAACATCACCACACATGTACATCAGTTGTTCTCCTAGGAACTGAAGGATCATGTGGTACCAATGAAAGAAAAAACATTTTTTTCATATTATCACACTTGGACTGTGTGCCATATTATCATGTCAGCACTTACTGTATGTTAGATAAATAATGATAAATGAGAGAAACCAATGAAATTAATACTTATGTAATGCCAAAAATGAGTTGTCTGCTTCTGTATCTGTTGAAAACGTATAGTTACTTCAGATATTTACTGCTACAGCCAATTTATTTAAAGGGATTGAAATTCTACTTGATTTTTGAAATGGTGGAGAAAAAAACAGTAATTGGAACAATAAGGAGAATCAATGGCACTTCTATCTTTCAGCTGCAAAGTAAGACAAATGAGATCTTGTTAAAAAAACACCCTATAAGAAACTATGTTCCTTTATTAAAAAGTAGCAGTTCATTATTTACATTTAGTTTGAAATTTATTGTAATTACTTAGCCATTGGAAAGCAATTTGATATTGTTCAGCATCTGCATTAATCTCTTTAAAAAACAGTCGCCTGCGGAACAACCACAACAAAAAGAAACACAAAGCAGAAAATATAGATAAATGTAGATAAATGTTTTTGTAATACATCTTCCATTATGTGTTAAATAATAGACTATTGTTATGGTCTGTTCATTATTTGTATATATGTTTGTTTATTCAAGATATATCTCAGGGTGGGAAATGTGCACTCCGAGGGCTGACCACATTACCTCAACTCCTTTTGGTGGATTCTTCAACCACTTTACTGCTAAATGTTGCATTCACTAAAAAGGTGGTTTTTTTAAGCTGCTGGCTTACTTACTTCATTTGATATACTGAATTTTAAATATTGTAAGCCACTTAAGACTATGAAATGGAAATGAGCTGATTGTGCAAATATGAAACCAGTCTTGCGGAGTGAGGAAACCAACAAACTGTGTATAAAATATTTGTTTTTTTCAATAATTTGTTGCAATGTTTTTTCAACACCCCAGTTTTGGCTGAAAATGAACTCCCGTTGTGGAGAAATAATTTGTCACTAACTATGAGGGAAACTACATCTGACCGGTGGCACTCCTCAGGGTGCCACCGGTCAGAGAATGTCATCTGGTGGCCCCCAGGGGGAGGTCCTTCTCTGTGGGCACCCCGGATTTATGGAATCGGTTGCCGGTTGAGCTCCGGATGGCGCCCGACCTTCGCTCCTTCCGACGCGATCTCAAGACTTATTTGTTCGAACAAGCCGGCCTGGCCTGATGGGGGATGGGTTGGGATTTTATTGTTGTTTTTAATATATTTATTTATTGTTTTAGCCTGGGCATTGTGTTTAATTCTTTTTTAACTTTTGTATCTTTGTACTTTTATATGTTTGCCTTGTTCACCGCCCTGAGTCCTTCGGGAGAAGGGCGGTATACAAATAAAATTATTATTATTATTATTATTATTATTATTATTATTATTATTATTATTATTATTATTATTATTATTATTAGTATTAGTATTATTAGTATTATTAGTATTATTAGTATTATTAGTATTATTATTATATACTATCTGCATTTGCTTTGCTTTTGACATAGTGCAGGTAAATTAAATGAATGTAATGTTTCCAGTCTGTCTATTTTATATTATTCTTGCCACAGCTTGATTTAGTGTTTCCTAAGGTTTATCCAGAGAATAGTATGAACTGATGAATACATTCAGGGAGACTTCATTTTAAGTTTTATAATTCACCTATAAAACATTCAGAAAATACCTTCAGTTCAACATTCATTGTCAGAACACTGAAGCTCACTAACATTCTACTGACATTCTAGCCACAATGTTATTTGCTTTATTTTTCTCATTTTGATAGAAACAACAATGATCATGACTGAACTGATATTTGATACTCAGATCTCATATGGGACCATTGCTATTTCTACTTTGAAACAGGGAAGAAATTAATTTGTTTAGCACTTTAATACAGAGTTACTTAATTCAGCCTTATTGAGCCAATACAGAAACTGAAATGAGGTTACACTTTTATAGTTTTCCCTTTACTCAGATCTCCAATCATAAGGTATGCACAAAACTGCATTTATTAGGGGAAAGTGCATAGGATAATATAATTCAGAAAAATAAAATATGAAAACACATTGCCTAGGGAAAAATTACTTGCAAAAGATGTGCACAGAAATATGCAAGCAAATAGAAATGAGCTTTTATCTTCTCTATTAAGACCAATGTAGAAGTAGGATAAAACAGAGATGGAGAGAAAAGTACACCTTCGTAGGTAGACTCAGATGTCTTCTCACGGCTGTTTAGCATTTCTTCTTCCATCTAAATCAGGGGTGTCAAACTCAATTTCATTGAGGGCCGCATCAGCATTGCGGTTGCCCTCAGGGGGCCAGGTGAATATGGCCAGGGTGGGTGTGGCCTACTGGGTGGGCGTGGCTAGAGTGTGTATGGCCTACTGGCTGGGCGTGGCCAGCTCTACATCGTTTGCATCAAGGGTGCCTATGGGGGCCTGGGCAGGAGTGGGACAGATCTGAGGGTCTCTGGCAGGAGGAGGGTCTCTGGGCCAGGGCCAATGCAGTGGGGGCCGTTCCCTCACTGTTTCCAGGATGGCTTCACGGGCCACATGAAACCACTTTGCGGGCCGGATCCAGCCCCCGGGCCTTGTGTTTGACATGTCTGATCTAAATAAAGAGATTAAAAGGGCATCGATCAGACAAGACATGCCTGTTTTCAGAAGAGGAGGTTATATGTCCAGAAGCTCTTTAGCTTCTGAAGATCTCATTACAAAGACAGGATGGAAGATGAGCTGTGCTAATAATGCAGTTCACATAGTTCATTTTTCTTCTACTACATTTATTTATTTATTAAGAAAATTTATATTTCCGCCTACTCACACATGGCAACTCAAGGCAGCTTAGAACAGGGCTTTTCAACCTTTTCACCCATTGTACCACTTTTAGGATATGGCAGCATCCAAGTACCACCAGTCACCTAGCAAGGTGTCAAAAACCTGATAACCAAAAAAAAAGGAAAAAAAGTGATGAAATATAGGTAGTCCTCAACTTACAACGGTTTGCTTAGTGACTGTTCAAAGTTACAATGGCACTGAAAAAAGTGCCCCCCAAGCCACAGCTAAGCAAGACACCTGTCTGCCCACCTGGTGGCGGTCTTTCTCCTATCTGAGGTTTTCATTGTTGTGACCATTTCTGTTAAGGATTGGCAGAGGGGGTGGGGGGGTGTTTGGTTTTTATTCCCCCTGTCTGCTGGGTTGTTGCAGCAGGTTTTGGTCACTTCACATGACCCTGGGACACTGTGACCGTCATAAATATGAATAAGTTGCCAAGCATATGAATGTAAATCACAAGACCCTGGAGATGCTGCAACATTCCAGCTGATCGGTGCTTCTTCTGGGCTCAGCAGAAGCGCCAGGATCAGCGCCAAGCTCCAGCTGGAGCCTGGTGCTGATCCTGGTGCTTCCACTGAGCCCTGACAGCCCTGCAGCTCCAGCCATCTCTCGCTCAGGCTTGTGTGGTGCTGCCATAGGTTCAGCTCATTCCCCTCCCCCAGTACCACATTTCTAGGATGGTTGTGTACCAACTGCCAGGTGCCAATGTACCACAGGTGGTACCCATACCACTGGTTGAAAAGCCCTGGCTTAGAAGATATAAAAGCACACTATAAAAGAAATGAGTAGTAGTAAAAGTAGTAAAATAAAAATAATAAAATAATAATCCCCCCACCTCAACGACAACATACATTCATACCAGCCAGTTGGTTGGTTGGTTGGCTGGTTCCCCAGGCCTATTGGCAGAACCATTTCTTCAGGACCGTCCAAAAGAGTATTAGAGTGGGGGGCCAGTCTAATTTCCACAGGGAAGAAATAGAAGGAAAGCTTTCAAAAAAGAAATAAATTCCAGGTATAAAAGCTTGTTGATCTCACACTCAGCCTTTGGATTCTTGGGAGTTTTCCCCAAAGTATAAAATACCAAATAAAACAATCTAAGACACTAAAGAATGCCAGAATGGACAGTTGTCTATTTCTAAATCTCTTTACAACAACAAAGAGAGGAAACAATAACCAGCGTGTCTATGTATTACAATGGTAGAAACATGAGCTTTCATCAATTGTAAGCTTTTTATTAATTTATCCAAGTGTTAATTTACTACTGACACTTACATAGCTATCTGAATGGTTAATGTTAGTCAGAAAGTGGGCGGCCACAATCTGAGCCAGCTATAGCTTCCACATTGCCTTCAAAATTATCTATCTGTAGCTTTCAGCAGCTTCTGGTCAGAAAGAATTACAATTAATGGCTAATCTGAATCTGGCTGAAGATTGTCCTGTCCGTGACCTTTACCTGCTGGTCTAGCAGGAGCCAGAAATAAAGAAAACTGTACATCTGCTTCATCTGATTGATGGCAGGTATGGACAATATTGCAGGTTGAGTCTACACATTTCCTTGTTATTGTGCAGTATCCATGGATTGTTTATAATTAACAAGCAGTTGTTGCAGCTTCTGTTCAGATTTATAAATTAAATGGAAATCTTTCTGAGCAGCTATTTTTAATCCTCAATTTTGTTGCACAAATTTCTAGGGTCAAGTTAATCCCTCCTGAAAAGGAGGCTGGTATTTTATTATGGATACACGGTTAAATGAACTTAAAAAAAATTGCAAGATTTGTTTTTCTACTTATATCTTCTTCTCAAAATGCAATTGGACATTTTGAACTTTTGGGGAAAAGAGTAAAGTTTCAAGCCTTATTTCCTTGGGTATGTCTCCCCCATACACATTTCTTTGAAATGGTATATAGTTCATCTCTGTAAGCAGAGATACATCACAGTTTGGCACTAGTGGTAGTAAAGCTTTTCAGAGCAGGGGACTTCATTCTCTTAACTAGAGGACTGGGAAGAAGGCATGATGAAATTATAAGGCTGGCCATGAATCATCTTTTTATTTGATTTCATATCTAATCTATTTCAAATGATGTATTCTCTAGGGAGGAAAAAGGCATAGACTAAGAAAATGCCATGCATTTGTTCCTTGTCCATTTCATGAAAGGAATATTTTTCAAGAAAATAAAGATTGCATTAAGCAGATTTAGCAGACTGTGCAGTCTACTTCTAGCATGCAATATGAGCATTAACACATAAGTAATATACCTATACAGTACACAATCACATGAAATAGCTGACATACAATTACTGTAAGTCTGAAGCAGGACACCTTCAGCTTCCTGTATGACAAATCAGGATTTGTGGATCAATGAAATGAATATCACATAGATTTATTTATATACATGAAAGCTTCTTTCAGGGGCATACTTGGAATATATATTAGCATCTAGGAAACAGACAGTTGTATTCATTCCAAAAAGTGGCTTCATGCTTTAGTCATTATGTTGCATGCTAGCCTTCCCTCAAGAATACCAGAAGCATATACATTGGGTTATTGGGTGTTATATTCACATAGCAATTCCACAAGATTTAGTGATTCTTTGGACACTATGGGACACAGAATGTTGAACTAAATGGACCTTTACCTAATCTTTATAATTCTTATGAGGCCTGTGCAGTGCTTCATATCCGAAGACAAAAATGATACAGATAGTCTTCAGTTTATTAAGGTAATAATCTTAAGGAACTTTATCACTGTGACACAGACATATCACATGACAACACTGATTTATGACAGCATTCTGGAGTTCTAAGTTGCAGTTGTTAAGCAATTCCACCAAATTAAGAGTGACCCCGTGTACACCATTTGTGACCTCTTGCCACCTCTCCCATTGACATTGGTTGTCAGAATCAGAATCAGAATAGAGATGGAAGGAACATTGGAGGTCTTCTAGTCCAGCCCCCTGCTCAAGCAGGAGACTATATTCCATTTCAGTCAAGTGGCTGTCCAGTCTCTTCTTAAAAACCTCTATGATGAAGCACCCACAACATCTGAAGGCAAGCTGTTCCATTGGTTAATTGTCCTCACTGTTATGAAGTATCTCCCTAATTCCAAGTTGCTTCTCTCTTTGGTCAGTTTCCATCCATTCTTTCTTGTTTTGCATTCTGGTGCTTTGGAAAATAAATTGACTCCTTCCAACCTTTGGCAGCCTCTCAAATACTGGAATACTGCTATCATATCCCCCCCCCCGAGTGCTTCTTTTCTCTAGACTACGCAAATCCTGCAACCATTCTTCATATGTTTTAGTATCCAGGCCTTTAATCATCTTAGTTGTTCTTCTTTGCACTTTTTCTAAAGATTTGCTTTAGCATACAGTAGCTCTGTTAAAAATTATACTATCTTAAAGTTTTTTTCTTTCTATTTTGTGGCAGGAAGCAAGAGGGATTTTAAAGTATTGGCGGTACTAATGCAAAAATAAGAAAATGGACCAGGAATATGTATACCTCCAGCAAGTGAAATCCAAAGGCTATATCTCTAGAGAAATCAGAATCATTTCCAGAAATTTTTTTGTCATACAGATGCAATCTCACATTTCAGATTACTTATCTTATTTCTTTGTATTCAAGTCCCAATGCAAAATATGTTCGTGTTTAGTAAACTAAATTCAGATGTCTAACTAATCATTTAAAAGTCTAAATTGTTGGATCGTTAAGTATATGAGCACAAGAGCTATGCTTTCAAAAGCACTAGGCCTTTACAAAATGGACCATCTTGTACCATTAGGAACATAGTCTAGCCCAACAAAATTTGTATTCTGACAAAATCTGCCTCAGTCAGATTTATTAAAAGAGAAAAGGGACTGAAATATCTACAACTGAATACTTTAATTTTAGCATCTAATTTATTTCTAAGTTCACTAGGGCAAGGCTTTCTTAATTATCTTGCTAACAATCTGATGGCAGGGGAGGTGGCTAATTGTTTTTTGTTTGTTTGTTTGATTGATAATGGGAGCATATACAGATGTTCGGGGCTAATAATGTAACTCACTTCTCAGCCTTTGAGAAATTATGACACTAATTAGAAAAAAAATTTTTGGGAGAGACAAACAAACATTCTGATCCAATGCTGTGAAGCACAACGCATTTACAGTGTCGTCTATTGTCAAAAGAGCTACAGGTAGGTTGAATGTTTTTTATGTCCTCCTACATCAGACATGTCAAACACAAGGCCCGGGGGCCAGGTCCGGCCCGCGAAGTGGTTTCATGCGGCCCGCAAAGCCATCCTGGAAACAGTGAGGGAATGGCCCCCACTGCCTTGGCCCTGGCCCAGAGACCCTCCTTCTGCCAGAGACCCTCAGATCTGTCCCACTCCTGCCCAGGCCCCCATAGGCACCCTTGATGTGAACGAGGTAGAGCTGGCCACGCCCACCCAGTAGGCCATACACACTCCAGCCACGCCCACCCAGTAGGCCACGCCCACCCAGACCATACCCACCTGGCCCCCTGAGGGCAACTGCAATGCTGATGCAGCCCTCAATGAAATTGAGTTTGACACCCCTGTCCTACATCTTTGGGTCACAAGCAGATTTAAAAGCCTAAAAAGGATAACACTTAGATTTGCACATAAGAAGCAAACCTACACGCACTGATGAAAAGATGGGAACTGATTTTCCACTGTTTTTTCTGAACAATAATCAGAATTTATTTTGTGTCATTTTGGAGAATTTTTTTTAAAAATCTCACTCGCTATACAGTTATTACATCTTGGTCATTATGCTCTAGCAGAGGCTAAAAATAGACTGTAATGATAGATGTCTCTTTAAAGATGAAGCTTGACTGGAGTAGAGACAGAGAAAAGGAAAAAAAGCCTCTAATAGAATATCTATTCAGAAACAGTAAATTGTGGCTTTCAGAGTTCTTTTTTTTTAAAAGTGAGCATTTCACAAGAGTCAGAATTGAGACTGAATATACAGAGTGAAAGGAAGAGAGTGATTTAAGTACACAGATGCATCATAAAATAGATAAAATTATTAATACTGATATTCACCCATCTTCATTCAGCAAGGAAGGACTGTTGCCTGCTAACCCTCCATATGTCAAGTGGGATGTTTTTCTTCAGATGACACACTGAAAGAACATCCAATTATTTCCCCATGCTTTCCATCTTTGCCTGAGCACCAAAAATATTCCAATCTTGCAATGACTGCACCAATTTACCACTTGCAATAGACACAAGCCACACCCATTAGATCTAGTGCTTTCCTCTGGAAAAACATTGATCATTCTGCACTTGGGCAAGAAAAAGCAGATGCTCACATATAATACTTCCCCACATACATCCATTGATGCAGCTACATCCATTGATGCAGCTCAAAACTGCCTTGCCTCTTTTGCTACTTGTAGCACATTGCCTGTCTTATGTTTAATCTGTGGTTTATCAAGAAACCCAGCTCCTTCTAACAAGTACTGTTGCTAAGTTCCACTTCTGTTCAAGCAGTACGCCTGGGTTTTCTTGCCTAAGTGCAAAATCTTATATTTCTCACCAGTGAACAACATTTGGTTGGTAGGTCTAGTGTTTAGGTGTATCAAATTCTCTTTGAAATAAGGATGAATTTCCTGATTACAAGAACTATAAACAGTGCTTTTTTTGTAAAAAAAAAAAAAGGTGCCGGAACTCACACATGTCATACAACCCGCCTTGCCTACCCTACAAGGTTCCATCCAAAAAAGGTGCCGGAACTCCGTTCTGAGCGTTCTATGAGAAAAAAAGCCCTGACTATAAAGCAGTGGAACAGCCTGCCTCCTGAAGTTATGGGTTTTCCATTACTGGAAGTTTTCAAGGAAAGATTAAACAACCATTTGTCTAGGGTAGTGTGGAGATTCCTGCTCTGGACAGGATTGGATTTCCTTCTTACCCTCTTCTGAATAAATAAGTTTACAATCCAGTATATACATGGCTTTACTTCTTGTTTTTAAATGGACTAGCCTTATAGCTTCAACTGTTTAGCAAAGTTCTTGTTTGAGGCTCTTCAGCATATTTTACAAAAAGAAAAAAAAAAGCTTTACACATAGGATAGACATTTGGAAAAAAAATCATCCCATTTTGACCTAGAGGATTTATCTTCCTGTGACAGTTTGTACCAGTAATGGACATAGGAGGATGATAGTAATTAAATGATGTTATTTGCTTTTTAGCTCTATAATTTGTCTGTAGTTACAAAAACTGCAATTTTCAGCGGGGAGATTAACAATGCAAAGAGAAGGGTTTTGTTGTTTTTTTTTAAAAAAAAGTTCCTGATCTCAAAATAAAAGGTTATAGTTCACATTTTACCATGGTCAGAAAAACAAAACTATGAGCGCAAACTCTACCATCCTGCTGACTTTTCCATTAAAAATTAGTCTTCATAAACCTTTTCTTTTCAAAGATTATTATTATTATTATTTGCCACCCATCTCATTATTCAGGGTCTGATGCATTGTATGAGGCTTAGAATCCTTGAAAAGCACATATGGCCAGAGTATTAAATTTATATCAGTCAGTATATAGAGAGAAACCACTTAATCTACTTTATAATCCAATGAACAACATTTACACATGGCGATTGCTAAATTATGACTTAGTGTTTTGTTTTGTTTTTACCAAATTACTCTTTGGAATCTGCCTTTGGTGAAAAAATACTTAGTCAAATTATTCTTTGGAATCTTCTTTCAAAATTTGAAATTCTAATTCATAGAACCTGATGGTGTTTTCAAAATATCTTTACATCAAATTAAAGTGAAAGACTTTACAGGTAATCCAGCTTAGCAACCAGTCAGTCAGTCAGTCAGTCAGTCAGTCAGTCAGTCAGTCAGTCAGTCAGTTGCAGGACTGCTTTGAAACCACTGACTGGAGTGTATTTGAAGAACAAGTTCTAAATTCATATACAGATGCCGTACTCTCTTATATTAGAACATGCACTGACAGTGTAACAACGGATAAGTGCATTAGAGTTTATGGGAACTGTAATCCCTGGATGACTGCAGAGATACGAACACTCCTGAGAGCCCGGGATTCTGCCTTTAAGGCAGGGGACAGGGACAGATACAGAGAGGCCAGGGCAAATCTCAGAAGAGGCATTAGGATGGCAAAACAACAATACAAACAAAAGGTGGAGAACCATTTAGCAAACAACGATCCGAGGCAAGTATGGCAGGGACTGCAGCACTTAACCAATTATAAGGGCAGCATGAGGAGCATGGCAAACACCGATGCCTCATTGGCTGAGGAGCTGAATATCTTCTTCACCCGCTACGAGGTTAAAAGACCAGACCCCGTAGCCTCTGCTGGCCGGCCTTCTGACTCTCAGCCACTCACCCTGTGTGAACACCAAGTGAGAGCTGTATTGAAGGCTGCGAATCCCAGCAAAGCCGCAGACCCAGATGGGGTGCTGGGGACAGTGGTCAGGAATTGTGCCCATCAATTAGCAGGGGTCCTGACAAGGATTTTTAACATCTCCTTGCAAACGGCATGTGTACCATCATGCTTGAAGGCAGCTACCATTGTCCCAGTCCCCAAGAAAACTGCAGTTGAGTGCCTGAATGACTACAGACCTATTGCATTAACGTCTGTAGTCATGAAATGCTTCGAAAGATTGGTTCTCCAACATCTTAGGACATGCCTCCCACTGGACTTTGATAAACATCAATTTGCCTACAGGGGAAATAGGTCAACAGACGATGCCATAGCTACTGCTTTACACTCTGTAGCAAGTCATCTCGAGAAACCTGAAAGTTACGTCAGGATGCTTTTTGTTGACTACAGCTCGGCTTTCAACACCATTTTGCCGAGCATTCTCATTGAGAAGCTGACTGACTTGAAATTCTCCCCCGCTATCTGCGATTGGATTCAAGACTTTCTTAGGGATCGGGTACAAACAGTGAGGGTCGGGTCTGCTTTGTCCACCCCCCTGAAGCTTTGCACCGGCACGCCACAGGGCTGTGTGCTTAGTCCCTACCTGTACTCTTTATACACTTATGATTGTGTATCATCTGACCCATCCACTGCGATAATCAAGTTCGCAGATGATACAACTGTGGTGGGTCTTATTACAGGTGGGGATGAGACAGCATATAGGGCGGAGGTACAAAAACTATCCATATGGTGTAGTAACAACAACTTGCACCTAAACATAGGCAAGACGAAAGAGATGGTGTTAGACTTCCGGAGAAAAAAGGAGGAACCTGCCCCACTTTACATCGGGGAGGACTGTGTAGAGAGAGTTTCCTCCTTTAAATTTCTGGGAGTCTACCTCTGTGAAGATCTGACCTGGAAAGTTAACACAACCCAGGTGGCTAGAAAGGCCCAACAGAGGCTTCACTTTCTTAGGATCTTGCAGAAGAACAGGGTAGAACAACAGCTAATGACCCTCTTTTACCGGTCTACCATAGAGAGCGTCCTCTCGTATGGTATTGTGGTTTGGTATGCTGGTCTGACAGCCGCGGATAGGAAAGTATTACAGAGGGTAGTGAGCACAGCACAAGACATTGTGGGATGTTCCCTGACACCACTGGATGACATCACCAGGGCTCATTGCCTTGGAAGAGTGAGGAAGATTCTCAGGGATGACTCACACCCTGGACGGTATCTCTTTACTCTGCTACCATTCGGTAGGAGATATAGGAATATAGCCAGCTGTACCAACAGGCTGAAAAATAGCTTTTATCTGTGAGCTGTTAGGCTTTTAAATGGGACATAATCTTATGCAGAACTGACTTGGGAGGCCAGTGTGTGGTGTAGTTGGTTCACATAGTGTGGTGGGATGGAGGGTTTGTTGTCACTGTGTGTTGGGGGGAGAGAGCACAGGGGGAGGCTCAGCTAATCTCAATGTACACATGTTGTACTTTGAGAATAAATGTTTTATTTATTTATTTATTTATTTATTTATTTATTTATTTATTTATTTATTTATTTATTTATTTGTTCAGTGACTGTTCAAAGTTATGATAGTATCAAATGAATGGCACTTGAAGTTATAAGGACTGAAGCACCCCATCGGTCACATGCTCAAAATTCAGGTGCATGGTAGCCATCCAGCATTTAGAACTGCACTTCAACTTCCCCACCTCCCTATCTCCCCCCCCATCCCTGTCCTTTTGGCTGTTCTGCACTCCACTGTCTACTCCAGTACCGCATTGCTACCTGAGCTGACCTTTCACCATCTTCTGCTATGGACAAAACATGCTCAGCCAAGGCAGCAGCTAGGCTTTTGCATAGCTTTCTGCAGCCTCCCTGAAGCCTCACAAGACCTCCACACATCCTTCCCAAGGCTTCAGTCAGGTGTGCCTCACTAATAGCAGGAGGAAGAAGGGGCTATGACGTAATGCAGGATTGCTGAAAAGAGATGAGAGGGAGATAGGCCGGTGGGGGGAGGGGAGTTGAAGTAGGCACAGAAAAACAGGGAGAAGCATGAGATACTTGCCAGATGACAACCTGGTCCTGGCCTAATGACTGCAACCAGGCTACCAGACCTACTATCACTAAGAAGTGCATTCATGTAATGTTTTACCTAATGTCCACATTGCTTAGCAGTGAAAAATTTGCTCCAAGTTAGGGTAGTTACCTGAAGACTACCTATATTGCAGTTATTGCCATGGTGAGCCCTGGTGGCACAGTGGTTAGAATGCAGTACTGAAGGCTACCTCTGCTGACTGCCAGTTGCCAGCAGTTTGGCAATTCGAATCTCACCAGCTCAAGGTTGACTCAGCCTTCCATCTTTCCAAGGTCAGTAAAATGAGGACCCAGATTGTGGGGAGCAATATGCTGACTCTGTAAAACTACTTAGAAGGGGCTGTAAAGCACTGTGAAGTGGTATATAAGTCTAAGTGCTAAGTGCTGCTATTAACCAGCAAAACCAAATTAAATAATAATGTATGCAAAATGGCTTTTCATCCAGGTAATGGCTGTATTCTTATAGTATTTTCATAGTATAACTATTCCTAGAAAATATTTCTTTGTATATAAATTTGTTAAAGATAGAGAAGGAAGTCATTTGGCTTGTATTTTATTATTTACGTTTGAGTACTTTTCAACTTGTACTGAAACTGAAACACAATTATTTTTTGGTTGTTGATCCTCTCTCAAATTGTGAGATACTTCTCTGATCCAAAAATATGTGTGAAAAAATGAAGTAATTACAGATAAAACACATACATTAAAGGAAAGGAGCAGATGCTTGCTATAGGGGATTTAAAAATGTATGTACATATTAGGGCATATTTTTTAAAAGTAAAAAAAAATGGAAGAAAAAAGGGGCAAACATATAGGTGAAAAAATGAATAAGTGATTAAAAAGATGTCCATCCATACTTACAACAATCCAGATTGGTGAAACTGGGCTATTGAAAATTACCTTAAAAATAATTCAGACATTTCAGACATTTTGGCTTGTGGTCTCTGCTGATCAGGATGTCCAGAAATGGTAACAAGTTGTTGTTTTCCTCTTCTCTGGTAAACTGGATTCCTTTAAAAATGTTATTGATAGTTCTGTGGGTGTTCTCTAATTGGTCATTTTTTTATTATGGTGAAGGTGTCATCTACATATCTGATCCATTCAGTTGTGTTTATGGAAGTACTATGGCTTCTGGATGTTGTATGACACCTCGACTATAAGTCCTGAAAGCAGTGATCCCATGGGTGTCCCTTTAATTTGTTGGTAAATTTGTCCATCAAATTGGAAGTATGTAGTTAAGCGAAGTAGGGACGCGGTGGCTCAGTGGGTTAGGACGCTGAGCTTGTCGATCAGAAGGTCGGCAGTTTGGCGGGTCGAATCCCGAGTGTCGCGTAACAGAGTGAGCGCCTGTTACTCGTCCCAGCTTCTGCCCACCTAGCAGTTCGAAAGCACGTAAAAATGCAAGTAGAAAAATAGGGACCACTACGGTGGGAAGGTAACAGCGTTCCGTGCGCCTTTGGCGTCTAGTCATGCCGGCCACATGACCACAGAGACGTCCTCGGACAAGCGCTGGCTCTTCGGCTATGAAACGGAGATGAGCACCGGCCCCTAGAGTCGGAAACGACTAGCACGCATGTGCGGGGGAACCTTTACCTTTACCTTTAGTTAAGCGAAGATTTGTGAGATTCGATGTTTTGATCTTCGTGTATTTGGTTAAGTCAGGTGTGCTGTGGAACAATGCTGTCATGGATTCTTTGGCTACTTCTGGATCTATAGACATGAACAGGGCTCTGACATCAAATGAGACCATGATTTTATCCTCAAATCATCCATCAATGGACACATAGATATTAATAACATCTATAGACTATGTAAAAGAGATGATCACCCAGCCCAAAAAGGAACCAAAATACCCAAGCACCTCTCCACCAGCAATCAGCACCCAGCTCAACATAGACTAACTCCCAGGTCAACATCAGACCAACAAACAAGTAAGCAATACCCGAATCAGAAACTGCCAAAGAAGCCAAAAGCAAACAGGCCAACTAAAGAATCTCTAAGACCACCCCCAGCAATGCTGACAGACAAGACATTAAAATATAAACTGATAGCAAACTGCACTCCTTACTAGCAGTGATGATATTACCTAGTTTGGGTAATGAAACCTCTGCAAGAAAACAAGCAAGCTCAGAGAGCACCAAGAATCCCTCACTTCAACCCTGAGCTACAAATATTCTCCTTCATTAGTAAACAGATCCTAAGAATCCAATTTTCTTGCTTAATTAGGATTGCTGAATTTTGGTCTAGGCAACTAATGAAATTTGATATGAATTGTTTGGATTATTAATGAGAGTGAGGAATAATCTACCTAGAACAATCCTTTAACTTTAATATTAGATATCTATCAGCTTTGTTTGAATTTTGTGACAGGCAGATATACTAGCATTTTACATGATCAAGATATCTGAGATAAAACATCTATAAGACCAGCTAATTTCTTATGGCTTCTGGATCAGGGTTATTTTAGATGGGGTGGAGGAAATGAAAAATAAAAGTACATGGATGGAAGATTTGGTTACAAACTCAAAGCTAATTATCTTGCCTCTCCTGCACAAGCTAATATGTGCATATATACAGAGCAATGAATGAGACTGAAGTGTACTGAAATACTAAAAAGTGCCTCAATTAAAGCTGCAGATGTGGTATAGATATACTTTAAAAAAAGAATCAGAAATTTAGCAATGAAAGCTTTCATTGAAAGAACTTGGCTGAGGCAGAATCCCCCTTTTCCATATGTTTTAAATAAGTACATAAAACATGAGTATTGGAGAAAAAAATGGATTTCATATCTGTAATTGTAAAAGTGTCTAGTCTCTGACCTTCTAGTTTATTTTGCTGCACACATACACTATGTCTGAGACAAGATTAAATTTAGGTATCAACCAAAACAGTAGGATAGCTCTATCCTACTGAACAGATGACAGTTTTCTGTTTGAAGGGTTATCAAGGACAATCCTTAATTTAAAGGCATCCATCCATTATTTGAAAGTGTCAGCCTTCTGAGATACTCCAAGTCAGAAAACAGAGTCCATAAGTTTAACCAGAACTATACTTTATTGAGATAGGCTCCAGTAACAAATCTTGAAAGCCAAACTGTATTTTTCCTTCTCTTCCACTGAATCAGTTTGAATTCTTTTGCATGGTTTCTTCCTTTCTTGGACTTAAAGAATGTTTTTGTAGCTGTCACTCCAGCTTCTTCAAGGTCATTTATGTGACTCTCAACAGAAATATTGTTTATTACTTATCTGATTTAAAACAAAGAAATATAAATAGGAACAACAGCTGTTGATCAAAAGCTGTTATCCAAATAAGACTGAGAAATAACCTTTCTTTCTACCTGTGATATGTACAGTACTTAATTCTTATTTACATTATTTGCCAATTTACTCTCAATTTGATGATACCTCTTCCTTCCTCTCTCCCTTTTCCTCTGTCTGTCTATAAAGCAATGCATATATAGTCATGCATAGGCCTTTGTAGATTATTAAAGGGAAACAGAGCTGAACTTTATGACTGCCTTGATAATGCCCAGCTAGTAATCACTAAGTTACTCTCAGAAGATTTTTTTTAATATTTTCTATTCACAGAGACTTTAATTAGTCATGGAAGAAAGTAAGATAATTTGGATGCTTTTTAATTTGCAGCATGATGATTTATAATGCAACCATGCAGGCTGCAACATTTATTGACCTTGAGCTAGTCAGACTTGTTTGGTTCAGATGCTAATAGGATAGATCAAAACTATCCTCATTTAGTCCACTGCTAGTTTAGCCATACTTTGGAACTCCCAAAGTATGGACTAAACTAGGAAGTGTTTTAAAAATTCCAGAAGGCAATGGACTTTAAAAGTTTTTAACCTGCCGGAAATGGCAAAGATCTCGGCGTATTTGAAAGACCATTCGCAACAGCGATATATTGTGGAGTGGAAAAAATGGATTGATTACATCCAGAATAAATATGGGACTAAAAAGTTTCATTTAGCATTTGAATAAGTATTGATGTGATATTTATATTGCTTGTAGTCATTTTACAAGAGTTAAAGTGCGATAGACTTAATAACTTATTGTTGTTAGCATATGGTAGATTATGATTGTTTTTACTTTTATACCTTGTATTTAGCTCTGGGAAGTCGGGGAGGGGGGAAGGGGAGGGAGGGAGGGTTGGGGTGGGTTGGGAAGGGGTGGGTGGGTTGGGAGGGGTTTTGTTTTGTTAAAGATAAAATGTACTGAAAAACTCTTTCAATAAAAAAAAATTCCAGAAGGCAACAACATGCCTCTTACAGAACATTGTCATGAAAACTGTATGAATGTCATCATCAAGAGTACAGCTCATCTAAAGGACACTTTTACTTTTAACTATATTCCAAACAGCAATCTTTTATTAAGGCAAGAAGATCTAAATGAGAAACAAACTTGTCTGAACAACATTACTGCCCCAGAATTCCTTACTTGGTACATAACTTGTGTCAGAGATCATGTGTCTGGCTTGCAACTCTCAGAGAACTTTTGATCCAGGAGAACAGTTTTCAACAATATGAGATTAATAACCCAGTATATCTAGACATTTACACTTAGTGTTGGCTATCGTGATAATAACATTTCTTTTTCTCCCTGAGTGCTGTTTGTTTTGAATTTGGAGTCATTAACAGCATCATTTTCTTTTTGAACCAGGCAGGATCTGAAATAATTTTGTGAAGCAATTGTGTGCAAAACAACAAATACTGTTTTACCAAATAGCTGTTCTGAAATATGACTTTTTCCTGAGGTTTATATTGCTACTCCTGCTTTTAACTTTGCTGCTGTACTTTCTAGTGCTTTCAATTCATTGTTATTGTTACTGAAAAGTGTTTAGATGTTTGTAAAGCATCTTGATTAGGAGAAAGGTGTGGTGTAAATGCCAGCAATAAGTTAATAAGTGTATTCACATATATGCAATCAATATGTAGATTCCCACAGAATCTGCTGAAATCAATGGATTTAAGTGAGTTCAGAAAGTCAGTTTCAGCCTTCAAACTATTTTTATCTTGATTGGTAACATTAGCAAGGACAGTGGGATTAAGCCATAACATCATTTATTAACCTTTTGGTTTAATCCACAAAAGGAAAGTAGAGAGCCTAGTAAATGTGAACAGCTCTGTTTTCTGCTGTTACAAATTAATGAAGCTCAGAAGCCAATAGAGCACATGAGGTTATTTATGGCCATGGCTAATTGGTCCACATGCCTTGATTAACTCAATAATTTGTCGGTCTGTGGCTATGGGTAAATATGAAGTATAAATCAATCAAGGATGAGGTATTTATCATCCTCATGTAACATTTCCAGTTCTCATTTTTCAAACTGAATAAAACTTTAGAAAGTGGCAATTATTTTTTCCCTTCATGTGAAAAAATACATTCTCTGTTAGTCTTTTCAAATAATGTGTGCTTTGCCCCTGGAGGCACAACGTTTGTGTCCAGCACTGCACAGTATAATCTGTGACATTCTGTCTGCTTCCTGTACTATAAGACTAGAATGCAACCTATAGATTACTAAATACTAAGGAGCATGGGCATACTCAGAAAGCTTGTGGAGGTGGCTGAAAAAGTAGAGAGGCTTTCATAGTTAAGAGATAGAGATTTCAAAGTAAACCATAAAATACTAGCTTTCTGAAAATGCATGTCTCCAGTCCTTCCAAAACCAGTCCAATTCCCACCCACCAGACAAAACTTACATTTAAAAACCACAGAGTGTGGAAATCAATATTTTAATCCAGGGGTGTCCAAACTTTTCAGGCTTAGGGCCACGTTGGACATTTTATAAACTTTTGAAAGCCGGGGGGGAGGGAGGAATCAATTTTATGAATGACCGAATAAAATTTAATAAAATCTCCTCCCCAGGCAAAGGAAAGTCACCCTCCAGGCAGTTCTCTCTTCCTCGTTCAGCCAGCCTTGAGCCAGTTCAGATGGGACTTCCTTTGTCTGGAGTGGGGACATTGATCCAAGAGACCACAGCACATGAGAGGAGTTGGTGGGCCAGAAGGAACCTTCCGGAGAGTCAGATGTCACCTGTGGGCTGTAGTTTGAAGACCCCTGTTCTAATCCAAGATTCTTCTTGCCCATCAATCAACAGGAAATCACAGACAAGAGAGAAATTGTGAGACACAGCCCAGTGAAGAAGCAGGTGGGAGTATGGAAGGTACAAATGGCTCAGAAGAAGCCATTGTTGCATTGTCACCTTCACAACAAATCAACAGGGGAAAAATCAGAATCTGATGAGTGAATAAAAGATACCATATTTTCCATTTTCATTAGAAATAAGCAACTATCTAATATTTTGAATTTAAAAGGGCAGTTAAAATGCTTTTTCTAAGAAATACAAAATTAAATAACTACCTGTATATATAGCTACAAGTATAGATCAGACACAAATAGGGATCTCATATTACTTCCAAAATGGTGTTCAGTTCCTCCAGACATTTCTTTGGCTTTTAAAATTCAAAGGCAATAATTACTTATAAAGTTAACATTCAGAATGACAAACTGTATTAAATAATATTGACTATATCTGCAATATTCCAAACAGCACACAAAGGACGATTACATAGCAGGAAGGAACAAATGGAAGAAATAAATATAAAATTAAATATAATCCTAAGAGAAATGCCAATAATTTGACATACAGTTTGGAAAATTAATAAAGGATTGAGGGAGCAACTGTAAAAATCAATGAGAAATTAGCTTCCTAGCAATACATTAGTAATCAAAACAAAACAAAATCCTCAGACATTCTGAGCATTTTATTATTTTCATGTTTCTAACATTCCCCCTTTGGAGGAGATTGGAGGTACAGAAATGTGAAAAATAAATGAATGAATAAATAAAAAAATAAGATTCCATTCCATCAATATGCTGCAATTTCCCCTTCACTTAATTATGATCAAAATTCTTACCCAAGGATCCCTTTTCCAACCCTAAATGTTATCTTCTTATTTCCTAACCATTTTCATTTCTCCCTCCCCAGTATGTAATTTCAGGCCTAATATGAGTTCATCATAGATTCCACAGGTTTTTATTACTTCTGTTTCATTATAGTTAAATATTTCATAATGTCACAGGTGTTCTTCATCAAAAATGTAAGAAGAATGTTGATAATGAAATATCATTATCAATACATCTTCCTTTGACAATAAGAGAAAGTAGCAAAGGCTAAATTTACATTAATTTACATTACATTATTTACTTAATGGTAAGCAAGAACCATTGCCTATTTTGTGACTGACAGAATCATGACTAAATCATGACTGAATGTTTCTTTTTTTTAAAAAAAGTAATTTTATTACAACTTTTAATTACAATAGTAAAAAATAATACAAACTAAAACATAAAAGAAACATGGGAAGGAATAAAAAGTGCAAGAAAATTAGAAGAGGAGAAAGAAAAAGGAAAAAGAAGCCTTATCACACGTACAAAGTACACACAATTTCACTATCTATTCATTTCCTCTTGATTAGCAGATTAAAAATTCTTTCTTCCATAATTCAGCTTCTAAATATTGGTAACTACAGGTAAATCCAATAAGTAAACATATTCTTCAGTGCAGGTGACAGCAAAAAGTCCAAACAGAAAATGATAACATAGAAATAATAAATAATAACATTAAAACAATAACATTAAAAAATGTAAATCCCATCAGATCCACATTTAGAAGACATAAAGTGGTTTTAGTATCTAGTATGAACAAAAGACTGAAATTTAAGAAAACAAGAGAGATTTTTCTTTTCTTTAAAGAGAATAAGCCCACCAAGATCCCTTATTTTAAGTAAAAGGACAGTTAGATACAAAACCAAGTTAAATGTGTTACATTAGGAGACATATATTATATTTATATTTATTAAACTTATATACCGCCCTTCTCCCGTAGGACCCAGGGCGGTTCACAAGGCAATTAAAACAACATTACAATACAAAAATTAATAATTAAAATAGATTAAATTTTCATTAATTAAAATCTAAAACCCCTATAACTCTGATTAAAAACCCAATTCAAAAGTAAATGTAAAGGTTCCCCCGCACATGCGTGCTAGTCATTTCCGACTCTAGGGGCCGGTGCTCATCTCCGTTTCAAAGCCGAAGAGCCAGCGCTTGTCCGAGGACGTCTCCGTGGTCATGTAGCTGGCATGACTAGATGCCAAAGGCGCACAGAACGCTGTTACCTTCCCACCGTAGTGGTCCCTATTTTTCTACTTGCATTTTTACGTGCTTTCGAACTGCTAGGTTGGCAGAAGCTGGGACGAGTAACAGGCACTCACTCTGTTATGCGGCACTTGGGATTCGACCCGCCAAACTGCCGACCTTCTGATCGACAAGCTCAGCGTCCTAACCCACTGAGCCACCGCGTCCCTTTTAAAAAAAAAACCAATTACAATAAGTTAAAAAATAAAAAAATCCTCAGTCCTGGCTGGAAAGCTCAAAGAGCCAGGTCTTCAGGTCCCGGCGGAACGAACGAAAATCAGGGGCAGTCCTGAGCTCTACGGGTAACTGGTTCCAGAGGGCAGGTGCGCCCACAGAGAAGGCCCTCCCCCTGGGTATTGTCCGCCGGCAATCCTTTGCCAGCGGCACCCTGAGAAGGCCCTCCCTGTGGGAGCGCACAGGACGAAGGGAACTTGATGCCGGCAGCAGGTGTTCCCTCAGATATCACGGACCCAAGCCATTTAGGGCTTTATAGGTCATCACCAGCACCTTGAATCTCACCTGGAGGGCAACCGGAAGCCAATGCAGCTCGCGGAGCAGAGGTGTTATATGGAAGTATCGGGAAGCCCCCATCACAACTCGCGCGGCTGCATTCTGCACCAGTTGAAGCCTCCAAGTGGTCCTCAAGGGCAGCCCCATGTAGAGAGCATTGCAGTAGTCTAACCGGGAGGTCACAAGCGCATGAGTGACTGTGCGCAAGGCATCTCAGTCCAGATAGGGCTGCAACTGGCGCACCAGGCGAACCTCAAGGCTGAGCCGCGAATCCAGGAGGACACCCAAGTTGCGAGCCCTATCAACGGGGGGTAACACCCCTGAGCCTGAGACATAAAGAGACTGTAGTGAAAAAAGCTTAAAAACCATATTAATTGTAGGCAATTATAGCAAATCCACTGCACAATGGTTTTCAAGACAAAGTCCAAATAAGAAACGCCCAATTTTTTAAAAAAAATGTAAAGTTTTAATCCTGATCAAGTAGTAAACCAACTTGTGCTATTTCTTTCTGCATATAAGTCTTGCTTTTTAATTCATCCAAATGGTTACTGATCCTTGTCTCTTCTGGAAGTCCAGTGAGAAGAATTCCAACTGTTGTCTAAGATTGGCATTTTTATTTCATTCTTGTTTTTTAAAGCCCCTTACATATTTTTTTATGTCTAACAACAATTGTTTTCATGTTATTCTCTGACCTTTTTTTCAAATCTTTTTCTGTAACAGTTTCTTCTGGAACAGACTGCTGCTAAGAGCACAGAACACAAATAACATAATAGGTTCAAGTTTCCAATGCAAGTTCTCAAAAACATCTCTGAATGCCATTATAATATGACACCCAGAAGTATCTTAAGTTTACTATTGTTCCCGAGAAATCAGAATGTTTAACTGTTGATGTATATAACACACACACTTCTAATATTCTTTTCTCTTTGAGGTCCAAATATACTTGCAATGAGAAACGAGAAAGTGCACAGAGAATTCTGTATAATTTAATGCAGGGGTCCTCAACCTTGACAACTTTAAGACTTGTGGATTTCAACTTTGCTGGCTGAGGAATTCTTGGAGTTGAAGTCCACAAGTCTTAAAGTTGCCAAGGTTGAGGACCCTTGATTTAATGCATTTTGATAATAAGGTCTCAGCAGTATTTTGTGATTAATAATTTGAATCTCTTCTCCCAAGAAAAGCAACTTGTGTTCTGTGTTATGAGCTGAGCCTTTTTTTTTCTTCAATATAACATAGTCCTGTAACAGTACTTGTCTGTGACAAGCCTCTCAGCTTGGCAAGTCATCAATGTCAGTGCCAAATGCCATTTGCAAGATGCAAATGTCAAGACTAGAAAGAGAATGGCACCTTTAGTGTGCAACACTTACAGACACATATTAGAAACAACCTCATTATTTAAAAGACTGCAGTTTAGCACTGAAGAAGAAATCAGCTTCCCAAACTTCTCATAGTTTGCAAAGCAAATAAGTAAACATAATAGCCTGACTGAACATCTACTTTTCATATGAAAAGCACCAGAACCTATTCTCAGAAACTTTACTAGCACATACTGATTCAGGTTTTGTTCCCTTCTTAGTCGCCACCCATTTTCCATAAGTTAGAATGTAATTCTGTAATTTTGAAAATGGATAAGATGAGACATGGTGTAAGATAAGTGAAGACAGTGTATAAGAGTAAATAGGTGAGGTTCAAAAGAGTACACAAACTTTCCCTCTTAAATATCTGTGTCATTCCTAAGATATCATGCAGACCTGATCTAGCCTTTAGCTTCAAAAATATTATGCTGTTTTAGCTGAGAGTCATAAGCAAAGGAATTCTTTTATATCATAGACTATTTTATCCAATGATAATAACATCAGCATCTGGTTTGCCACCACAGCTGCCGTGGCCATTTGGAAGGTGAGCTCCGTTTTTCATGTCCAATTTTGCATCACTGGGGGACCCTGGAAAGGGTCAAAAGTCACCCTGTAGGGGCGACCAGCAAGGAGGGGATCCCTGCTTGATCATGAGAGGGTGGTAGTCCTTCCACCCAAACTGGTGCAGCTCTCCAAACTGGCGAACAAAAGACCGGCCATAGAAATATGGCTTGTCACCAGGCTGCAGACAGCCGAAGTCAAATTTACCACCAGGCACCTATAAAGCAGCGTGGATGAGACTGGGTGAAATCTGAACCTCTTTTCAATCCTAACTATTTCTTCCACCTGTACTGTATAAGCTGCCTAAAGTATTTTTTCCCCTGTGGAGAGAGGGAAAGGAAATTCTATCCCACCCTCTAATAACGGTGGCGACTGACTATCTAGGAGAGTCTAAAATGTTGAAACAATAACCTGATGTGAACTGGATTTCTATCTTTCCAAAACTTGAGGACTAAAAGATTTCCTATTTTTATTGAAGATTTGAATTTTTACTTACAAAACAGAAGTAAAATTGGAAAAAAATACTATAAAAATCTTGGTTTTTTAAAAATTCAAAATGGTATGGGTGACATCTTATGGCTAAAATTACAACCTGTTATTGTCTGAAAGAGACTTGGCTTGAAGCCTAGACTATAGATAAGACTTTTGTGACCTTGGCAATCAGCTGTGAGAAGCCCAGCTGTGTTCTATACTCAGTGATAAAATTATTTTCATTCTCTGACTGTAAAGCTTTTAATCCACACTACTATGAGAACATGGACAAAGATCAGGAACGGATTTTATTTATGTTGAAAGCAATTCATGAAATAAGAGGCTGCAGAAAAGAACAAGATGTCAGCCTAGATATATGAACCCAAACCTTGATTACAACCAAATAATTAACTACACAGAATATAATAGAAGAAATGGAGAAAGCAATACAATGATACAAGATTCAACTGATCAACAAACACAGTTAACAGAAAACTGAGAAAAGGAATTGATAAGTTTGAAAATGGAAAAGACTTTCTATATTAAGCAGAAGAAACCTGAGACTGAAGGGAAGATAAACATTTCAGGACAACTACGCCGGGAGAGAAAAATAGAGAGACAATTTGTTAGCCTCTTCAAAGAAATGCTGACTGGATGGCCTTTCTTATTTCAAACAATATATATAATAACGGAGATCTATACGATGATTTAAAAACACGGATATGGAAGGTGAATTGGCAAAGAAAGAAAGCTAGAATAAGGCTGAAGAAAATCGGGCTTTCATTTATTTGTAAGGATTAAAATAGAATATACTTGATTTGACAAGATATGTACTTTGAACACTAGATTTTGTTATGAACTGAGATAAAGAAAACTGGTTATTTTAAAATTTGGAAGTATACAGTAAATATTAAAAGTTAATTTTTTAATATTGATTTGTTTATAAAGGTTGAATGTAAAGCTAATTCAGATAAATGTAATAAACATGTTTTTACTTAGCTGATATAATAAAGACTACTAGCTTAAATATGAGATAATAGATATTAAGAGAAAAAGAGAAGAAGTATTTGATGCTGAAAGAAGAGAAAAATTGGTTACTAAATTTAAGACATTTGGAAATTAATAGAAAATAAGAATGTTATATCATATTATTAATTAGTTGATATAAGACAGTGAGAAATAGAATATATTCAAATAGATAAGATGTGTATTCTGAATATTAGACTTTGTGATGTATTGTGATAATGGGAACTTTGGTTACTTGAAATTTGGAAACTAGAAATATTAAATGTTAAGTTAAATATAAATGGAAAATTAAAAACTGGGGAAAAGTAATTAGGACATTGATTGTCTAAAAAGACTGAATGTTAAAATAATGATATAATCAAAACAGTAAAGTTGGAAGGGATCTTGGAGGTCATCTAGTCCAACCCCCTGCTCAGGCAGGAAAACCTATACCCATGGTGGCGAACCTATGGTGGCACTCAGAGCCCTCTCTGTGGGGACGCACACCATTGCCCCAGTCCAAGGCCTTCAGCTGGGTTTTATAAAACCTTTTCACTTTAGGCTTCCACTGCCGTATGCAAAAAAAGGGTTCAATTTCAAATTCTCGCAGGGAAAAAAAAATCTCACAAAGTTGGAATTGATTGATTGAACTTTTTAGTCCCATCCAGTCTACCATTACCACCACAGCCACACACAACCAATGGGCCATGCCCACCCAATTGGCCATGCCCACCTGGCACCTGACGATACATAAGTGGGTTTTAGGTTGCAGTTTGGGCACCCGGTCTCTAAAAGGTTCGCCATCACTGCGCTATACCATTTCAAACAAATGGCTCTCCAGTCTCTTCTTAAAAACATCCAGTTTTGGAGCATTCACAGCTTCTGGAGGCAGGTTGTTCCACTGGTTAATTGTTCTAATTGTCAGGAAGTTTTTCCTTAGTTCTAGGTTGCTTCTCTCCTTGATTAGTTTCCATCTGTTGCTTCTTGTCCTGCCTTCGGGTGCTTTGGAGAATAGCTTGACTCCCTCTTCTTTGTGACAGCCCCTGAGATATTGGAACACTGCTATCATGTCCACCCTAGTCCTTCTCTTCATTAAACTAGACATACCCAATTCCAGCAGCTGTTCCTTATATGTTTCAGCCTCCAGTCCCCTAATCATCTTTGTTGCTCTTCTCTGTACTCTTTCCAGAGTCTCAACATCTTTTTTACATCATGATGACCAAAACTGGATGCAGTATTGCAAGTGTGGTCTTACCAAGGCATTGTAAAGTGGTATTAATACTTCATGTGATCTTGATTCTATCCCTCTGTTAATGCAGCCAGCTGACTTTTTTGGCAGCTGCAGCACACTGCTGGCTCATATTGAAGTGATTGTCCACTAGGACTCCGAGATCCCTCTCACAGTTACTACTATTGAGCAAGGTACCCCCATACTATACCTGTACATTTGGTTTTTCTTGCCTAAATGTAGAGCCTTACTTTTTTCACCATTGAATTTCATTTTGTTAGATAGCACCGTGTTCAAGTCTGCACAGATCCTCCTGTATCTTAAGCCTGTCTTCTGGAGTGTTGGCTATTCCTGCCATCTTGGTGTCATCTGCAAATTTGATGAGTTCCCCATCTATCCTCTCATCCAAATCATTGATGAAGATGTTGAAGAGCACTGGGCCCAGAACAGAGCCCTGGGGCACCCCACTACACACTTCCCTCCATGTAGATGCAGTTCCATTGAGGACCACATGCTGAGTACGGCTGGTCACCCAGCTGCTGCTGTCTAACCCACATTTTTCTATCTTATCAATTAGTAGGTTGTGATCTACTTTATGAAATGCCTTACTGAAGTCCAAGTAAATTATATCCACAGCATTCTTCTGGTCCACTAATTTTGTCACTTGGTCAAAGAATGTAATAAGATTTGTCTGGCATGATCTGTTTTTGACAAACCCATGTTGGCTTTTGGTAATGATTTTGTTTGCCTCTAGATGCTCGCTGATTCGTTGTTTGATTATCTTTTCCAGAATCTTCCCAGGTATTCAGGTCAGGCGGATAGGTCTATAATTTCCTGGATCCATTTTTCCCTTTTTTGAAGATGGGAGCTACATCAGCTCTTTTCCAGTCCTCTGGTAGTTCCCCAGCGCTCCAGGATCTTTGAAAAATATAGTTCAGTGGTTCTGAGATCACATCCACCAGTTCCTTTCAAACCTTGGGGTATAATCCATCTGGGCCTGGTGATTTAAACTCGTCTAGGCTGGACAGATGCTCACTTACCATTTTCTTGCCTATCTTGTGTTTTTATTCTGTTTTTTATGGCACTATTATTGATAGGTTGGTCTGTTTTTTCCCTTTGTGTAAAGACAGATGGAAAAAACGAGTTAAAGAGTTCCTCTTTCTCCCTGTTGCTTGTCACCTTCTTGCGACTTTCACCCACTAATGGACAAATCATTTCCTTCACTTTTTTCTTGTTTTTTACATGTTGAAAGAAGCTTTTTTTTGTTATTTTTTACTTTGGTCACAAGCGTTAGTTCATTTTGAGCCTTAGTTTCCTCACTTCATCTTTGCAGGCTTGGGCTATTTGATGATATTCTGACTTAGTTATGTGCCCCTCTTTCCACTTTCTATACTTGTCCTTTTTATCTTTCAATTTATCAGAGAGTTCTTTATGCAGCCGTGCTGGTTTCTTTTGAAAGCTGTTATTTTTTCTCTTTGTTGGTATTGTGCTAGACTGGGCTTTTATTATCTCACTTTTCAAAATTTCCCAAGCTTCTTGAGTTGTTTTCCCCTTGAGGATTCTCATCCATGGAATCCTTCCCAAGCTCTCTCTAAGTTTATTGACATTAGTTCTCTTAAAGTCCAAGACTCTGGTTTGACTGAATTCTATTGCTTGTGCTTCCAGAATGTTGAATTCCAATATTGCACGATCACTTCCTCCCAAGGTTCCTGTGGCTTCAACACCTTCTATCATTTCATCTCTGTTAGTGAGAATTAGATCCAAAATGGCTAATCCCCTAGTTCCCTTCTCTACTTTTTGGGTGACAAAGTTGTCTACTAGGTTTGTCAGGAATCTGTTTGATCTTCCACTTTGTGCAGAGTTTGTCTCCCAGTTGATGTATGTCAAAAATTATTGATAAATGTAGGAATGTCTTTTTAATTTAATTGATTTAACAAGAATTGTATTAGTTTAAACAGGAGACAATAAATACTAAGGGGAAAAGAGAGAAAAAAATTAATGTAGCAGCTTGAGACTTGTAGTAAAGATATTTGTATGTCATTGTATTATTGATTAATCCAGCCACCATGTGGCTTTTCAAATTGTAAAATTAGAAAATCAATAAAACATTTAAAAAATAAATAACATCAGCATACAATAAGACATAAAATAAGCAACATTAGATAAACAACCCCCCACACACTATTTCCCCTTGAAATTGGCATATTTTCATGTAATAGGGCAGCGTTTAGATCTTGTTATTGAAACAAGCAGCTCTCTCTTTGAACATTCATCTGTCAATCTGGCAGGGAAGCCTTTAAATCTTTAATTTACTCAAATTAATAATAATAATAATAATAATAATAATAATAATAATAATAATAATAATAATAATAATAATAATAATAATAATTTTATTTGTATACCGCCCTTCTCCCGAAGGACTCAGGGCGGTGAACAGGGCAAACATATAAAAATACAAGAATACAAATATTAAAAAAGATTAAACAAGGTGCCCAAAACTAACAACAATAAGTTAAAATGCACTAAAACAATATTAAAATCCAAACCCATCACCCATCAGGCCAGGCCGGCTTGTTCGAACAAGTAGGTCTTCAGATCACGTCAGAAGAAGCGAAGGTCGGGCGCCATCTGGAGCTCAACCGGCAAACGGTTCCACAAATCCGGCGCGCCCACAGAGAAGGACCTCCCCCTGGGGGCCACCAGACGACATTCACATTAATAATGTGGAATCCAGAACTCTGGATAGAAAGGGTTACATATTACATGGTTCTACAAATGTATCCACTTTGGTTATAAGCACAAAACTGAAGCCATCATTAAATAAAGAGGAAGTGTCTTTCTCAGTTGCAGTTATCTTCATGGCGCTTTGTCTTTTTTCATGTTCATTATTCGTTTTGCAGCAACCAGAAATGATTCTTATGCTGTTCATTGGTATTTAAGAGAAGGTTTATTACTTTTCTAGCATGCTTCTGGTATGAGTTTGGACCTAATCATGGCCTTAGTGCATTATAGATGACTTGGTATATGGAGGGCATGTATGCATAAATGGCCTCTTGCACTGATTTATCCTAGAGTATGCTTTGAAATATGATTCTCATTATATTAACTAATATTTTATACTGATTCACACATAACCCAGGCATTTAAGATTCTATGGAGCAGCGTGCAAAAGATTTTTTGGATAGCATCTGTTTACATTACAAGAGTAAACTCATGGTTGATTTGACCCATTTTCTGTGTTCACACAATAAACTGAATTATAAATCTATCAAATAGTTTGGCTTTACACAACATCTTAAACCTAATTAAATCTAATAGGTCTAATTAAACTTAGTACAATATATAAATGCACCTGCAAAAGCTTTTTTTACTTGATTAAGACTGTTGTATTACACAGCTCTAGTAGACAAACTATAATGAAACCTCGAACCTATATAAGTCATTCTTGTTAGGTTCACCTGCTACCTAGAACCAATGTGATATAGAAATTAGATTGGTAACTTAAACTGAGCAAGATATTTGCCAAACGTTTTAAGTCATATGAAGTAGAGAGATAATACTGTTCTGGTACTGAAGGATCTACACAGATTGCTATTTGCCTACTGGGCAAATTATATCCTGTGAAACTGAGAATTTAAAATATGATAATGAACATATGATTATATCTGCAATAGTTTCATAGTGATGAAAGGATGAGGAATAGGAAGATACTAAGCTTTGTTGGTTCTTAGCCTTGGTGGGAATGGAGGACACAGAAGCATGTGAAAAAGAGATACTAGAGTTGTAAAAAATATAACTTTTCAAGTTGGAAGAATTACATGTAGAAAGGCAAAGATTTAATCAAATTCCACCTGCTATTTTGATGAGACTTAATACATCCAGTATAAGACTGTATCTAATACTGATTTCAAAATGGGTTTTGAACAACTACTGTAGATCAGTAAGGAAGACTTATGGTACACTTAGAATTGGTAATAAAGGCAAAGTATAGAGTAGACCATTCTACATGTTTCTTACCTTTCCAACTACTGCTTTTTGCTTCAATTTAATTTTATGAAGGGAAGGGAGAGATGGTTAATGTTATGCAGCACAGTACATATTATCATCATTTGTGACTGCATATGCAGTACATATTATAGTTATTGGTGATTGCAAAAGGGAAAGGAAGCAAATAATAATAAGCTGTACATTGTAACATCATAGAAAGCCAGTCTGGTGTAGTGGTTACAATGCTGGCCTAGAAACCAGGAGACTGTGAATTCTGATCCTGCTTTAGGCACGAAAGTCAGCCGGTTAACATTGAGCCAGGCACTCTATCTCAGCCCAACACAACTTGCAGGATTATAGTGAGGAACGAGGAAGAATAAGGAGTATTATTTATTATTAATAACTTGAGTTATTTATAAAGTAACAAAGGTTTGGTTAAAAATATAAACTAATCGTCATTTAAAGATGTGATCTGTGTCATGAAATTTACATAACTGCATCAATCATGCAGTGACATGTTACATTTTTCATCACTATTGTATTATTGTGGCTTGTAAGAGATACTTATAGCTAAAATGCTATTTACTTTAGCACTGCACGCTTTTATAAATAGGAATAGTATCCCTAAATATTTGCTGCAACATTCCTGAATTAGTATTTTAACCCAATGTGCAGAAATGCTAATACAATTTTACATACACAACTGTGACATATGTGTGTACAATCAATCTACATGAGCCCCTTGAGAATTTAATTACTAAAAAAGCAAGACTTGTAATTTAAATTGTTTTAGAGATTCATGCAAGGTAAAAGTAAAAGGCAAATCTCATTGGCATTAGTCATAGAAGTACAACAGATTTTTTTCCCCACTCTCACTTGGGATGTTGGATTTCTAATTTCTTTGTCAGTTTCTACCAGGGGTAATACAATGATGCACTGTGACATGACTCATATCCTGAAGAGTGCTTCTGGGCTACTTCCTAGGCAGCACCTAATATCCTCTTTATGGAAGTAAAAGTAAATATACTGGTGAATTCATAAGTTTTATTGCTGATATAGATAGTAACAGGTAGTCATTTCAAGTGAGTGCAAAGTTAGACATGTTGTATCTGTGTTGGGCAGAATTTCTCCTGAAACATTGTTTAAGAGGACATTGTAATGTATTTACATTGTTTTAACAAACAGCTATTATTATAGAAAGTGATCTTCATCATAGGCATAGGTAAATGCCGGTGGCTGTTGTTAAAAGATTATCCAGGTTTATCTGAGCAATTATTTAAACTAATCTTCTGATTTACATGTCACAATGAATTTTTACCTAAGCACATGGACTGAGCCCCAACAATATATTATGGTACATTGTGGGTGGGTAATTTGTCATTCAGTATTACTGTCAAGAAAACAAATTGGCAGTGCTTTTTTTTCTAAACAAAAAGGTGCCAGAACTCAGAGGTGCTGTCACTGGGAGCAATGCCGGTATCTTACTACGGTGTTGCCGCCCGTCTTTTGCATCCCCGCCCCTGCGGCTTGGAGCCACATGCCATGGGGATTCCCCTCCCCACAGCCACCATGGGGATTCCCCTCCCCACAGCCGCCATGGGGATTCCCCTCCCTGCAGTTGCCACACTGCAGCCCGTGCTGAACCCCCACCTGGAGCTGCTCCGAACCCCAACCCAGAGCTGTGTTCCTCGTGGCAGTGGTCTCCGGTGCCAAACAGGCTCTTTCCAACCACATCCAGAAAAATTTGTAACAAACATTGGAATTCTCAAGGCCATGTTTGGTATTTCCCAGCAATCTGTTACTGGAAGGAAAAAGCAATCTCTGCTGCGTTACTGATCCCAAAAAAGCAGTTGCATGTATGCAGGTATCCTTAGGGTGCCATAGTTATAGATGAGAAATATTGGTTGCAAAGTTGGCATTTCTGGATGTAATACAGATACTTTGGACTTATTTTTGTTTCTTTGCATGTTTGATATTTTTAAAAAGGCATGTGCTACTGACTACGCTTATGCACATATGTAGCATCTTTTGCTAGGGTACATGACCACTGCTTGTCCAGAATGTGAAAAGTGAAAGATTGTGACTAAACAAAATTTTAATGTACAGATAATACCACCAGAAGTTATTTTAGCCTTTTTAATAAATGTTGTTATTGATGTTAAGCTCACTATGGAAAACATATATTGTTACGTATGTATATACTAGGTTAATTATTTAAAGACTGAAGTGCAACATAACTAGATTCTAAATAATCTATTTTTCAAAACACACAACAGTCCAAACACTAAAAGTAAAGTGCAAATTAAGAATATTTCATTCTTAAGAATTGTTTAATTTAAAGTGGTTTAGTTGTAATAGATGGTTATAGATTCAAAATAGTTTTCAAGAGTGTACATAAGATACTATTTTTTCTAGCATCAGCTAAATTAGACATATTACATTGAGAAATATGTTTCTCATTTATTTCCTGTTACCTTTATTGATTTCATTGCAGAGATGTTAACATAGGAAATAGATTATTTTGTTATCTAATTTTACCTTCCAAAAGACAGAAGCAGAGGTTCTTTCCTGTTGGCTTTTTTGAATTAGCTGTTTTAGAGTCTAAAAGTTTAGTTCCTAAAGAAGTAAATAATTTGTACATAATTTTAATGTCCTCCTCTAGTGCAGGGTAGGCAACCTTGGCTCTTTTATGACTCAAGGACTTCAACCCCCAGAATTCCTGAGCCAACATGGCTCAGCTTGGAAACCTCTCTCTTTCCCTCAGTGTGGCTGGCTCAGTATTTCTGGGAGTTGAAGTCCATGAGTCATAAAAAAGAGCCAAGATTGCCTACTCCTAAAGCCAACAGAGGGAGCTTTTTTTTTTTGTGCAAAAAAACCGGTGCTGGAACGCTGTTCTGAGTGTTCTAAGAGAAAAAGAAAACCCTGCTAATTGGACATATCAAACTCTCAAGAGTTGAACTCTACTTGTCAAAGTCTTTACCTTTACGTATTGTGCTAATATGCCTTTGTAATCAATGCAGTGTTTATGATGCTGGTCTAAGATTTGGCGATCCAGGTTCAAGATCCTACAATATGTAACGATGGAGTTACTTAGTAGCTATCACTATTGTTCTCCTTAACATTTTGAAAGAAAATTCAAAGAGGAAATATTATGCATGTGGCCTTAAATTTCAGGAGGAAGGAGGGAAAATAACTCTTAATAAATCACATCAAATATTATCCTACCAATTTAGGATTTGTTATCCCATTATCAACTCACAGCAATCCTGTGAAGTAGATAAAGTTGAATAAAGGCTTATTGAATGAGGTGAGCATGGGTATACATCTCCGTTCATGACAGAAATAACATGTGTTTGTATTTGAACAGCAATTTACTAAATTCCAATAGATTGCAAAGAAGAATAACAGTCCTGCAGTAATAACTGAAGACAGAATTGAACATCATTAAATGTTTAATTTTTCAGCCTATCAGAGAATTGAGAATTTAATGGATGTTAGAAAGTAAATGTTTTATTGACATTTGATGGTGGTTGCAGAATCCTTTGTTAACTTTATACTCAGATCTGCCTCAGTCTAGGAAGACATTTTAAGGCACAGTGTAAGGCATGCTTACATTGTGTTATATATTTCATTCTTTTTCAGATTACAAACTTTTACCTAGTCATTTTTGTCAGTTTATATGGCAGGGGTCCGGAGTACCTTAGAGAACACCTCCTGCTGGCATCAACTCCTCAGGGTGCCACCGATCAGAGAATGTTGATTGGTGGCCCCCAGGGGGAGATCCTTCTCTGTGGGCACCCCGGAACTATGGAATCGCCCGATCTTCGCTCCTTTCGTCGCGATCTAAAAACATTCTTATTCGAACAAGCTGGCCTGGCCTGATGGGGGATTGGTGGGGGTTTTTTATTGTTGTTTTAATATTGTATTTACTGTTTTTAGTGGGCATATATTTAATTCTTTTTTTAACGTTTGTAATCTTTGTATTTTTATTCTTGCCCTGTTCACCGCCCTGAGTCCTTCGGGAGAAGGGCGGTATATAAATATTATTAAATAAATAAATAAATAAATAAATATTTTGATTTCATTTCTACTCTACAATTTCTTGTAAGCTACCTAAGTATTTTTATTTTTTGTAAAAACAAAGTTTATATTTTAAAAAATAATTGAAAGTCACTTTCAAACACTCAATGTTTCTATCATTCCCAACCAATCAATACATCTAGAAGTTGTCAAATTGGACTGGTCTGCCCATTGCTTTATCCCTAATTATAGACTGAATGTTTACATGTAGTCATTTATGTAGAAACAAAAACATTCTGATGGACACATTTGTATAAATGTCTTAGCTAAACTTCCCTAAGTTACATATCCATATCACCACTTTTGATAGTTATGTAAAAAACAGGAAGTACAACTGGAAATATAAATAAATAAAATAAAGGCAGTTTGCAGCTGGTACCCCTGTTTAGACACAAATGATAAAAGGTTTGCACAGTCTGGGAGGTTGTCAAGTTCCCTACTCTGTTTCTAAACTAATATGTAGCAACTGTCTAATAGCTTGTCAACCTTTCTTTTGTTTCCCTCCCTTTTCTCCAGGATTCCAAAAGCATTTGCCTGGCATGATGTTAAGCTGAGAGGTTCTGGTGTTGTGCTAGACACCAGATGTCTCACAACAGGGTGACATCTAACTTGGTAGTCATTCATGCGAGCTTCAGCCATCTTGAATGAACATAGGCAGATGTCTCCAGCAAGCTGAGTCTGTAAGTGAATCTGGCAGACAATCTCAGTGGATGATGCTCAAGGCCAGGGGGTGTTTTGCTCAATAACATCAGAACATAAGAGCCAGGTTGTGAGAGCAGGATGCTCTACAAGCTGGAAAGAGAGAGAGGGAGAGAGAAGTCATTTAGAGAGATATTAGAAAAGCTCAAATTCAGCTGTGATGAAAATTAATCAAGAGATGTGGTGGGAGCTTATTTTCAACTGATGTCAAGTTATGGAGAGCACAGTAATATGGGAAAAGTAGTATGAAAAAGCTAGTTCGTTAGTGTCATGGCACATACAAACCTTAAATAGAATATTTAGAGGAATCTTTTTACTTCTATGGCATAGGTGTTGTTGTTGTTAGTTGCAAAGTCGTGTCCAACCCATCGCGACCCCATGGACAATGTTCCTCCTGGCCTTCCTGTGCTCTACCATCTTTTGGAGTACATTTAAGCTCATGCCTACTGCTTCAGTGACTCCATCCAGCCACCTCATTCTTTGTCGTCCCCTTCTTCTCTTGCCCTCAATCTTTCCCAGCATTACACTCTTCTCCAGTGAATTCTTCCTTCTCATTAGGTAGCCAAAGTATTTCAGTTTCAACTTCATGATCTGGCCTTCTAAAGAGCAGTCAGGGTTGATCTCCTCTAGAACTGACTGGTTTGATCGCCTTGCAGTCCAAGGGACTCGCAGGAGTCTTCTCCAGCACCATAGTTCAAAGACCTCAATTCTTTGGTGCTCAACCTTTCTTATGGTCCAACTTTCACAGCCATACATTGCAATTGGGAAGACCATAGCCTTGACTATACGCACTTTTGTTGGCAGGGTGATGTCTCTGCTTTTTAGTGTGCTTTCTAGATTTGCCATGGCTTTCCTCCCAAGGAGCAAGCGTCTTTTAATTTCTTGGCTGCAGTCCCCGTCTGCAGCAATCTTGGAACCCAGGAAAATAAAATTTGTCACTACCTCCATTTCTTCACCATCTATTTGCCAGGAATTGAGAGGGCCGGATGCCATGATCTTGGTTTTCTTAATGTTAAGTTTCAACCCAAGTTCTGCACTTTCCTTCTTTACCAGCTACAAGAGGCTCTTTAGTTCTTCACTTTCTGCCGTTAGAGTGGTATCATCTGCATATCTTAGGTTGTTGATATTTCTCCCAGCATTCTTAATTCCAACTTTTGATTCATCTAGCCCTGCCTTTCTCATGATGTGCTCTGCATATAAGTTAAATAGGCAGGGCAACAGTATACAGCCTTGCCGGACTCCTTTCCCAATTTTGAACCAATCAGTGGTTCCGTGTCCAGTTCTCACTGTTGCTTCTTGACCTGCATATAGGTTTCTCAAGAGACAAATAAGATGGTCTGGTACTCCCATCTCTTTAAGAACTTGCCACAATTTGTTGTGATCCACAAAATCAAATGCTTTAGCATAGTCAATGAAGCAGAAGTAGATGTTTTTCTGAACTCCCTAGCTTTCTCCATGATCCAGCGTTTGTTGGCAATTTGATCGCTAGTTCCTCTGCCTCTTCGAAATCCTGCCTGTACTTCTGGTAGTTCTCGATCCACATACTGCTGGAGTCTAGCTTGTAGGATTTTAAGCAGACCTTTACTAGCATGTGAAATAAGTGCAATGGTGCAATAGTTTAAACATTCTTTGCCACTACCTTTCTTTGGAATTGGAATGTAAACTGATTTTTCCCAATCCTGTGGCCACTGTTGAATTTTCCAAATTTGCTGGCAAATTGAGTGTAGCACTTTTACTGCATTGTCTTTTGAATAGCTCAGCTGGAATACTGTCACCTCCACTAGCTTTGTTGTTGCATGGCATAGGTAGGCCAATAAAATCTAGATGGCAAATATTTCAAAATACCTATTGCATTTGGAAGACACTATAATGGGTAACTAGATATATTATCTGATTAAAACACTTCCCCTTCAAGGAACGGTTGAAATAAACTTGTTTTGGTTATAACCTTTTTTTTTTTCAAAAAAAACCATTAAAATTGATAAAATATAGATGTGAGAACACTTACTCTTCTGTATTTTGAAACTTTCCAAAGTAACTGATTGGGAATAGCCTTGCAGCAGATGCAAGAATGAATTCATACTAATTCACTGTGACAAAACTGGTGCTCACGATTGGCTTAAAAAAGGATAGTACAAACTGAATGTAGCTTCACCAGCAGCAAGACATTATGTAGACAGTCTATTCCATGCCGATTACTGAGGATAATTTATTGCCTTTATGTTTTTCTTATGGGATTTCTAGATGTTCTTGGCTAGCAAAGTGAAAAATATTTTGAATAAACATGTGTACTGTTTTGGTGAATAGATTCCCTGGCAAAATCTCTAGCCCATAATAGCTTGGTAGTAAGAATTTGGCATCAGGCTAGAAACCAGGAGACCCTGAGTTCTACTCTTTTCTTAAGCTCAAAGCCAGCTGGGTGATTGTGGGCCAGACACTTTTTTTCAGCCCTAGAAAGCAGAAAATGGCAAACCACTTCTGAAAAATCTTGCTAAAACATGTCCAGGCAGTCTCCAAGAACAAGACAAAAGGAAAAAAATATCAATTACAGAATTACATTAATGGCACCATCTGCAGAAAACCCTGTCATTTAATAGACATGGGGTGACCAAATGATTTTTTCCCCATTTTTTCTAAAACGCATAAAACCTGGATTTTACAGTAATTAAATGTAAACAATTGGATAAAAAACACTTTTATTCTCATTTATATTTTCATGGATACATGCTGCAAGTTTTATTCACTGCTACAGAATAATCGTTTGTATATGGAAGAGCAAAATCTGCCACCATCCTTGCTTTATTTAACCATCCAACTTCACAAAGAATTTTTGGAGCAATTGATGCCATGTAAATCTATACAAGTACCGTTATGCAGAGAATTAAAGTCACATAGGGATTAAGTTTCCATCTCTTAACAAATGTAAATTACAGATGGGATTAATAAATGAATGTACTATTGAAGTAAGGAAAGTAGATTAATGATAAAAAAACAAAGGTAGATAATCAGCCTTTTGGGAAGGAAAATTTAGTGGTACACATTTAGTTACCATATTGAGAAAGTGACATAGAAAATGAAAAAAAATGGAATGGACCATTTTATTTTAATTTCTAGCCCTGGGTGGACACACTATTGCCTGAGGAAGTCAATTACAGACCCTAACAAAAAGAGACTTTTCTCTGAAAATTTACTGCCCAATTTAATAAATCCATAACCAGGCAGATTAAAATCCCATTCCAGCTCTTATTGCTATGGAAGGCATTTTAATCTCTTTTCCAATGTAAGTCAGTGGAAAGATTAACTCATGATTGATAAATGACTAGCTCTTAGGTTTAAAATGGCATTCAAACAAAGGACTAGATAATTACAATCTATCTTTTCTGTCATTAGATTTCGTTAGCTGCCTGGTTTATGAAAAATCTAGATACAATAAAATCTAATGAATAAAAGCTCCAGTATTTGTTTTTTTTTTAAAATATATATTAGTACCTATCAACAGGCCAGCATTTTTATGAATATGCAACACTAGAGTATTTTAAAGGAATACGTAAAAATAGAGCCATTTTGTTTATGGTGGTTAAGGCATCAGGCCAGAAATAAAAGGTCTATGAATTCTAGCACAGCCTTACTCACAAAGTTAGCTGGTGGCCTTGGGCCAGTCAGTGTCTCATAGCCCTAGGAAAAAGACAGTGGCAAATCACTTCCAAAAAACCTTGCCAAGAATAATGTAGAGACTAGTCCAGCAATTGCTAGGAGTCAAAACCAACTTAGAGGCATACACAAAAATCTGAAAATTACATGACATTACCATTACCATGACATTTACCATTACCAAAGAAAGGTAAAGGTAAAGTTGTATATCCCAAGGCCAAAGATGTTATCGTGGTGACAGGAAATTAGAATATAGAGATGCAGTAGCAAGAGTTACCTGGAATATAAACACTCAAGAGTCTTTTCCAACTAATAGTTTTATAAAAAGCAAGTCATGAAGTAAGCTGCAATTTATGAAAGCTTGCACCTTTTATTAAAAAAAAGGTGCTACTCTTGGTTTTGGTTTTTGCCACCATGCACTAACCTGGCTCTCTTGCTACAATGTCAAGAATATAAATCTAGTCAGAGTTTTCCTTCTATTGTTATGTTGTAACCATATGGACCCAATGATACCTACCAGCTTTTGCAGAAAATAACACTTAACATATTCTGCTCAAGGATATAGTGTGCTACCTCTATTGTATTTCTCACAAGTCTGCCCTGGATGTCTCTGCTATACTATGAAAAGACTTTCATTTGACAATGTTTTTGAAACTTAGTCTGCTGAGCTTTTACAGTGGACAAAATTATTAACTCACTGCATGTAGCCTAGCAATTGAGTGGGATTGTTAATATTCACTGTCAGTTTAGTATAAAGTTCAGGAACGCTGAAAACTCAAAGTAAAACTGAGACATCTGCTGGCATTTATCCCAGGAGTTATCAAGTTGTGCAGGTTAGACCAAATGTGGCTTTTCTTCTGTTCCTCTTTCCTTCAGTTAATTATATGGTTTCTGACCCTGTTGCATTGGAATTTATTTATTTTTTTTGGTTTTTGGTCTGTGCAAAATAAATGCTGATTAATACCAGTAAAAGAAAAGAAAGGTGAACAGAGGGTGTATTGCAGCATTAAGAAAAGAAAATCCTGGCTTTCTTGAACAAATAGCTATCATTTTTAATCCAAAATAATTTATAGATGATTTTACATATATACCATCTTCATTTCTGCTGAAAGGAACCATGCAATCAACATTTTTGAAGCTATGCTTAATAGGCTTGCCATTGCCTTTACCCTCTCCTTTAAATGCATTAAATATGCATTCCTGAAATTATTTCAAAATAAGGCTTTGATGCAAACTGAAATCTCAATGCTTATTTTTCTGCCCATGGACATCTGCCTTAAAGTCCTAACCTAACGGCGCCACTATTCTCAAGTTTTTTAGCTGACATAGATTTTTACTGTGTGCAATTCCAATCAAAATGAGAAGGGTCTAAATAATCTGACTGGCAGAACATTTTAATTTAGATTTAGTTACATTCATTTGTGCTCATCTAAAGCTGGATTTGTGTTGTTTTTTTCCAAATTGACAATTTTAGTTAATCCAGATTTGTTTCTCCACAAATCTAGTTTCTATATTCTGAATGAAGTGATTCATTATGGGCTGCTTTAGGTTGTTTTAGAATTCAAAAGGAATAGGACTAAGCCTACTGCTAATTAAAAATAAGATCGTTCCAACTTGTACAGAATTTATATCAAGATTGTTTAAAAATATATACACTGAAATTTGAATGTTTTTAACTATTTCAATTCATGTAGTGGGAAGATCCAGTCAAAGGAGCAGGATGATTAAAACTGATCAAATATCCAAACATTTTGCTTATTAAGACACTTTGATTTGAATTCAAGAACTCTGCAAAAATCTGGCTACTTGTATTCAAAGTTCCTTATTTTCATGTATTTCTGGGAGTGTCAGTAGACATATAGAGTAATGAGGAGTAATTCTCTGATAATGAATCTATAACATGATTGGCAGGGATCATATGTCTGTGAACATTTAGATGGGTGCCAAGGGAGACAGATGGTTTGTAGTTGTATAAGTCTATCCAAAAGTGATGATGCCTCTATAAAAGATTGTAGGTATATGAAAAGTGGTAGTGGTATGGCTATGAAACAACTTATCATTTTTTAAGGAAGGAAGTTTCAGTTCAAAATGGAAGCATCTTCATTCTTCTTTTTAAGCTTTTTCTCTAAACAAGGAATATGCGCAAACATGGCAATAATAAGACCTACAGGAATCTATATCCCTATATGATTTTCTTCTGCATTAGCAGAGGGATGGAGTCAAGATTGTGTGAAGTATTAGTACCACTTTATAATACCTTGGTAACCTACACTTTGAATATTGCATCCAATTTTGGTTCTCATGACATAAAACGATGTTGAGCCTCTAAAAAGGGTGCATAGAAGAAAAGCAAAAATGATCAGGGGATTGGAGGCTAAAACATATGAAGAATGGTTGTGGGAAGGGTAAACCTATTTTCTAGAGCACCTGAAGGCAGAACAAGAAGCAATGGATGGAAACTAACGAAGGAGAGAACCAATCTAGAAATAAGGAGAAAATTCCTGACATTGAGAATAATTAATCAGTGGAATGGCTTGCCTTCAGAAGTTGTGGGTGCTCCATCACTGAAAATTTTTAACAAGAGAATGGACAACAATTTGTCTGAAATGGTGAAGGGTTTCTTGCTTCAGCAGAGGGTTGGATGAAAACTCAAAGGTCCTTCCCAACTCTCTTATTCTGTTATTCTTATGACTCAGTCTGATGCTCAACAGATACTATAATGTAGGAGTCACATGGAACACACCTGCTTAAGTTATTCAAGACTTTGACTGATAAGCTAAAATTTTCTCCTTCCCTTTAAGAATCCTGTTTGTTGAGACTAGTTTGCTTTCCAATTCCCAAACTGGCAAAGTGGAAAAACAAGTTCCTGTGGATTTCCAGAAGTTTAAGATTCCTCATGAAACTGAATAGCTAAATCTGACAAGGCAACAAAATTGCTGTTTTATTTTATTCTAGACATCAGTTGAACATTTTTGACTTCTTGTTGCTGAGTTCTTTACTAAATCGATTGAACTAGGAATTGGAATTGATTAAATCACTTTATCTTTATTTTATGTTGATATCTACTTTGAAAAGTGTCCTACCAATATATCATACTGCTAGATGTAATATTTAATAAATCTTAAGAAGAGAAAACAAACATTCTGGAAGGGTGGCCTGAATTTTCATGTGTTTTGGCTAGGGCTAATAACTGTAACAAGGGACGCGGTAGCTCACTGGGTTAGGACGCTGAGCTTGTCGATCAGATGGTCAGCAGTTTGGCGGGTTGAATCCCGAGTGCCGCGTAACAGAGTGAGCGCCTGTTACTCGTCCCAGCTTCTGCCAACCTTGCACCTTTGGCATCTAGTCATGCCGGCCACATGACCACGGAGACGTCCTCGGACAAGCGCTCGCTCTTCGGCTTTGAAACGGAGATGAGCACCAGCCCCTAGAGTTGGAAACAACTAGCACACATGTGTGGGGGAACCTTTACCTTTACCTTTAATAACTATAAATCAAATGGGTGATGGAAATGTATCTACCCCACAAAACAGGTGTGGCCTTAAGATCTTCACTGTAGGCTTGGTCTGCAGACACCCTCAAGGTGTATGAGACAGAAACTATTGGTATACCTGACTGCTTCCCAAAAGTATTCCAATGCTGTATTTTTATTCATTCTCAAGATGTTTCCAAATGTTTCCAAATGTAAATACATAATGAGACATTTCTTTATTAGTTACTGACTGGAACATACTTAGATTGGAAATACTATACTCTAGCAGAGGTTAAGAATGAAGAAATAATGTGGTTGTGCTGTTTAGCCACACATCAGCTGTAATGTCTATAGCCAGTTAATATTCCTATGGGACTGGAGATCAATGTAGAGATAACAAAATAAATCCAAATATATAAAAGGAAATAAAAGGAAAATGATCCCTATTTTTCACTTTTGGTTTCCTTCAGAGCATATTTCTTAGCAAACCAAATCAAACCAAAGTGAAAGGGCCAGAAGTTATAATTTGATTGACAGATTCTAGGCTTTTGAAAGTCTTTGTGAAGACTTTATTAGCCTCTATAACAGAGGTTATGACATATGTCTTTTTGATTGTTTCACTACTTTTTATGCATAAGTGCTAATTGTATCTCACAGTTCTGCATGATGTTTGGATTCAGGGTGTATTGTCATATGCTATGTGTGTAGTTAATTAACCTAGCACAGCTGCATTTCTAAACATCTGCTTTATAAATTGGACTATGAACACACTATTAGGCAAAAGTTTACTTATGAATGGTACAGCATGGCTTTGTACTAAAGAAACTGTGTGGTTATAACCATTGCTCTGAATCAGCTATAGAGGGTTAAATTTAAGCAACTAGGCCCTCATATATACATATTAACACAATATTTCATCAAGTGTCAGGCATCAAATTTTAAAACTAGTACAATTCTGTGGTGGAATGCACATCTTGAGAAGCAGTATGCGGGTGGGGGGAATGTTTTTGGTAACACAGAGGTTTCCCAGAGAGAGGCTTAGATTAAGACACTGCACAGTCCTGAGCTAGATGGGGAATGCAGGAAAAGATTCATGATAGCCACATAGTAGAATCTCTCAGGATTTATCTAGTAGGTTAGAAGGTTATAGTTTTAGTTTGGCAAGATCTATCTGCTATATGCAAGCAAATAAAGAATCGGACTTTATTTGATCTTCTGTGTCACCTTTGGGGTTGGGCCTGACAAATTTATATTTATTTCCAATTCCTGCCAACTCTACCATGTATATTTATTTAGCTGAAACACTGTGCAGACCTACCTGGGTGTATGCAATCTTGGTCATAATAGGATTCATATCTGATTTAACTGGGGATTAAATTGTATCATGAGCATTATGGATAAATAGACAAAGAAATAAATAGGCAAAGATACTTGGTAATATACTGTGTATGAATAGAACTCCATTTCCTCCAATGGCTATTCCCTGAAATACAGTATTCCTTAGAAGGTCTATACTGTTTTAGTTGTATGTCTTTCATTTGGATTCCTGCACAAAGTATGTTCAATTCAGTGGTGCAACTGACCCCTTTCAACATTTTAGTTCTGTTCCTCTATGCCAGAAGATGACTTCTGGATGACGAAATCCACATGGCCCGTGATGTCTTTCTGCATGGTCACTGTTCTCTGGAAAAGCCTAGCAAACATGGGGGCAGAGGAGAATCTAGCTCAGATTGCCACAAAGAGGAAAGGGGTCAAGCTATTCTTCAAGGTACCAGAGGGCAAGAAAAGGAACAAAGGAACTAATCAAGGAGAGAAGCAACCTAGAACTAAAGAGAAACTTCCTGACAATTTAAGCACCACAGCTATGTTACAGTAGTGTTCCTATCAGTATGAGTCCTGATAACTTATTAACAAATTTCTGGCTTTGAATTGGAATTGTTCTTTTTTGTTTGATGTTAGGGTTATGCTATCTTTTGTTTGATGTTTGTTATTAGTCACCCAGAATTTGCACAGGTCATTGTGAATAGTGCACAGTGCATTTACCTATGTTTAAGAAAATGCACAGGATGAAGATAAGGAAGTGGTCTTGCAATCACATTAGCTAGTCATATTTAGCTGATGCTAGAAAAAAAATAGTATCTTTTGTACACTCTTGAAAACTATTTTGAATCTATAACCATCTATTACAACTAAACCATTTTAAATTAAACAATTCTTAAGAATGAAATATTCTGAATTTGGACTTTATTTTTTCCTGTTTGGACTGTTGTGTGTTTTGAAAAATAGATTATTTAGAATCTAGTTATGTTGCACTTCAGTCTTTAAATAATTAACCTAGTATATACATAAAAATATATGATGTTTTCCATGGTGAGCTTAACATCAATAACAACATTTATTAAAAAGGCTAAAATAATTTCTGGCAGTATTATCTGTACATTAAAATTTTGTTTAGTTACAATCTTTCACTTTTCACATTCTGGACAAGTAGTGGTCATGTATCCTAGCAAAAGATGTTACATATGTGCATAAGTGTAGTCAGTAGCACATGCCTTTTTAAAAATATCAAACATGCAAAGAAACAAAAATAAGTCCAAAGTATCTGTATTACATCCAGAAATGCCAACTTTGCAACCAATATTTCTCATCCATAACTATGGCACCCTAAGGATACCTGCATACATGCAACTGCTTCTCTGGGATCAGTAACACAGCAGGGATTGCTTTTTCCTTCCAGTAACAGATTGCTGGGAAATACCAAACATGGCCTTGAGAATTCCAATGTTTGTTACAAATTTTTCTGGATGTGGTTGGAAAGAGGCCTAGAAATGCCAGCACAAATGCATCATACTTGCTGAACGTGCACACGCAACTAATTACAATCTTCAATTATATGTGATATATCTAAAATGAGATGGGCTGTCTCAACTGCAACTTGCAAACCGTTCTGTTTTGCGGCAAAACAATCCAGGACAAGCTGATCAGCAGAGCTTAGAGAGTACTCATTAACACAATTTTTGGGAAGGAAAGAAACAGAAGGACAGTTTAACATCTTCCAGTTGATGTTATGTTGCGTAACATCTTCTGGGAGTTGAAGCCCATGAGTCATAAAAGAGCCAAGGTTGCCTACACCTGGCCTATTTGGCTTTCGAAAGCCAATAGGAATTGCTGCTGAGCGTGCCAAAAGACCTGGCTGGCAAACATTGCACAGGCAAGTTGTCTGCAGTGAAGGCAGGAACTTTTCACCCCTCCCTGCTGCCCAACTACACCATCTCAACTATGTAAGTAAGATATTATTTGCAAATAGGATGGCAATAAACAATTCAGGCTGCATTTACATCAGGGCTTTTCAACCTGTTCAGAAATTGTACCACTTTTAGGACATGACAATATTCAAGCACCACCAGTGCTTAACAAGGTGTCAAAAACTTGATGAATAAAAAAGGATGGGTATTTTGGGTTTCATTGGTTAGATTCATTTATTGTTATAGAAATGGCTAGTTTATAATATTATAGAAAAGCAAAAAGTTCAGGTTCAATGTTAATGCTTCCTTCTACTCCTGCAACAGAGGAAGTCAGAAGTCAGTGCCTTTTCTTTTTCCCTTCTCCCCCTCACTTTTCCCTTTTTCTCTCACCCTTTGCTCACAAAAGCCCCCCCCCACTTACTCTATCACACTTTGATCACAAAAGCCTCCAGTCGCTCTCACTCACTCCTCCGTCTCTTTCAAAGGCACCTCGTTCAGTCTCTTCCCCACTCACTCCGTCTCTTTGAAAGGCCGCTTGCTTGCTCACTCACTTACTGCCCCATTGCTTCCAAACACCATTTGCTCATTCACTCACTCACTAACTGCCCCGTCGCTTCCAAACGCTTCCAAACGCCACTTGCTCGCTCACTCACTTACTGCATTTGGAAGCGACGGGGCAGTAAGTGAATGAGTGCCAGTGCCGGAGGCCATCAGCTGTTTGGCGCCAGAGACCACGGCCACGAGGAACACAGCTCTGGGTTGGGGTTAGGAGCAGCTCCGGGTGGGGACTCAGCACAGGCCGCAGCATGGCAACTGCGGGGAGGGGAATCCCCATGGTGGCTGTGGGGACGGGAATCCCCACGGCATGTGGCTCCAAGCTGCAGGGGCGGGGATGCAAAAGACGGCCGGCAACGCCATAGCAAGACACTGGCACCACTCCCAGTGTCAGCACCTCTGAGTTCTGGCACCTTTTTTTTTTTTTTTTTAGAAAAAAAGCACTGTATTGATCCCAGGTGAAAAATCTTAGATTTTGAAGCAAAATGTATTTCATTCATCAACCATCTCTTACTTTACCCAGTTTTTATTGCTATTGTCATAATTTAAAGGAATAATAGATAATAGAACACAAACTTGAATAAAATGACTTAAACAGTGAAGCTACAAATGAAGAGAATTACAACTTAACACAAACAGGAAAAAAAATCAACAAGATTTTGCCATAACAATAAAAGATATTTGTCAGGACGTCAAAACAAACCCAAGGACAAGAAAGAAGATTTAACAAAATGGATATAGAACTGCCAGGAGAATCATTAGAGTTTGGGAGACAAAAAGCACATATCCTATGCAATTTGTCTTTCTCATTCCCAACAATAAACACAAAAATACAGGAACTTCCTGGCAAGTGAAACATATTAACTTGGAAAGCTACTTGGCAAAAGAAGAAGCCCAGAGTTAGATTCAAAAGATTTGGTTCACTTTACCAGATGGAATATTACATGAGCAAACACCTGTTTGAATATGGTTTAAAAAGCCAGAAAATTTTGGATATAAAGGGGCTCTATAGTAAGAGGGATAAGAGATGTAAATAGTATAATATTTTTTACAATATATGAAATGTAAAAATATTGGGGTGATATATGTAAATGAAAAGTTTGAAATTTAAAGGTAATTAATTTGAAGAGAACTAAGACTGAGGAATGACCGAAATATTAAGGGGAAATTAAGCTTAAACAAGAATTTTTGAAAACAGGTTGTATAGTGATTTAACAGGATAATTTTACAAATATGTGAAATATAAGCCGATCAAAAAGATATTATATGTAGATGTCATAGATAGATGTACTATAGTATCCTTATCATGAAATATGAAAATATTGGGATGGTGTGTGTAAATGGAAAGCTTGGATATTTAGATGATTAATATTGAGAAAATTATGACTGATAAAAATGGTTTGAATATTAAGGGGAAATTAAGCTTAAATAAAAATTATACAAATAGGATGCATGATGAACTAATAAAATGATTTTTATAAATACAGTACAAGTTGATTAGAAAAAATGTCATATGTGGACGCTATTATTATTTGTACAAATATGAAAAATGTCTATATTTAATCATTTATGTATTGAAAATATTAGGAATTATTTTAGGAATTGTTTAAGGTTGAGGAAGGAGAATGTATTGGAAGAAGGTAAGATCAAAGAAATGTACTACTATTTAATACAATAATTATGGAATTATAAAAATTAATCATTATTGACTGTTAATTATTACTGATTGTTCTTTTTAAATATATGAACCAAGACAACATGCTGTTCACTAGGCACTAAGGATTACGATTGTAAAAATCAATAATATATATATATATTTTAAAAAAGGAAGCATACTTTATTGATGCTTCTAGATGCTGTTGCTTTAAAACAATTCTTCAGTCCAAACCACTGTAACTGCCTGTTTTGGGGCACGCAATCTGAACAGAATTCCTCAGAAGCTACTTTCCTAAAGAACCACATCTTATATTCATAGCTGTTTCTGTAATTTATTTACTTACCCTTTATTTCTAAGCCTAATCTATGTCACTGCTGACATTGGAATAAGGAGAGCTGTCAAATCTGATTTTGTTCAGCTTTCAACTAAAATTCCTTCTTCCTCTTTCTGTATCAATTTACAATTTTGGGGGGAAAAAATCCTTAGGATGGTATGCATTCATTGTAATTTAATTATTGTTTTAATCTGATTTTAATTTTGTATGCTATGCATTTTAATTTTCCCTGTAAACCGCCCTGAGTCCTACGGGAATAGGGCAGTATATAAATTTAAATAATAAATAAATAAATAAATAAATAAATAAATAAATAAATAAATAAATTACACTTTCCTGAATAAACATATCTATATTCTAATATACATATTTCCTTCATATAGTGTAAGAGCTCATTTTTAATTCCCATAAAGTACATGTTTGTTTGAATTTCTGGAAACAAGGATTGAATAAATATCAGCAGATAATTGCACTGCAGTTTTGATGTTGGTTTATGAACTTTTAAAAACAAATCTATTAAATTTGTCCCCACCCATACAGCCAAGAAGAGAAGGCCAAGAGATTGCAAGATGCTTCTCTTTCTTTCACCATCATTACTGGCTTGTCTGTCACTGGACAGTGGTTGCAGCAAGAATCTGGAGGAGCTCCAGAGTGCTCTTGAATTAGATGTAGGTCTCTGTCTCAAATGCCAATCCGGAAAATAAACAATGAGTGAACAGCAACCCTGGTTCAGTCCTAGACATGTTTGTTAACAGTCAACTCCTGTTTCATCAGTGGGGCTTACTCCAAAAGCATTGTGCATAGAATTGTAAACAAGTTTAAACTTATATAAAGGAACACTACCTGAATGTATTCTTTTCCTCATATATTATCCTGTTGCTATGCCTTTTCAAACTTCTTTTACAGAAGAATTCAACTAACTCACCATTTAGAATTAGCGCAGAGACATTCTCCTATACTTTTGTTTTAGTAGTTCCTAGTTTCATAAAAAAATTTTGTGTGTGTGTATGTGTGTGTATTTGTTTCAAAAGAAAAGAATTTTGAAGGAATTCTCATGGCTAAAGAAGTGATGATGCCTCTTTAGTATCAGTGTCTGTGATACTAGTGACCAAAGAGGTGTATACAAATGCCATCTCTTTCATTGTACAATCTTTTATCCAGCACTTCTCAGCTTTTTCCCCTTTAATTCTAAGGGAAGACATCATGAAGAAACTCTTTTTATTGGGTTTTCCAATACAAAGCAACTCTCACTATCCTACCCCTCCTTCTGAGATTTTATAGGCCAATTCTGTGCAAGTTTAATCACAAAAAGTAAATCTTGTTCTATCTAGTGGGAGTTATCTCCAAATACCTTAGTGGAGGACTGAACTCTTAATACTTGACATTTCAAAAATGAACATTTTAACATTGCCTTAAATACATTCCCTCAAAAGAAGATTGTGACTTTGCAGGGACCAGAAAGTTGGAACTATTTTTGGAATATAATTATAGCTGAAGTGGGTTGTGGTAGAAGTGATCTTATGTTTTTCTGAGGTAACAGCAGCCTAAATTGAAAAACTGCAAACTTTGTTAGCTACATAAACAAGTAAAAACAGTTAAGCCCCAACAAAGTTCTGTTTATTAGTGGATATCTTTAACTGGAGAAGAGAAAAGAAGCTTCTAATTTACATCATAAATACAAAAATCCATTTTCAGGAAAATTTCCTATTGGTGTTATCTTGATTGTATTTAACAAAGGACATCAGGGTATGCAGGCAATTCACCTTTTCTATTGTAGACCAAGTTGGGAGGGAGCCTTTTAGAGAACTATCTAAAAGCATGGATTTGTTAAGGGCCCTGTTACAGATAACAGAGATGATGGTGATAATCAAGCTATGAATGCATGTATCTTTTCTCCTATGGAGCAAAAAGGAGCCCATAGGAGACAATTTTCATAATAAAAGGAAGGCATTAAAGGAATAAATATCTCCACTCTCCTGATCATTATTTCTGATCTAGACTGTATTTTTTCTAGGAAAATCTTTTTATGCAGGATCATGAATATTATAATTTGCAAGTAATCTTGACCCTGTATTTGTCTAGATTATATTAGCTGAACTAAATCACAGATAAGATCCCAATCTTCAACAGCATGTACAGTAGCTAAGAAGCAATGAATTGCTGAACAGAAAATATCTTCCTACAGAAATAAAATTAATTCCTTCAAAAGACCATGTACATAGCTCAGAAAGCACCAAGGACCCCTCACATAGCAAAGAATAAACCATGATTACAAACTGTTACAATGGGTTGAGACCATGCATCGAATAGCATTCAGATACCAACTCCCTTCCCATCAGGAATCTGCCAGTCACCAGTTCTTATCTACAAGTGAAAGATATGCACTTTATGCCAAAGGTTTCAGGAATAGACACCACATTTTTAGTAATACTGGAAAGCAGTCTCAATAAGGTAATGTGTATACTATGCTAAAAGCTTTCAATGCTGTCAAATAATAATAGCTTATTGAAATAGTAGCTTTCTAGAGCATTGGACTTAATGAAGAGGATGAATTGTCATTTCTAAATTAGAGAGGTAGAGACTGACATGTGAGCTACATTCAAGTATCTCTTTAGATTTTACTCATTCATTCTTATTGTTTTGGTATGCCAAATTTTGATTCAGTTTAGCTTTTTAGTGCTTAAGGCTTCTAATACAAATTATGGCAAAATGCATATTTTAAAACACCACACAAAACAATGCTTTGTGTACTGTGACTTAATCAGGACACAGTTATAGGAAAAATATTTTTTCGTGGTTGGTTGGTTCCAAAATATTTCAGAAAGCAGAAAAGAGAGATGCATAGGCCTTATTTATTGTTTTGGATAAAGATCACTATGAATATTTTTGAGTGGCAGATATTCTTACTGATAATAGCTATTTCAAAGTAGCAGAAACTACTGTCTTAATGATAGCTAACTATATGGATACAATGAAATTCCTAAATTTCTAAAATGTGTGATTTGTAAATGGTATACTAATGACAAGTATAACAATCAACCTTATAACTGACAATGAAGATACTGAAAAATATTTCATGCCACTTATGATCAATCATCAACAGTAAATGAACAAGAAATCAAAAATACACCGCAGACTAGTATACAATATAATAGCTACGAAGACATTTGAAAATATATTCAGGTGCAGTGATGTGCCTGTTTGTACCTACAAAGATCAGAGTAGTGCAGTTAATGGTATTTCTACAGAAGTGAAAGTTGGATGTTGAAGAAGCAGGTTAGGAAGAGTACTGACACTTTAGAAATATAGTGCTGGAGAAAACTTCTGAGAATACAATACCATAGGCAGTCAAGAAAAAAAGTTGATCATCAAACAAATCAAACCAGAGTCCTCATTTGAGACCCAAATGATCAGGCTGATATTTTTTTCTTTATTTTGGAAACATTATGTGAAAGCACCAATGATAGGAAAAGTTGAAAATAATGACTAGCAGCAAAGTGAATGGACTCATTTATAGTATCAATAGATGCACCCTTGGAAGACATGAAAGGCCAGGTTAGGGACAGATCATCATGGAGAATATCAATTATGATTGCTAAGAGTTGACAACAAGTTAAATATCTATCTATCTATCTATCTATCTATCTATCTATCTATCTATCTATCATCTAACATCTATCTATCTATCTCTATCATCCATCTATCTACCTATCATCTATCCACCTCAATCATGTGATGAAATTATTTGTAGGTGGATAGAGTTTAAAATATCATTTATGTCTATAGTTCTCTTAATACAAATCAGAATAAAACAATCAATTGGTAAAGCAAAAGTTTGAACATTATTTCAGTATAATTTAACCTGGGTCTTGGTACTGTCTCTGCTTCACAATTAATCACAGCACAATTAATGCATCATTGTTGTAATTTCAAGGACCAAGCAAGGTCCTTGAGATGACAATAGGACTTAAAGCAATTAATCAGGCAATGGTGGAAACATATCTTACTTTAACCATGGTTTGTGAATAAATCCTAGGAGACTTATTTATAGATATTAGCTAATAAATTATGCCCCTTCATGGATTACTGCCTTGTCGTGGCGAAGGGGCTTGCGTAATTCAATGAAGCTATGAGCTATGCCGTGCAGGCCCACCCAAGACGGACAGGTCATAGCAGAGAGTTCTGACAAAATGTGATCCACTGGAGAAGGAAATGGCAACCCACTCCAGTATCTTTGCCATGAAAACCCTATGGACAGTACCAAAAGGCAAAATGATATGACGCTGGAAGATGAGCCCCTCAGGTCGGAAGGCGTCCAATATGCTACTGGGGAAGAGCAGAGGGCTAGTACTAGTAGCGCCAGAAAGAATGAAGCGACTGGGCCAAAGCCGAAAGGACGCTCAGCTGTGGATATGTCTGGTGGTGAAAGGAAAGTCCGATGCTGTAAAGATTTTTTCTCCATAGGAACCTGGAATGTAAGATCCATGAATCAAGGAAAGCTGGACGTGGTCAAACAAGAGATGACAAGACTAAACATTGACATCTTAGGTATCAGCGAACTAAAATGGACAGGAATGGGTGAATTTAATTCAGATGACCATCAGGTATACTACTGCGGGCAAGAGTCCCTCAGAAGAAATGGAGTAGCCTTCATAGTCAATAAAAAAATAGGAAAAGCAATACTGGGATACAATCCTCAAAATGACAGAATGATCTCAGTTCGAATCCAAGGCAAACCATTCAATATCACAGTAGTCCAAGTCTATGCCCCAACCACCAGTGCTGAAGAGGATGAAATTGACCAGTTCTATGAAGCCCTACAGCACCTTATAGAACTAACACCCAGAAATGATGTTCTTATCATCATGGGGGATTGGAATGCTAAAGTAGGAAGCCAAAAGATAACTGGAATAACAGGCAAGTTTGGCCTTGGAGTACAAAATGAAGCAGGGCACAGGATGATAGAATTTTGTCAAGAGAATACGATGGTCATAGCAAACACTCTTTTCCAACAACCCAAGAGACGGCTTTACACATGGACATCACCAGACGGTCAACACAGAAATCAGATTGACTATATGCTCTGCAGCCAAAGATGGAGAAGCTCTATACAGTCAGTAAAAACAAGACCAGGAGCTGACTGTGGCTCAGACCATGAGCTTCTTGTTGCAAAGTTTAGGCTTAAATTAAAGAAAGTAGGGAAAAGCGCTAGGCCAGTCAGGTATGAATTAAATCATATCCCTGTTGAATATACAGTAGAGGTGACAAATAGATTTAAGGAATTAGATCTGATAGACAGAGTGCCTGAAGAACTATGGACAGAGGTTCGCGACATTGTACAAGAGGTAGCAACTAAAACCATCCCAAAGAAAAAGAAATGCAAGAAAGCAAAATGGCTGTCTGAGGAAGCTTTGCAAATGGCTGAGAAAAGGAGGGAAGCGAAAGGAAAGGGAGAAAAAGAAAGATATGCCCAATTAAATGCAGAATTCCAAAGAATAGCTACAAGAGATAAGAATGCCTTCTTAAATGAACAATGCAAAGAAATAGAAGAAAACAATAGAATAGGGAGGACCAGAGATCTTTTCAAGAAAATTGGAGAGATGAAAGGAACGTTTCATGCAAAAATGGGCATGATAAAGGACCAAAATGGCAGGGACCTAACAGAGGCAGAAGAGATTAAGAAGAGGTGGCAAAATTACACAGAAGAACTATACAAGAATGAGCTTAACGTCCCTGATAATCACAATGAGGTGGTCACTGACCTCAAGCCAGACATCCTAGAATGTGAAGTGAAGTGGGCCTTAGAAAAGCTGAGCAACAACAAAGCTAGTGGAGGTGACAGTATCCCAGCTGAGCTATTCAAAATCTTAAAAGACGATGCAGTAAAAGTGCTACACTCAATTTGCCAGCAAATTTGGAAAACTCAACAGTGGCCACAGGATTGGAAAAGATCAGTTTACATTCCAATTCCAAAGAAAGGCAGTGCCAAAGAATGTTCAAACTATCGCACCATTGCACTCATTTCTCATGCTAGTAAAGTTATGCTTAAAATCCTACAAGCTAGACTCCAGCAGTATGTGGATCATAACAAACTCTGGCAAGTCCTTAAAGAGATGGGCATACCAGACCACCTTATTTGTCTCTTGAGAAATCTATATGTGGGCCAAGAAGCAACAGTGAGAACTGGACACGGAACCACTGATTGGTTCAAAATTGGGAAAGGAGTCCGGCAAGGCTGTATACTGTCGCCTTGCCTATTTAACTTATATGCAGAGCACATCATGAGAAAGGCAGGGCTAGATGAATCAAAAGTTAGAATTAAGATTGCCGGAAGAAACATCAACAACCTAAGATATGCAGATGATACCACTCTAATGGCAGAAAGTGAAGAAGAACTAAAGAGCCTCTTGTTGCGGGTGAAGAAGGAGAGTGCAAAACTTGGGTTGAAACTAAACATTAAGAAAACCAAGATCATGGCATCCGGCCCTCTCAATTCCTGGCAAATAGATGGGGAAGAAATGGAGGTAGTGACAGATTTTATTTTCCTGGGCTCCAAGATCACTGCAGATGAGGACTGTAGCCAAGAAATTAAAAGACGCTTGCTCCTTGGGAGGAAAGCCATGGCAAATCTAGACAGCACACTAAAAAGCAGAGACATCACCCTGTCAACAAAAGTGCGGATAGTCAAGGCTATGGTCTTCCAAGTTGCAATGTATGGCAGTGAAAGCTGGACCATAAGAAAGGCTGAGCGCCAAAGAATTGAAGCCTTTGAACTATGGTGCTGGAGAAGACTCCTGCGAGTCCCTTGGACTGCAAGGCGATCAAACCGGTCAGTCCTAGAGGAGATCAACCCTGACTGCTCTTTAGAAGGCCAGATCCTGAAGCTAAAACTCAAATACTTTGGCCACCTAATGAGAAGGAAGGACTCCCTGGAGAACAGCCTAATGCTGGGAAAGATTGAGGGCAATAGAAGAAGGGGACGACAGAGAATGAGGTGGTTGGATGGAGTGACTGAAGCAGTAGGCGTGAGCTTAGATGGACTCCAGAAGATGGTAGAGGACAGGAAGGCCTGGAGGAACATTGTCCATAGGGTCGCGATGGGTCGGACACGACTTCGCAACTAACAACAACAACAATAAATTATGATTTATAGGCTACAATGGCCAAAGCATAATGTGCATACCCAGACAATATATTTCAGATTTACATTTTATATTTAAAAAGTCAAATATGTCCATCAGACCCGTACATCAAATGGCCTTTAATTTCACATCCTGCTTTAGCAGTTTATTCTTGGCTTATGTTAAATCATCATTTATTCCTTAATATCCATTGACTGATATAATCAGTCCAATTTCATAGAACCAAGTCTATCAATCCCAAAGATTTATATAGAGAATGAGATAAATTATTTTTTAGATAATAAAGTATAGCATGAATCAGCTAGTTTAAAAATTCAGAGTTTAAAACTACAGGAAATAACTACCAAATCTATCACCGGTTATTAAATCTACATCATGGTTGGCTTACTATTTAAAGAAAAAAACAGCTTCCTTTTTTCATTGCAGAAATCTGATTTTCCTGATTAACACAGCACGTGCCAGATTAGAAAATAAGCCCTTTTAAGAGAGCCAAAACCAAAATCTTCTCTTTGGTTTAGATCACAAGACTCTAAGACTCCCCCAATTAAGTAGACTGGAAATTAATAATATTGTGTAATTGATGAAACCAGATTAGCGTTTTTTAAAAAAAATAATTATCATATCAATGGTGCATCAAAATAGCAATTATGGCCCACTGCACAGCAAGGAAACAGGAAAGAGACCAATCTCTGAGACTCAAGTCAGAATTTGTTTTTAAGCTTTAATCCTTTTACAGTGATCCAGCTTATTATGCACATTCTTTACTCACTCTCTCTGATGGCTAATGTTTTTGTATTTGAAATGTTCACCCAGCTCTGAATTTTTTTCTTCACACAAAAGCTGCTTATCAGCATCAAAAGGAATTAACTGAATAAATATGATCATAAGAAGAAAAATAAGTCTCTGTGTTTCCTTTTTAAAATAGGTTGCCATGTTTAACAGAGTTATTTTCAAAGCTTGTTTTTAACTGAAAATTGGTTGTGGGGGGGGGAAACAGGAGTAGGAAGGATTATTAAGTATGTTGAGTAACTTATAAAAATAATAGAGGCAATTTTAAAAAAATAGATATTTGATGGACTGTGACTTATTTGAAATCTATAAAGGGGAAATTAAAATCAAATCAAGAGAGTAATTAAATATTAGAAAGATATAGTTGTCAATTGTTTTCCCATTTACAGTTATCTGAAAGATTAAAATAGTTAAAAAGACGTATGGTTTAGAGCAAAGAAAGATAGAATTTGAAAAACAATTGATATATATGGCTGACAGGCCATACTCAGCGTGTGGTCCTCAATGGAACTGCATCTACATGGAAGGAAGTGTGTAGTGCCTTGGTGGAGCAGTGGGCTAATGCCTACTTAAGTAACAACAGCTGCCTGCAATTAGTGCAGGTTCGCATCCCACCAGGCTCAAGGTTGACTCAGCCTTCCATCCTTCCGAGGTAGGTAAAATGAGGACCCAGATTGTTGGGGGCAATTAAGCTGACTTTGTAATAATGCCGCTTGGGGTGTGTGTGAAAGCCCTAATAAGCAGGCATATACATAGAATGAAGGCTACTGCTAAGCTTGTAAGCCGCCCTGAGTCTTTGGAGAAGGGCGGGATATAAATAGAATTAAAATAAAAATAAATAAAAATAGTGGGGTGCCCCAGGGCTCTGTTCTGGGCCCAGTGCTCTTCAACATCTTCATCAATGATTTAGATGAGGGGATAGATGAGGAACTCATCAAATTTGCAGACGACACCAAGCTGGCAGGAATAGCCAATACTCCAGAAGGTAGGCTTAAGATACAGGAGGATCTGGACAGACTTGAACACTGGGCGCTATCTAACAAAATGAAATTCAATGGTGAAAAAAGTAAGGTTCTACATTTAGGCAGGAAAAACCAAATGCACAGCTATAGTATAGGTGGTACCTTGCTCAAAAGTAGTAACTGTGAGAGAGATCTCGGAGTCCTAGTGGACAATCACTTAAATATGAGCCAGCAGTGTGCTGCAGCTGCCAAAAAAGCTAACACAGTGCTAGGCTGCATTAACAGAGGGATAGAATCAAGATCACGTGAAGTACTAATACCATTTTACAATGCCTTGGTAAGGCCACACCTGGAATACTGCGTCCAGTTTCGGTCACCATGATGTAAAAAAGATGTTGAGACTCTAGAAAGGGTACAGAAAAGAGCAACAAAGATGATTGGGGGACTGGAGGCTAAAACATATAGGGAACGGTTGCTGGAATTGGGTATGTGTAGTTTAATGAAGAGAAGGGTTGGGGTAACATGATAGCAGTGTTCCAATATCTCACGGGCTGCCACAAAGAAGAGGGAATCAAGCTATTCTCCAAAGCACCTGAAAGCAGGACAAGAAGCAATGGATGGAAACTAGTCAAGGAGAGAAGCAACCTAGAACTAAGGAGAGACTTCCTGACAGTTAGAACAACTAACCAGTGGAACAACCTGCCTCCAGAAGTGGTGAATGCTCCAACACTGGAAGTTTTTAGAAGAGACTGGCCAGCCATTTGTCTGAAATGGTATAGGGTTTCCTGCCTGAGCAGGGGGTTGGACTAGATGACCTCCAAGGTCCCTTCCAAATTATTATTATTATTATTATTATTATTATTATTATTATTATTATTATTATTATTATTATTATTATTATTATTATGCATTTATTGAAATTGGAAACAGAGTAAGAACATGTTAAAAATGTATCATAAAAGAGCTATGAATTTTGGTTATAATATTTAGATGGATCAATGGGAAAATATGTGGTTAAAAATGTTGAAATTCACATTGTTTTATGATCTCAAAGAAAGATATTTACTAGTTGGGAGTAAATATCTTTGCAATCCTTATATGCAGTGGTGGGATTCAGCCGGTTTGCACCACTTCGGCAGAACCGGTAGCTAATTTTTTGTTGCCCAGGCCCAGAATGGACTTCCGGAAGCGGCATCCACACAGAGAATTGGTTGTTCACATATTTGAATCCCATCACCGCTTACACGATATGTATAGTTTGGAAGCAGTTCAGGAAGATGTCTCCCTAATTCACTGAACTATGTGGAGGAGTACCACACAATCAGACTTGCAAGATTGAAATCAGTCCCACCAGGTAGACCAGACCAGGAAATCAACTCCTCAGGAAAGTTAAAGCTACTTTTATTGAAACTGGATATCAGAATAGAATCTTTCAAGTCTCACAGTTAAAAGGTGCTATATCTGCTTTTCCTTCTTAAATTTCTGTGAATTATGGAAGCATCTACCTGAGCTGCTTCAAAATATTATCTCATAGTTCTGGTTTTAAAAGTGCTTCAACCCCCTTTGTCTAGGTGACAGTCCCCACAAATCTTCATCTAAAAACACAAGGAAGCCCCCTAGTCTCCTGCTTGATGGTCTTCAGAGGCAGTCACACTACCATCAAGACTATTTGCCATTGATCCCCATGACTTTCACAAATTGGTCCGACTTTTTTTCTTTTTAAGCCAATCAGGCTAGTAGCTGGCACCATATCTTATGGTAACAAATTCCAAATTTTAATTATGCATTGTGTAAAAAAAAATCTTTTGTCTGTCCTGATTCTTCCAGTTTTCTGTCCTGTCCTGTCCTGTCTCCTAGAATTCAACCTCTGGTTCTAATATTTTGAGAAAAGAAAAACAGCTTTGTCTTAATTACTTTATCCAAACCATGCATAATTCTGTACATGAATCATGTCCCTCCCATTTATCTCTTTTCTAGACTAAAAAGTCACAATCATTCCTTAAGGAAGCTCATCTTCCCCCTTGTTTAACTTATAGGATATATGCTTTGACATGTATTATTCATTATATTAATGTATTGTTTGTACTATTTTATTCCAATTATGATTATGCCCAGACTTTCATGAATTTGTCTTGGCCATCACTATGCCAGTTTGTTCTGTAAATTATCTATGAACAGTCCCCTTTATGGATTTCAGCACTATAATAGCTTAATTTGGCTAGCAAAATCTTTTCAAAATTATGGGTTTGTTAAAAACAGATCATGCCAAACCAATTTTATCTCATTATTTGATAAAGTGACTAAACTAGTAGACCAGTGAAACATAGTGGATGTAGTATACTTAGATTTCAGTAAGGCATTTGACAAAGTAGACCACAGCCTACTCCTTGGTAAGCTAGGAAAAGGTGAAATAGACAACAGATAATCTGTAGCTGGTTGACAAACCTTACTTAATGAGTAGTCCTCAATGGCACTACATCCACATGGAGAGAGGTAAGCAGTGGGGTACCACAAGGTTCTGTCTTAGGCCCAGTATTCTCCAATATCTTCATAAATGACTTAGATGAGGGAACTGAAGGGAAACTCATCAAACTTGCAGATGACACCAAACTGACAGGAGTAGCCAACATCCCAGAAGACAAACTCAGGATCTAAAAAGATCTTGACAAACATGAACAATGGGCCCTATATAACTAAATAAGTTTCAATGTGGAGAAAAGCAAACTCTTACATTTAGGCAGGAAAAACCAAAGGTACAAATACAGATTGGGTGAGACCTGGATTTAAAACAGTAACTGTGAGAGGGACCTTGGAGTCCTAGTGGACAATCACTTGGCTATGAGCCAGCAGTGTGCAGCAACAACCAAAAAAGCTAATACAACCCTGTGTTGTATAAGTAGAGGCATAGATTCAAGATGATGAGAAGCATTAGCACCACTTTATAAAACCCTAGTAAGACCACACCTGGAGTACTACAGACAATTTTGGTCATCATATCACAAAAAAGATGTTGAGAGTTTGGAAAAAATTAAGAGAAGATCAACTAAGATGATCAAAGGCCTGGAGAATAAAACATATGAAGAACGGCTACGGGACTTGGATTTGGCTAGTCTAAAGAAAAGAAGAAATAGGGCAGACACGATAGCAATGAGAGGCTGCCACAAGGCTGAGGGGTCCAGGTTGTTCACCAGAGCACCAGAGGGAAGGATGAAAAACAATGGTTGGAAACTGATCAAAGAGAGAAGCAACCTGGAACTAAGGAGAAACTTCCTGACAGTGAGGACAATCAACCAGTGGACAGCTTACCCCCAGAAATCATGGGTGCTCCATCACTGGAGATTTTAAAGAAGAGACTAAACATTCACCTGTCTGAGACGGTATAGGTTCTCCTGCTTGAGCAGGGGGCTGGACTAGAAGACCTCCAAGGTCCCTTCCAGCTCTATTCTATTCATTCTATTCATTCTGGAAGGCCAGGATGGTTGGGGCCATCCAAATTTCTGGCAAAGGTTGTCCATTAAAGCAGCACCATGAATCATTCCTAGAATTTCCCAAGAGACCTGACTTACCGTAAAGGGTTCCTAGTAGAATATGCTAATAGAATACAGCAACCACTTATTAAGATCTGTTGGAGAAGCACATCTTTATGTCCCACCTTGTAGAGGAAACTTTATTGATAAAAATGAGAGAAGAAGCCTTGCTGGAGGCAGCACATAATGTCTCTAGTTGCTGTTGGCATCATCTTTTATTATCATCAACTTATGTACACCTTCTAATTTTGGAAATCATTTTTAAAGGGAACAACCATTTTATTTCTTGCCTTATATGAGATTCAATACGACGCTCTTAACATCTCTAGAACACCAGAACATAAGTTCCTTTACTGCAATAAGACTTTAAAAATCATCTTTCATTTATAGATGATTCTGTGATATCAGGAAGAGACAAACAACATTCAATTTGGGCTCCCACAGAGTGCCCATTGTTTAATATATTCATATATTTGTAGAATCCCAATGTACCTGTTCAATTTATTTATTAGGAAAATTAATATGGTTGCCCAATTCACACTCAATGACTCTGGGTGGCTTACAAAGATAAAACCCCATTACAAACCCCTGTTGACAACAATCAGATGATATTTTATATAATTATTTAATTAAGTTTAAATTATTTAATTTAATTTAATCCCCTGTCTGAAGGTCTCATAATTCTCCTTTCAACTCTTCTCTGCCCCCAGTAAAAACAAACCTAGGAAATATCCTGTTATGGTCATACAAAAAACAAAAAAACAAAACCCTGATTGAAATAGGAGAAGGTGGCAGGCATGTCAGAGCTGACATGGTACTAACTAGGAAAAATGATTCATTATGCTATTGCTAACTCATTCAGTATTATCTATGCAAATTCATAGTTTAAAAAGAAATTAAATACATCACACGTATTTGTGGATTTAAATGAAACCAGTGCCTTGGGGGAAAAAACACAGAGTGGAGATAGCTGAAATAAGTCATGCTTAATGTAACTGTCATGGTTCTGACTGACAGAGATGAATAAAGCAGAACTCCGAGGCTTGAAAATTCCTCAAAGAACATGTTTATTAGTTACAAAGAATTGGCCTGGTCAAAAGTGAAACCAAGTTTGAATACACAAGTAACAATTGCCCAATTAGAAAGTTTAATGTCCCACCCACAAAACTATGCAAACGACTGCATTCCCCAATATACTCATTTGGTGGGCTTTTGTATGCAATGCCCAGTCCCTTGTCATGGGAACAGTAGATGACCTTGGTTCCCATGGGACAGAAGATTATTTTGACTAACAAAGCACCTGAGCAAGCCCCCTCCTCTGTTCCATGTGGCAACCTCAAATGAGGGAGAAAATGGCTGCAGCCAGGCTCATTTGCAGAGTTGATAATAACATTACTGCAACATCCATCTATCTACCTATCATCCATCTATCTATCTATCTATCTATCTATCTATCTATCTATCTATCTATCTATCATCTATCTATCGAACAGTAACTGTTTTTGACTGTCAAATGTTCTTCACAGCCCATGTGTTGCAAGAAATCAGTCAATGATCTAAGGCAGGGGTGTCAAACTCGCCACGTCATGTGATGTGTTGCGACATACCATGACTTTTTTCCATTGCCGGCAATGGGGTGGGTGCAGTTTCGCCATGACGCACCCAGCCCGCGGGCCAGCAGTTTGACACCCCTGATATAAGGTATGAGTTCATTTAACAAATATACAACCAACCAAAGACTTCAGTTCGTCCCAGAATGAATTGTTCCATCCACTTGAATAGCAATAGACTGATTTATAGTCTAGACTCTAGGATCTTAGCCTCTCCAAATTTGATGTTGGAAAAACATGAGAACAATATAAAAGAAAGTAAGAAAAACTAGAACTTCACAGGCAAAGGTTTAGATCAATGTTATGGCCATATAAATAAAAAAATGGAAAGTCCTATAAAATCTGTAAAAAAAGTATAGAGGCTGATTCATAGTTTGTTAAAAACAACAAAATAAAAGAATGAGACTACCCAAATAACACTGTTACAAATTGTTTGTTGTTGATTTTTGCTTTGTGGATAGTGCTTCAGCAATTATTTTCTTTTCCTCCTCCTAGAATCTTTCTAACCCTCTTAACAATCCAGGACATTTCCATCTCTTTTCTGCAAGGGAAAGGTCATGGTTGTCATTTCAGTATAAACGTTCTTCCAAAATGTAACACATAATTTTTACTTTGAATTTTCTAAGTTTGTTAGAATGTTCTTTAACTTTTTTTGCAAGGGAGGGAATGGACTGTTGTTAGCCGGGCCATTGTGTAATGGAATATAGCTTGGTCATAGAGCATGTTCTTCATTTAGGTTCACTTCCTGAAAACTTCAGGTTGGCCTGGAGAACACCCTATTTGATCAGATAAAACCATACCTCAACATTAGGCAATTGTGATTATCTGAAATAAATGGTACTATTCAAAACAGCAAGAGAACCCTCCAATTAATCAGACTGCAAAATGGGAAATTGAGTTTGCATGTGCTTTCAGATGGCTAGTGCATATTTTTGATAGAAAAGGATCAAACAATTTCTTGTAAAGACTGAACTGTGCACAACAGAAGTACTTTAATAAAGAACGATGGCTTTCTAAGTGTGGCTCTGCTGAAAACAGAACATTTTATCAAGGTGAAGGATACCTGCCCAGAGGATGGCAGCTGCACCTGAAGAGGTCAGCTATGAACTGAGATTCAGGCAACTGAAGTTGTCACACAGTTTAGAAATGTGATATGTAAGCTGGAGATGAGGAGGAGAGCTGATATCTTTATAATGACACCCTGCCTACTGTGTGGTTATATAGTACAGTTAGCATTCCTATTGCTAGAGACTTATAAAAGATCTAGAGGATATTAGCACATTACTGGCCTTAAAGATTCTCTTGATGTTCTTAGTATGTTTTGGAGACTGGGAAGGTCTCAGATGAGCAGGGATGCCTGCCTTGGTGTAAATAGAGGTGAATATATGTTATTGGGATCAGAGGCACAGACATTCTTCTGTTTTACAATCTGGGATCACTTAAATTGCTTCAGTGCTTTCCATCTATATAGCTAATTTATGTCTTGTAAACTGCCTGCAGATGCTTACATAAAAGGACAGATCATGCGCAATAAAGAAATATTAGAATTAGTATTCTAATTAAAGACATAATCGAATATTAACATAACAAGAGTCATCGCTGTCTTAAGTGACTCACCTACCCCTTTTTAGTATATTCTATCTATTCTATATGTATTAAAATGTCTTAACATTTTTGCATGCATCAATTAGATTACCTGGTGTTTTTGAGAAGAAAATGATTCCCAGATTCCAGCAATCAACTGTACTTGAATAACACAAGTTTAGTAAATTTAGTAAATGGATAAAGTAAATTGAGAGGGATTTTTATGAAAGGTCCACAAGCTTTTTATGAGTTTGATATATTCTGCAAAATACTTCCTTAATAAAACTTCTGGTAAATTACAATAGCTTCTTTTATATTGTGCTTCTAGGGGTGCTTGTAAGAGAAGAAGATGATGATGATAGATAATGAGTGAAAAATATAACAATCTGAAAATAGAGAAGATTTGTAGTGATACCATGATGGAAAATTATGGGAAAGTCAGAAGATGCTTATTACAAATCAGCAAGAAAGCAATAATATTGTTATATTACCATATGCATAAAAATGATGTATGTTTAGTATGTATGTTGCTAAATTACTACTCTTTTTTACCATTGGCCAGGTTAGTGAAAACTAATGGATGCTTGAATTTAATATTAACATTTGGGATTAGAATCTAATCACCTTTGAGATAAAATATTGGAAGAGATATCTAGATGCTACAACTGGTACATATTTTATGATTTCTCTGTTTTGAAACTGTACAATAATAGCAAAACAAATTTGATCGAACCATTGTTTTATCCCCTCCAATGATTTCGAGACCTAAAAGCATTATTCTCTTTTCAAAATGATAGACAAATATGTTTCCCAAATGTTGTACCGATGCTGTATGATTGCATTTGTAGAATTACTATATAACACCCACAAGGAGACCTGTGAAATCTTCAGCAAATGCAGGCTGTCTTAACCAAGAAATCTTCCAGATAGAAGATTTATTTGAGATAGAAATATTGCAGGGGAAGTATGATTTCAACTTGTGCACCTCTGTTACACAAACACCCCCCACATAAATAAACATAGCATTGTGATACATGGGAGAGGAAATCAGTCCAAAAAAAAAATAAACTTGGGAGAATCAATCTATCACGGTGGAATAAGAATGCTCTGAGCTGTATTGCAGTCCATATAGCCATCCAATTTTGGAGATCTGAAAGTCAATATAATTTTACCTTTGTATGAAATGCCTGTGGCGTGAAACTAAAACTATCCTTATCTTAAAGCTGCTGGGCCTAAAAATCAGAGTACACGTTCAAGACCATTTGTTAAATTTAAATAAAATCTAAGCTTTGAAAGATCTCATGAATATAAATCAGTTCTTTAAAAATTAACTTTCCAAATGCTATCGCTCTTATTTTTGTGTCAACTCTGCATCTAAAACCATTCAGAATCAAACTAATTTTCTTTCCCAAAGACTCACAAAGGAATCTAGGTCTGAAAGACATATGGAATAGATCTGATCTGAATATTGAATACATGTCCAAAATAACAAGCTTGGGTACGGATCAACTGCTGCAGCTGGCTCTATAAGATCTTGATGGAGCTTCTACATAAAGTAGTTTAATCTATAAAGCACGACATTAAAAAGCAAGCAGTATAATTTATCACAAATTGTATTTGGGTGAGCACCACAGAGATTCCATATACAGTAGTATTTCTGTAACAAATTCACATACACAGAGTTCAGTAATGATTGGGCTTATATGTCACATTCAACCATAACACGGTTTGTATAGTTTTGACTTGAAACTAGCTCTAGTTTGTAAATCATGGTTTATGGTTTAACATACTATGAGAATCCTGCCATTTATAGCTAGCTACATTATATTATTGTATTTATTATATTTGTTATGGCTGCCTACTCCAACAGAATCTGGACAACTTGCAACATAGCAAATATACAATTAAAACATAATAGCAAAATATAATAGACTGTCTAAAAAGCAACCATAACAATAAAAAAGAGAAATGACAAAGGTTTCATAAATACCCTAATCTCATGGCTGGAAACAGAGCCCAGGAGAGTAGGTACCATACATATCTATGGGGAGTGGCTATTCCAGAGAGAGGGCAGGGGCAATGACATAGAAGGTAGGTAGGCATTGGTAGATAATAATGGCATGCACATGGGGAGTCAAAGGGATCAAGAAAAGAAAATTTCAGACCCCCCAGCTCTTAAAAGTAAGGAGCATTCATCTCTTGAGTAGAACCACAATTTTAGCCTAGGATCTTTGATTCAGATGTTCCTGATTACTAGATCTCATCTCAGTGTTAGAATTGTGCTCTTCATTATCGTTTTAAGTATATGTTAATTCACATTAGGGATGCAGTGGCTCAGTGGGTTAGGACACTGAGCTTGTCGATCAGATGGTTGGCAGTTTGGCAGGTCAAATCCTTAGTGCTGCGTAACAGAGTGAGCGCCTGTTACTCGTCCCAGCTTCTGCCAACCTAGCAGTTCAAAAGCACGTAAAAATGCAAGTAGTAAAATAGGGACCACTACGGTGGGAAGGTAACAGCATTCCGTGTGCCTTTGGCGTCTAGTCATGCCAGCCACATGACCACGGAGACATCCTCAGACAAGCGCTGGCTCTTCGGCTTTGAAACGGAGATGAGCACCGGCCCCTAGAGTTGGAAATGACTAGCACACATGTGCGGGGGAACCTTTACCTTTACCTTACTAATTCACATTATTATTATTATTATTGATGGTTCCTTGATTAGCTTGTTATTTATTCTTTACTTGTTTGTCTGAGTTGGTAGAATAAGATGACAGTAACAGACTCCTGCAAATATGAATATACTTTCCCTCTCCCTCCCTTATCTTGATGAGGACTAGGGAGGGCTCTGTTTGGGATACTTTCTCAAAATTGCATTTTGAGATTTATCTGTCTATTGTTGTGGTTTTGGGTCTTCCTTCTCTTCCTTAAGCTTATTCTTTCTGCCCATTACATTGGGAGAGCACAATGACCTCAGCTCAGCTTGATTAGTCTTTTTTATTTTCAACCCATACTTTCTGGGGTGTCTGCCTGTCATATGAGATGCAGTTTCTTTAATGTGCTTCCAACCCTCATATTTTCCCATAGTACTGTTTCTGCTTTAGAGTAGAATAGCTGCAAATCCCTAAAATCCTGTCTTGAGATTGATAGTGCTTCAGGCATTATTAATAAAGAACCAATTAAACAGTATACTTTGGCATAACATAATAACTAACTTGCACAATTTTGTATAGTTCTCCCATTAAGCACACCAAAAGTTTTTCCTTAGAATAAAGGTGACTGTTTCTCACAATAGCTTCACACCAAAACATTCTGAGCTAAAATTGTGAAATCCACATGAATGGCTCCTACTTCAAAATCAGAAGTTTATGGAAGGAGAATGTTAAGGGGAAAGAATTTAAAGCCTTTAGGCATCTTCATTCAATCCATATAAAAATGTTCATAATATAAAACTTTTTTCTATTCTGGGCCTTTCCACTATTACCCAAGCAGTGCAATGCAGGCTTTCCTGCAGTGGTGGGATTCAAATAATGGGATGCCTTTTCCAGAAGTCCATTCTGGGCCTGGGCAACAAAAAAATAGCGACCAGTTCTGCCGAAGTGGTGCGAACCGGCTGAATCCCACCACTGCTTTCCTGTTATACAAGGAGCTGGAAACTTTACAAAATAAATATTTCAGATTATTTTCTGATAGACTTACTCCGAGGTTTGTAGACTGCAATCTAGTTGGGGTTCCCTAACTTAGCTCATCATCTCAGCCATTGGTGTCAATGATGATGACAATGATGGAAGAACAGCTTTTGCCAACTGGAGATTATGTTATCTGTGGCTTTCTTTTATCTTCCAGGCCTACTTTTGGTAGCCTGTTGAATATATTATGAGTTGAATTACCTTTCAGATTACTTCAGAAAATCCAATAGGTGGAAAACATGACTGGCAGAATACTGAAATGGTCAAAATTGCGATAATTCTGGACTGATTTCAAATGTTAGGTATTACTTTTACCATATTAAATAGGCTGAGAAAGATTACTCATAGGACCATTGTTACCCAAAGTGTGTTCCATTTGTTTATGTCACTGTCATTCTGAAGCATAATTAACCCAAGAGCAAAGTTTGTCACTGATGGCCCATCAATTTCCTCTTCACTGCTTTGTTCTTATCATTTTAGTACAGGCCTTTACAGATGTGAAAAATATATATAAAGGGCATTTTGGCATACCTGAAACTGCTGTTGTGCACTAGCTCATCATCTCAGCCATTGGTGTCAATGATGATGACAATGATGGAAGAACAGCTTTTGCCAACTGGAGATTATGTTATCTGTGGCTTTCTTTTATCTTCCAGGCCTACTTTTGGTAGCCTGTTGAATATATTATGAGTTGAACTACCTTTCAGATTACTTCAGAAAATCCAATAGGTGGAAAACATGACTGGCAGAATACTGAAATGGTCAAAATTGCGATAATTCTGGACTGATTTCAAATGTTAGGTATTACTTTTACCATATTAAATAGGCTGAGAAAGATTACTCATAGGACCATAGCTCCCCTCATTAGGGATTTAGTTGAGGGTGAGCATGCGGACCTGGCCTGCATCACGGAGACCTGGTTGGGCCTAGAGGGTGGGGTCCCTTTGGTTGACATCTGCCCACCAGGCTTCCGGGTGCTGCACCGGCCTAGAGCTCAAGGTAGGGGTGGGGGAGTGGCGGTTATTATTAGGGAGACCTTATGTCCGCGGGAGACCACCGTTTCTCAGATAGTCGGGTGTGAGTCTCTCTTTGTGAGATTTGGTCCTGGGGCGCAGTTGGGTTTGCTGCTGACGTACATTTCGCCTAGTCGTACAGCGGCAGCCCTGCCCGAGCTGCTTGATATCCTCTCAGGGTTGGTGGTTGAGTTTCCCAAACTTATAGTTTTGGGAGACTTCAATCTACCATCCCTGGGAGGCTCATCTGAGCTAGCTCGGGAGTTCATGGCTTCCATGACGGCCATGGACCTGACGCAAGTAATTTCTGAACCAACTCATGAGGGAGGCCGCACTCTTGACCTGATTTTTTTATCTAGACGGTGGTTGGATGATCTTGGTGGGGGCTCTCCATTTATTATGCCCCTGTCATGGACCGATCATCATCTCCTGCGGATGGTCTTCCGTTTTGCCACCCCCCGCCGTGGGGATACGGAACCAATTAGATGGTACCGCCCCAGACGCTTAATGGATCCTGATAGATTCCAAGCGGCGCTGGGGTCCCCACCTGCCTCCATTGCTCACAGCTCGGCGGATGCCTTAGTGGAAACCTGGGAAAGGGCAGCCACTGAGGCACTTGACCGGGTTGTACCCTTGCGGCCCCTGACCCGGCGCAGATCCCAGCGAGCTCCATGGTTCTCCATGGAGCTCCGGGAGATGAAGCGTCGGAAACGGGGCCTAGAGAGCTGTTGGAGGTCGAGCCGATCCGAACCCGACCGGTTGCGGTTAAGAACCTATATTAGGTCTTATCTCGCTGCGATGAGGGTGGCGAAGTGTAATTACTTCTCTACCCTCATTGCATCCGCAGATAATCGCCCGACCGCCCTGTTTAGGGTGACTCGCTCACTTCTTAATCAGGAGGTGAGGGAGGATCCCTTGCAGGGTCGTGCCGAGGAATTTAGTCAACATCTGTCGGATAAAATCGCTCGGATTCGGACCGGTTTGGACTCCAGCTGGGCAGAGTCAGGCGATCAGGACACGGACGGTCTTGTCAATGTTATCTGGGAAGAGTTTGATTCTGTGACCCCTGATGAAGTGGACAGGATTATGGGGAGGCTGAGCTCCTCCACATGTTTGTTGGACCCGTGCCCTTCCTGGCTGGTTTATGCAGCCAGGGAGGGGACACGAGGCTGGCTCCAGGCGGTTATATCTGCTTCTTTGAGTGAGGGTTATTTCCCCACCGTCTTGAAGGAGGCGGTGGTGAGACCTCTCCTCAAGAAGCCTGCCTTGGACCCAGCTGTATTGAACAACTTTCGTCCAGTCTCCAACCTTCGCTTTCTTGCGAAGGTTGTTGAGAGTGTGGTGGCGCATCAGCTCCCTCTGGTCCTGGATGAAGTGGATTATCTGGACCCCTACCAATCGGGTTTCAGGCCCGGGTACAGCACGGAGACGGCATTGGTCGCTCTGGTGAATGATCTCTGGAGGGCTCGGGACAGGGGATATTCCTCTGTCCTAGTCCTATTAGACCTCTCGGCGGCTTTCGATACCATCGACCATGGTATCTTGCTGCGGCGTCTCAGGGGATTGGGAGTGGGAGGCACGGTTCTTCGGTGGTTCTCCTCCTATCTCCTGGGACGTTCGCAGTCGGTGTTGGCAGGGGGGCAGAGATCGACCCCGAGGTCTCTCGTTTGTGGAGTTCCTCAGGGGTCGGTTCTCTCGCCTCTCCTGTTCAACATCTACATGAAACCGCTGGGTGAGATCATTCGTGGTTTTGGAGTTGGGTATCATCAATATGCCGATGATACCCAACTTTTCTTTTCGACCCCAAACCACCCCAGTGATGCCCTCGCTGTGATGTCCCGTTGCCTGGAGGCGGTTCGGGTCTGGATGGGGAGGAACAGACTTCAGCTCAACCCTGACAAGACTGAGTGGCTGTGCATTCCGGCATCCCGGGACATTCAAAATGTTCCATCTCTTTCTATGGGGGGTGAGCTCTTACCCCCCGTGGATAGGGCTCGCAACTTGGGAGTCCTCCTAGATTCACGGCTTACCCTAGAAGATCATGTAGTGGCCGTGACTAGGGGGGCTTTTGCCCAGGTTCGCCTGGTGCGCCAGTTGCGGCCCTATCTGGACCGGGATGCCCTGTGCACGGTCACTCATGCGCTCGTGACCTCTCGCCTTGACTACTGTAATGCTCTCTACATGGGGCTTCCCTTGAAGACCACTCGGAGGCTCCAACTGGTACAGAATGCGGCCGCGAGAGTTGTCTTGGGAGTTTCCCGGTACTCCCATGTTACACCTTTGCTCCGCGAGCTGCATTGGTTACCAGTTGTCTTCCGGGTGAGGTTCAAGGTTTTAGTTATGATCTTTAAGTCCCTACATGGCATGGGTCCGGGGTACCTCGGGGACCACCTGCTGCCGGCTTCAACTCCCCTCCGCCCTGTGCGTTCCCACAGAGAGGGCCTCCTCAGGGTGCCTCCGGTCAGGGAATGCCGACTGGCGGCCCCCAGGGGGAGAGCCTTCTCTGTGGGTGGCCCGGCTTTGTGGAACCAACTGCCGGTGGAGCTCCGGACGGCATCGGACCTCCGAACTTTCCGTCGTGGTCTGAAGACCCATTTGTTTGAATTGGCCGGTCTGGCCTGATGGGGAGCTGGGTTTTAAATTGTCATTTTAGATTGTATTATTGTTTTTTAATTGGGCACTGATTTAATCTTTGTTTTAACTTTTGTATAGTATTGTATTTTATTTATATGCCCTGTGAACCGCCCTGAGTCCCCAGGGAGAAGGGCGGTATATAAATTAAATAAAACATTAAAACATTACCCAAAGTGTGTTCCATTTGTTTATGTCACTGTCATTCTGAAGCATAATTAACCCAAGAGCAAAGTTTGTCACTGATGGCCCATCAATTTCCTCTTCACTGCTTTGTTCTTATCATTTTAGTACAGGCCTTTACAGATGTGAAAAATATATATAAAGGGCATTTTGGCATACCTGAAACTGCTGTTGTGCACTATGCATTTCTTAGGGTCTGTGCTACAAGATTTTGGATCCTTGGGATCAGAGAAAGTGAGAAACTTAGTGCATCTTTGCAAATTTAAAAGGCTTTATAGAACAATAACCAAAATATAACAGAATCAAAGACATTTCTCTAATCCTACCTCAGGTGCCTAGAACATCAGCTCTTTTATCTTTTATTCTTTTAGAGAGTCATTGAGGCGACTTGGAAGTTTACCTGTATCCTCAGGGTCACCTAAACATTTACTTGATCAGTAAAAGAAAGAATGCACACAGGAGAGGAGTGTTAAGTTTTCTTTTATTCCTTTCTTGCTTCCACAACCCTCCCCCCCCACTTTTTTTTGTTTTTGTTTGTTTGCCCAGATATGTTCCCAAAAATAAGCCAAGGAAAGCTAAGGAAAAAATATGGGCAAGAGTAAATGGGATGTGTAAGAAGTAAAATAGCAAAAGGGTTCTGATATTTCTTTCTTCTACCTACTAAACCACTCACATGCTTCTCTGTCCTCTTTAAATGGTGAATGAAGCCTACAAGAAAAAGCTTTACCAATGAGGTTCATGGCTAAGTTTTCCCTCTGCTATTACTGTTCTTGATTCAGTCACTTTTCCCAATATGGACATGTGTCTACAGGCATCAAATCATTTTCTTTATTTCTGTCTCTCTTATTTTAAAGAATTGCTGCTATGATGTGTGCAATGACTTTGGAAGAAGCTGAACCTTACCATCCTACTGTTGCATTTTAACAGGCTGTTATATTCCTGTCAGGCTGTAATTTTAGAACTGTTTTTTTTAAAAAATTATCATTTCAAATGTGCACTAAAATATTGTTTTTAAATGTTTTAATGCAAACAGGTAGATGCAATTAACAGTTCTTTAGGACACTGTTACTTTCCCATTTACATGCCTATGATGCCACAGAAGAATGCATACACACATATAGCAGTATGTACAGAAGAAATTCTGCCAAAGTATAGAAAGCAGATTGCGATGCAATCGCATGCAACTTTAAAATCCCAAAAAAACAATGATTGGGCAGAGCTAAAACTTTACTATGTTTTAGATAACATTATAAGTTTTAGGGCCTGGTACCATATCTTTACAATCAGCTTCTTCTTTCCTTCACCTCTGTGAACGTTTGATGGCTTTTAAAAGGGTTTAAAATACTTTTTAGTTGACTACTGGATTGTGGACCTTGTTACTTTTCTCTGTTGTCATGAAGATTGATAGTATTGAGGTTAACATTAGGTTTATATTAATTATGGAAGTAAACAAGCTTTGCAGTTTTATACAACATTCCTTTAAATGTGTACAGCTGTTGTTTTTGATTTGCTTTAATTGTAAGCATTGGCTTTATTGGATTGGTTATTAAGTTGTGAACTAATCTTAGATTCATAGCAATATTCTTTTCCTCCAATTTATTTTCTTAGTAGTGCTTAAAACAGAGCTTCCTTCTTGGAACTTTTACACATGGATGGAAAATATAGTTTAGGTGCTATCGCATAGAATAGGGTACCATTTTCTATATTATTAAAAATGTTTGTTTAAAAAATATACACAGAACATAATGAGTAAAATATTTTCAAGATAATATAGTCTATCCAAAAATAATCTAATTAATTATTAAACCATATTACCAAAATAAACAAAAGAAAAATAAATATAAAAAAGAATTAATATGTTAAATTGATATGAATCACTTTTATTGATCCAAAAATCAATAAAAATTAATAAATTGCTGATATATCACATATCTTTAACAATTCTGTCTTAAATTACACATAAAAATTGTCTATTCTTATGACGTATCATGAAATCTATGCCAAAAAGAAATTGGTAACTTGTTTGATTCATTGATTAATATGGGGGGAAATGATCTTTTCAAAATTCCTTATGTCTGATACAATCATAAAAAAATAATCAAAATTAATCAAATTCTGTGATTTTGGAGTACACCTTCTCATTTAGAACATAAAACATTTCTAATAGCATTTCTTATAAACCAGTAATGATTAAATTCTGTGGGAGAATGTGCCCTGACATCTCTTACATCACTATCAAAGAAAATCTACATTCTGTCTTTTCTAATGCATTCTTTGAGGTGTTCTACATGGTACTAGAATGAGTTACTATGCTTTTGGTGTCCTGCCCTGATTCTTCTAAAACTCAAATCCAGCCTGGTCAGTTAGATTTTCAGTTAGATAGATGTATGTATATGTATGTGTGAGAGAGTTTTATTTCACAAAATTATTTGGAAACCTGCATTAGTTTTTATTTGTCCAAAGTCTCAGGATAAATAAAAACAATAAATAGCAGTGGAAGTGTTATAATGATTGGAGGGAATTGGAGGAGGGGGTGCTAAGTACACAGTCTTAAGCTTTTGGGAAAAGTCTTCTAATAACCGTACTAAGTTGTCATGTCTAGATTAGATTTTGGAATAATGGTCCTAGCAAAAGTGGAATTTTAATCTTTTTTAATGTTATTTGTGATTTGCTGAGGGGTTTTTTAAAAAAATTCTAGTACTTATGTTATGAATGTGAAAATGAAAAATAGAATAGACTTAATATCAATAAACCAATATAAAGTCAGTGGAAGGCTCCAGAGATCAAGATACTTTTCTAGCTATCATCAGTTTATTTAACTGACTAGAAATGAGACATAGTTGCTAATCTAGGATGAAAATTCTTTTCTGAGGGATATTTACCCTAGATTAAGTACTATGTCTCATTTACAGTCAGTTATGAAAAGAACTTGCTTTTCCAAGCAGATATCCAAGAGAAAAATCTATCCAATAAATTAAGCAGAGGGGAAAAAACTAGCTGTTGAATTACTTATTTCCTTGGGTAATTGTGATATTTGTCACATTTTATATCTTCCTGCTGCACGCTTGAAAATAAAGCAAAATTCAAAACATTATGGCCAAGAGAGGGATTTTATAGATTAGAGGGGGAAAATTATATCATAAGAACCATAGATGACCCCATTTCTTGATTTTTGTAAATCTGTGTAAAGATAGATTGAGCCATTATCAGTAGAAGCTATACCATCCAGGGTTGTGAAGGAACATTTGCTCTCTATGTATGAATGTTGCCACCTCACTTTAACTTAGGAAATTAATAATAATAATAATGATGATGATGATGATGATAATGATGATAATGATAGACTTGTAAGGGACTTCTAGTCCAACCCCCTGCTCAGGCAGGAAACCCTATACCATTTCAGACAAATGGCTGTCCAGTCTCTTCTTAAAAACGTCCAGTGTTGGAGCATTCATAGCTTCTGGAAGCAAGTCATTCCACTGATTAATTGTTCTGTCAGGAAATTTCTCCTTAGTTCTAGGTTGCTTCTCTCTTTTATTAGTTTCCATCCATTGCTTCTTGTCCTGCTTTGGAGAATAGCTTGACTCCCTCTTTTTTGTGGAAACCCATGAAATATTGGAATATTGCTATCATGTCACCTCTAGTCCTTCTCTTCATTAAACTAGACATATCCAATTCTAGCAACCGTTCTTTATATGCTTTAGCCTCCAGTCCCCTAATCATCTTTGTAGTGGCAATATATACTTCACTTAATATTTTCAACACTAACTGGCAGCAATTCCCTAAAACTTCAGGATGCAGATTAAATCTTATGTTTGCAAAGCATGAGCCATATCACTGAAGTTCCTATTCTGTTCTCAGATACCACTAAGGTGCACAGATTCATTCCATTCTAACTCTCTTTTCAAAATAGAGAATAATGACAAATTTCACTTCATGATCATCTTGATATCAGGGGAAACAGATGAATTTTAATAAAATTGTCTTAATGGGGAAATGCCTTACTTGTTAGATTATAGTGAAGTTTCTTCTTTAAACCCACTTCTGCTGCCTCCAAAATTAAATGTACTTTCTTGAGCCTTAGAACCAAATGAAAATTACTGAAATTGGTTATTAATTTGCATAATCTACCTATTTATCTTCAAAAGGATCATAGGTTAGAAGAACCCAAGAACACACAATTTAGGATCAAGGTGTCATGGATTACCTGTTATTCCTAATATTAAAGATTTATGATATTTGGAAGTTTGAGAGAACTTAAAAGCAACAAGATATTAATGACAAAAACAAACACCCCACAGAAAGAGAAATATACGCTTCTATCATCTCCAAGTAATGAGACCTCTCTTGCATGCTCTGCAAATCTCAAAATACATGTTATGTCCACCATTTAGATTTGTTCCTCTTTAAATTCATCTTTTCCCATCTTCCTTGATTTGGCAGATTAAAGGACAGCAACAGTTCACTACTCCATTAAAGTTTTTAATCACTGTATTTTTTTAAATAGAAAGTTGGAGTTCATTCAGTCATCATTTTCTCAACCTATATGTTAAATAGGATTAAGTCATGCTTATTGTATATTCATTTCAAGGCACAAAAATATACAGAGCTGACATAGGTCTAGCAATGGGTCCAACAATCAGTCCTGCTTCATTTCAGTCTCATTCATCAAGGAATAAGGCAAAATCAAACAGGAACAATATGTCATAGATTATGTCTGAAATTATTTCTGAAATGGTAGTACATTTACCTTTCCATAGAAAAACTGCCATTTCTCACATCTCTGTAAAAAATAAAGAGATGCCACATGATTAACCTGCCTCATGAATAAAGTTAGAAAGGTAAGTTGTTAACTTTTTCCTATTGTCCAGGATCTTCCCAAACTTCTTTTACTCATGGAAAAAACACATAATAAATAAAGAATTTGCCAGGGTCTTTAATATAATATACATATATTTTAAAACTGTCCATTTTTATTGGTTACTTTGTTAAGCTCGAGAGTATAATAAAATAATCCTCTTCACCTTTTCCTCTTGTACCGCTCTGCCTGCTCCTTTAATCCATAGTCCTTTCTTCAGGCAGGGGTGGTCGCAGACGCCTGGCTCTGCTCCAAGAAATCCGGAGCAGAGACGCTGGCCAGCTGGGAGCAACCCAGGCTTCGGGGGAGTTCAATCCTTCAGCTGCCCAAGCTCCAAGCTCAGGCGGCCCCGGAGAACTCGACCCCTACCTGGGGCCTCACCCCCTCCTCTTCTCCCGAGGAGGGGGCTTCAAATTCGCCCGAACAGCTGATCGGCGCTGTTTCAGGCGAAAAAACACACAGCTGAGCCGCGGGCAGCCCGGGAAGGCTGTCTACTTTGTTATCTGACTGTGGAACTGTGAAATTCATTCAGAAGGAGAGAGAAAATCCCCTAGTATTTCATGCAAGACTACTACAACATTCACCAAACATCCACTTTTTGGGTGAATAACTTGCCGTGCATCAGCCCAGACTGTTGGGTTTCATTTCATGCACACTTATAGTTCACTTCACTGGCTCAAAACTGTGACAGTAACATATGCCATCTTTCCATTAAAGTGCCAGATACTTCCTTCCTCAGGACTAATAGAAAAAATGTTTGCATGTTTGTGGAAAAAATGCTTAATGTGTGAGCTAATGTTACTTACAGAAACTAAAAATTTACTTCTCCCCTCCCTCCCTCTCACACACATACACACACAGTGCAAGAAAATATAATCCAAGTGAGGTTTAGCGTACTGGTTCTAAGATGCATACAACAAATAAGATTGTAAATCAAGCATTTCAAATTATTCTTGTTAAATGAAAGGAGACATAAGATACAAGTAAAGCATAGGCTCTGAAAGGTTTGAGAAATCTCTGGATGAAGAACTAAACTAGAAGGACCTAATACAGACTTTGATCTAAAGTTCTGGAACTAACATTACTATACTAGATAGCAGGAACTTGAACAACAGTCTGCAGGCTGTTTGCTTTGGAAGGGTAAAATTCACAACATTAAATATATCTAAGAATAAGTTGCTGAATATCACTAAACATCCCTGACCATTGGTCTCAGAAGTTATTTTGAATGTGCCATCCAAAAGTATGATGATGACGATGATGATGACAACAACAACAACAACAACAACAATAATAATAATAATAATAATAATAATAATAAAGTTGAAAGGGACCTTGGAGATCTTCTAGTCCAACCCCCTGCTCAGGCAGGAAACCTTATACCATTTCAGACAAATGGTTGTCCAGTCTATTCTTAAAAATTTCCAGTGTTGGAGCATTTACAACTTCTGGAGGCAGGTTGTTTCACTGATTAATTTTTCTAACTGTCAGGAAATTTCTCCTTAGTTCTAGGTTGCTTCTCTCCTTGATTAGTTTCCATCCGTTGCTTCTTGTCCTGCCTTTAGGTGCTTGGAGAATAGCTTAACTTCCTCTTCTTTGTGGCAGCCCTGAGATATTGGAACATTGCTATCATGTCACCCCTAGTCCTTCTCTTCATTAAACTAGACATACCCAAATCACCAAAATTAACTTGCCATGGCCAACTCACTGTGGGACAACTTGCTACAGGACATGTTACACTAATATAAAAAACCCCCAAACCCAGTGGAATAGAATCATTAAAGAAAGGATGCAAAAATAGATAGAGACAGTGAAATATGAATGGCAAAAATTGAAATATTTTTATTTATTTTAAATAATTAAATAGAATTGTTAAATTGTCTTGTAGCAAGTTGTTGCACAGAGAGTTGGCCATGGTGAGTTGGTTGTGAAGTTTTCCCATTCTGTGGATAGGAAAGGCTTTGCACAACTTTTGCTAGTGTACCAGTTACAACCTTCCTTGAACCAAGATGCTCCAGTTTGAGTAATCTGGGAAACCTCCTCCATACAAAGCAACCTGGTTGGAAAAAATAATTGTTTTATACTCTAGCTGTGGCATTTGCACTTTTATTCAATTTAAAACTTTTTTTAAAAAAATCTTGCTACTGGTGCCTTCTTTCACGTGGTGCCCTCCTTCTTATGGTGCCCTTGTATGATGCAGAATATCTGCAGTGAATTACAATGACTGAGTGAGCAATTCATGTTTTGATTACCACCTGGCTAGAATGGTGTAAGGATTGCCATGACTTACAAATTATGACTACTTCTGAATGTGGGGAACAAAAACAGATCAGCCCCAACACTGCAGCTTAAAAATTTCTTGAATTTGCTCCACTGATTACCAATAAGCTTCTGGGCCCAATTCAAAGTACCGGCATGATACCCATCTATAAAGAAATAATATCAGGACTGCTTTGACAGAATTGAACTGAAGGTCTATTAATAGCCCTTCTTTTATCTGAAGAGAGAACTAGATGAGACTTCTCTGCCCCCAAACTTTGGAACTCTTTAGCCCCAGAGGACTGCAGTCTCCCTTCCTCATGTTTGTTAAAGGCCATTTTATTTTACCATGCCTTCAAATCTAGAGCTGACATCTACCTTACGGGAGTGTTGGTTTATTATTTGTTTTATTACTATTTAGTGTATTATTACTGTTGGTTTTTAATGTTGATTTATTACCATTGTTTCTTTTATCATTTTAATGTTTCATCTAGATTCTTTTAGTTTGGGACAACTGTAAAAATAAATATCCAACATACTGATTATAATTAGTAGCAAATTCATTCCAAGATTGGATATTCCAATACAATGCAATACGGCAATCATTAAAACTCAACATAAGGTCTGTTCATAGTTTTATAATGATCACTCTATTTCAGCTAATTATCTTGAAAGAGAATGTGTAGTTAATCCTGATGTTATGAGTTACAACCTAATAAATATTCTTCTAATCAATTTGCTCATTGCTATCAACTGTGAAAAACAATCTTGTTTACTTTTTATAAACTTGGAAGCTTTTTAATATAAACTAGTTTTAGGACCTGTAAAATCAGAATTAAAATCAAGTATTTACTAACCTCAGGTTGAATGTATGTTTTCAGATTTCTTAAGTTTCTTCTTTTTTTCTTTTTAAAAATGAATCAGATACATAGTGATCAATAAAATATTGGATGAAAAGAGAAAATAGGATCCACACAAAAGCAAAATTCATGTATTGCATTATTTTTGTTGTTGTTGTTTCAATTGTATCTGATTCTCAGAAGTTGCCTGGACATGTTCCTGCAGTTTTCTTGGCAAGGGTTTTCATGCCTCCTTCCTAAGGCTAAGAGAAAGTGACTGTCCCAAGGCTACTCAGTACCGATGCTGGAACTAGAACTCACAGTTTCCTGGTTTCTAGCCTAATGCCTTAACCGCTACACCAAACTTGATCTTTATGGTATCTATAGCATCTACAGCAGGGGTGTCAAACTGCCAGTCTGCGGGCCGGACATTTCATCCCAAAGTCGTGCCCGCCTCATTGGGCAATGGTCGGCAATGGCAAAACTGTCCTGATACGTTGCGTGATGTCACGTGATGTCGCAGGTTTGATATGTCTCATCTACAGCTATGTCTATATTTATATTTATATTTCAGTAACACCAAGATACAAAAAATTCCATAATTAATATTTTTATCAAAAATATATTTATATAGATGGAAATAATAGGTTGGGAATTATCTTGTTGATAACAATCTTAAAAAGGAAAACAGATTTTGATTATTTTGGGTCTTTCAAGATACTTTGCGGCTGTGTTAATTGTTCAGCCAATTTCTTATATGTATGATCCAAAGAAAGATATGCTTCAGCTTTCCAAGTGCTTTGTAGAGTAATTTTGTCACTGGACAATAAAAACTGAATTTGTTTTTTGTATTGCATTATTTTCTATGTTCTGGAAAACAAACAATAAAGTTACTTTGGCATTAATTATTAAGTGTTGGGAACATTTTCCAGTTTTCTCAAATTCCTTCAGCCAAAGTTAGTAATTACAGTAAATGAGCATTGCCACCAGAGACAGTAGTATGTATCATCACAATATAAAAAGACTATAATTTAATATAATTCAATTTTAAGAGGGTGTAATACCATTATAAATTATAGCTGAAATGTGACACTGAAATAAATGTATAACGAATCTCACACCATTTTGAGTTTCAAGCGGACATCAAGTTCAAATTCCAAGCAATCTTCTCATATTTTTTTAAGATTTTCAGATGAGTTTGATGTGTCTAATATATTCAGTATAGTATTTAAGAGGGACTTTTAATTTCAAATGTAGAGGCATAAGGGTTTTTTTTTTAATGCAAAATGCATAATTTAAAAAAGCAACGCTAGGATATGTAAACAGAGTACTTGTGAGTTTAGGTATGAACAGCCAGCAGAGTAACATGGTTTTTCAACATAAACCTAAACGTTTTGAGGGGGAGGGGTTCCTTTGAGTCAGTTCTGTCCAGTCTCTTTTAAGAAGAGACTGGATAGCCACATGTCTGAAATGATATAGTGTCTCCTGCTTGAGCAAGGGGCTGGACTAGAAGACCTCCAAGATCCCTTCCAGCTCTATTCTGATTCTGACCCCTGGAAACTGCCTGACCTAGTCGCTGCAATTTCCTTTTGGCAAATTTCAGAAGTGGCTTGTCACTGCTTTTTTTCTTAAGGTTGAAATGAATGATTGGTCTAAGAACATTCCTCTGGATTTGTATCACAACATTGCTTCTTTTTGCTTTAATTCTGTATGTGAAGTCAGTAAAGCCATTAATGTTTGTTTGATCATAATTTAAACATATTGTCTAAGTGTTATATGTGAATTCAGCTGATGAGTAGATCAAATAGGTTGGCTTTAGTATCTGACAGATGGACTTGCTTCCATGAGAAAAAAAACAACAACCAAAAAGACAGAATTAAAACCTTGTCTTACTTCTATATGCCAACAAAAAATGTATTATTAACACTGTAAATGTGGTAATTGTCTCAAATACTCAGTCACACAACCATAGATGAATTATGGTTTATGGTATCAATGAAGGTATCAATGCTTATCATACATTCTAGTTAAGCATCCTGTCTGAAATAGTGCCTTCCAGATGACTTGGAACATTTTATATATATAGTTGAAAAAGATGCTACCAGACTCTTCCTGGTTTTTTGCCACCACATACATTAATACATCTCATCTTACAGTTTAGACTTAAGTGTAACTAGATAGAAGGATTACCCAGTAGAACTAATTCTTTCCATTTCTAATCTGCCCTTCTTCACTACAGGCTATATTATATCCTTTCTTTTTGCTTGTTTTTATTTCTTTTCCCCCAGTCCTGTTTTTTATTTCACCCAGCTTGATGAAAAATATCTGTTTTGTAAAATTTAGGTCAGTCCTAGAAATTAAATTTTGTATTCATAAGTTTGCAGGGTATTGTAGGGAGTTCTTAAGAACCAAGACAACTATTTGTGGGTTGGAGTTTCTTTAAAAAAATAGAGAACCTATCATGTGCCTTGGCATTGTGGTATGGTTATTATTCTCTTTTGTTTTCTTACAATATTTAAAGTATATAAGGTAGGTTGCTGAGCTGTGACTGAGACTAGTTTCAAAACTCTCTCACCTGTATATCTGAAGCTAAGATAACTGATCTTAAAGTTTTTTTAAAAGTCTCTTTCCTCCACACATAGTCCAGGGTTATAGTTTCTGTAACCCTCTGATTCCTTAGGTACCTTCTATACTGGCTGCTAGATAATGCAATGTCACAAACTGTGCCAGACTGGCATTGCAAAAGTATTATAATTATCTCAATTAGAAGTACGCCTGTATAGAGGGTTAACATGTTAACACAATATATTATTATCACTTGCTTGATCTCAGAACTGTCCAAAGGATGGAGTTATTTCACTAATATAAAGATCTGATATGTTATGTAGCAAAGCAGGCAGAGCATTCCTGAGTATTTCTGTGGATCGAGAAGTATGCCTATGGAACAGTCGGCTGGGAATAGGTAAATGTGAAATACTGGGGAGATACAAACAGAGGCACAAGTGAAAAATAAAATGGACATGGCAGATTTACAGTTATCAGGTCACTAGCCTCAAGGGTGAACAAGCTAGTACTCAAACTGCATTCTCTGACAGCAATCAAGCCTGAAAATTTTAATTTTATGGCAAAATAAATGAAATCTCTCTCTCTTTCTCTCTCTCCATGGCACTAGGGCAGAAATAGGAGAGTACATAAAAACTAGGCTACAAAGTTCATAATTTGGAGGCAAAATAGAGCTGGTGAATGGGATTGGACAGGCAGTCATCACAGTTTTTTCCTTCATCTGCTGCAGATGCCACTGCCTGTGGGAAAGGTCAGTAATTTTCAAAACAACAGAGGGCTCCAAGGAGAAAAGTAGAATAATGAAGAACTGTTCCCTTTCATCCCAACGGAGACGCTGCTCGGTGGCCCAACTGATAGGTGGCCCAGCTGGTAGGTGGCTCAGCTGATACATGGCACAGCTGAGAGGTAGCCTAGCAACCCATATGAGAGGAGAGACAGCTGAGCTGAGAGATGGAAAGGCAGCCCAGTGATGCAGCCTGACATCTGAGTGGAGCCAGTGCAGTGCAAATGGAGGCCATTCAGCAGAGGTGAAATGGAGCTAGGTGGCAGAAGACCAGTGGCTATGAGCAGCTTGGCAGACCTTGAGCAGCAACGGTGCAGAGCTAAGTGCCAGAGGAGTGAAGCACCAGAGCGGTGACTAAGAGCAGCACGGTGGACCAGTAGCGGCTGAGAGCAGCACAGAAGACCAACTGAGCAGTGGTGCCTACGGCAGTGGCTGAGATCAGTGTGTTAGACCAGTGAAACAGAGTGCCCTCATCAGCACATTGTACCTGAAAACCCCAGCAGTAGCCAGGCAAACAAAGGGCAAGAAAGCAGGGAAAAAAGGATAAGTACAAAAAACTTGTGGGCAGGGAGAAAAGGGATAAACTTTCAAGGTAGGGCATAGAAGGTTAAGAGTAAAACATCTCCTAGAAAACAGCCTGAGATTCCCAACAAAAAAGAAGTGTATATTACTTCATAAGGGTCCAAGAACTCTTGTAAATTCTTACATTTTTAAAATCTCTGAATTCATTTTTTTAAAACATCAATTTTTTAATTTTTAAATTCTTTGTTCAATTTTTAAATCTTTTTCAATTTTAAAATTGTTTTTTCATTTTTTTATAAAATTCTTTTTTCATTTTTTTTTCAATTTTTCAATTTCTCTCTTCAACTAAACATTTGAAAAACACAGTTTGCATATTTTAGAAATGTTTACATTCTTAATGATCTAAGGGGAAAAAAAATAAAAAATCACGGATTAAGAGACAGACACTTAAAACAGGGAAGATAGTGATGAATTTTTCAAGACAGAGAACAAAAGGTCAAGAACTCTTGTAAACTCTTATAAACTGACACTTCACAACAGGGATTTTTTTTTTTTTGAGCAATCTTTCAAAAAATGTCATGGAAATAGAGACTGACACTATAGTGACTTGCAAAGTGTGTCATATATTTCGGCTTTTGTTCTCAGAAGATCCAAACTATGTATGTATCAAATGTAAACTACTTGAATTACTAGAAGAAAAAGTAAAGGATCTAGAGGCAGCTCTAGCCACTCTGATTCTCAATGAGAAATTACAACCTAAACAAGAAGACTACACCAAAATAAAATACAATAGGAAGCAAATCGCTTCAAAAAAGTATGACCTTGTATATGAACATAAAGAAAACCTATACACCCAAATTGAACACAATAGAGAGCAAATAGCCTACATATGTATCTAAATAGCAAGACCAATGGAAACATGTCACTTTTAAAAGAAAACAACCAAGAGCAAAGCCCCTACTATCTACCCTAGCCCACTCTAATGAAACCTCTCTGGAACTGAACAATTGCTTTCATAGCTTCCCCTGGAAGAAAATATACAGACACTCACAAAAGAGCATTCAACAATTCTATAAAAGAGGAACAATCCAGCATTCCTACAACGGGAAGAAAAGTATTCCAGGCTTACTTAGGGGGGAAAAGGGGAATATTAGTGATAGGAGATTCAGTTTTTAGGGGAACAGAAACTAAAGTCTGCAGACCAGGCAAACCAATCTTATTTCATTGTTTGATAAAGTGACTTAATTAGTGGACCAGCAAAATGATGTGGACATAATATACTTAGACTTCAACAAGGCATTCGACAAAGTAGACCACAACCTACTTCTTGGTAAAATTAGAAAAATGTGAGAAAGACAGCATCACTACCAGATGGATTTGTAACTGGCTGACAAACCATACTCAATGAGTAGTCCTTAATAGTACCATGTCTACATGGAAGGAAGGAAGCAGTGTGGTACCACAAGGTTCCATCTTAGGCCCAGTATTCTTCAATATCTTCATAAATGACTTAGATGACAGAATAGAAGGGGAAGTCATCAAATCTGCAGATGATACTAAGCGGACAGGAATAGCCCAAACCCCAGAAGACAAGCTAAGGATCCAAAAAGATCTTGATAAACTAGAACCATGGGCCCTATCCAACAACATGAAATTTAATGTGGAGAAAAGCAAGATTTTAACCTAGGCAGGAAAAAACAAAGGCACAAGTACAGAGTAGGTGAAACCTGACTCAAAAACAGTAACTGTGAGAGGGATAGTGGAGTCCTAGTAGACAATTACTTAAACATGAGCCAGCAGCGTGCAGCAGCAGCCAAAAAAGCTAACACAATGTAGACTACAATGTATGAAAAGAGTCCAAACTGCTGTATCTCGAGGTAAAAATAATGGCAATTTTAAGAATGCTATTGCGTAAACAACCTATATGGGTATTGTGTAATTTACACTTGTTTTTTTTTAAATCAAAATTTAAATTATGTGTGGCTGAAATCTATTTTTTCCAATATTATTATGTAATGCATCATGTATAAGTAAAGACAGTTTGGCCTCTATCTGCTCATTATATTGATGAGAATAAGAGATATTACAGGCTCAACTTGATAGGTAGCTATTGAAAGATATATTTGGCAAGATAAATGTGAAAATTACATTGCTTGCTTTGCCACTTTCACCAAAACTCCTTTTTATATATTTTTTCCCTAAATTTACTTATAGTATAAATTTATTTCTCATTTCCTACAGAATGTAAGTATGCAGAATGTAAGTATATTTATTTTTTTATATTTAACAATGTACCCTAGTAATAAATAATATTTAGGACACCTGCTTTTATTTAATAAAAGCATTTAGATGAAATTATTGCTGCAACTGTTACGGGGTTAATGTAGGTCTTAGATGAATGGATGTTATCATCAAAATTCCAGAGACCCCAGACATGATGCTATAATAATTCACTAAGATAGTATTTATCTACATGGTATTACATATTTTTCTGTATAGACATATTTGTTATTTTTTTTAAAAAAATCTAGCATTTTATTTGAGCAATTTACAGGGGAACAAAGGTTGTTTCTTGTGCTTGGTATGCTTTATATGCAGGTTTTTGGCAGTGTATCTCCATTTAGAAATTGCAGCAATGACATTCACTTTTCTATAAAGAAATTATGCTTTTTTTCAAACTTTTTGAGTAATTTCTATGAAGAGCTTCATCCTTCATGGGATGTTGGCAAGTACATCTGATATATTAAGTATGTTCTCATAAATAGTGAGAAAATGTAAAGCTTCTTAACTTCCAAAAGATAATTTGCATCTAAGATATAGTCTCCATTTCCATGAATAAAACTGAAGTATTTTAGAGATTTCTGTAGGAAAAGGGAGAAATATGGAGAGCTTCCTATATACTGCATAATCTCTTTTGGCAGTTTTCAAGTATTTCTGACACAAAGTTATGTTTATGACTTTAGTGAGATCTGGGATGCAACTGGAGACATATATTTCCCTGCTATGGCAATGTCATTGAATATGCAAAAGACTCTTGTGTTAGTTTCCAATCTTTTTCCATTATTGACTGATATGGGGGGGAGAGATCTTCAGTTTCCTTATCAATTGATTCCATCAATGGTATCAAATAGCAGATCTCTCTTTAACTGTGCAGAAAATAGTCTCTTCCCACACTCCTCTTCAAAACTCTTAAACTCATGCATTCTGCTTTGATAAGATAGCATCAATGTTTCCTGTGATAATTCAGCTTTTTCAACACCAGAAAAGAATATTGGGTCAACTGTTAGTCTAGACCAAATGAAAAGAAATGTGACTAGCGTTTCTTTGACAGAGGGAATAAAAAAGCCCTAACACGATTTCTTTTCTCCACTTTAGTTCTGTCCCACAGCCTTGTTTCCAAATCTAGAAATTAGAGATGCTATTTAGAATCTGCCATCACAGCATAATTTGACTATTAATACTCAACTAATAATGCAGAAGAAAATATACAAAGAATTAAATGTGCATGGATGGGATACACTTCAATTCATGCAAGGTTTGGAATATCTCATTTTGTTTTTCTGTAGAAAAGAATCTGGGTTTCTTATTCAATTGTGGCTTTAAAAAAAAGTATTATTCACTACCTGCTCATTCAAATGAGGACACAAACACTGTTTGGCTCTAAGCATTACAACAGAATACCTTAACAAGAAAGTGCATGAGGATTAATTTGTTAAATTGAGAAATTAATTCAACTTAATTAACTGATTAAATCAACTAATTAAAGACTACTTATCTGCATCTTTCAACATTCATTTCCTTAGAAGAAAGCTGTTAGGATTCTATCAGCCTCATTCTTGTCAAACATATTTTGATTGATTAGAATGATTAGAAGTAAACTTTCCATTAATTTTTGAGCCATTTGGCAATAAAAAAACAGGTTGGGTGGTTCACACAGTGACCATTGTGCATTTACAATAGTACCCTCTCATGGATTGTCATTTACAATCTTCCTAGCCATCTTCCCACAAACAAAGTCATTGGGGAAGCCAGCAAGAGCAGCAAGTTGTGGCATATGATGTCACATTTAGCAACCACTGGTGATTCAATCACCACAACCAAAGCAGGAACTGCTGTCATTAAACTGGATGATCATGTGATGCTTCACTTAATGATTGCTTTGCTTAGCAACAAAGTTGCCAATGCCAATTAGGGTTGTTAAGTTAGGACTATCAATACGTATTAATAATAGTCTGTGGTTCTTCCCTAATAGTGGAAATAACCCTTCCCAATACTACGGATTGAGGAGAAGTGTGCCATCAGCACAATTTCTTTAATCACTTTTTTCTTCCCACTAGAAGTAAGTCTAAGCCAGGGGTGTCAAACTCAATTTCACTGAGGGCCGCATCAGCATTGTGGTTGCCCTCAGGGGGCCCGGTGGGTGTGGCCTACTGGGTGGGCGTGGCTAGTGTGCGTATGGCCTACTGGGTGGGCGTGGCCAGCTCTACATCATTTGCGTCAAGGGTGCCTATGGGGGCCTGGGCAGGAGTGGGACAGATCTGAGGGTCTCTGGCAGGAGGAGGGTCTCTGGGCCAGGGCTAAGGCAATGGGGGCCGTTCCCTCCCTGTTTCCAGGATGGCTTCACGGGCCGCATGAAACCACTTCGCGGGCCGGATCCGGCCCCCGGGCCTTGTGTTTGACATGTCTGGTCTAAGCCTTTCACCAAATGTCAATCACTGCCAAAAATTGAGATCTATTCAAATCCCATTTGAAATTTATTATGAAAGTCCTTTCATAATCATGATCAGAATCTGCCAAATCATAATAAATTGGAACTGTTTGATAATATTATTGGATATAATTATAAGACTTTTTAATTGCACTTAGTATTTCAGGATTGGTTCATACCTTTTAAAGAGATAAGAACAGCACTCTTTTAAAAAGGCATTTGTATTCAGGACAGAGCTTGTCGTGCCCTTCCTATTATGATCAGTTAAGAGGTGCAAAGACTAAGTACACAACTGTTTGGTCAAATTTGGTTAAACAATATCTATAGGCTCATAAAACAGCCATCATTCTAGCTGGCCTAATAAGGTTTGTTTCAGTATCTGTATGAGACTGAGAACAAAGAACACTGATTCTGTCAATTTAGTGGATCAGTAAACTAAAACAATTACCGCTTTTTCCAATTCATCCCTAATGCTAGAATCTATCTAAAAAAATGTAGTAGGTTCTTTCTGCTTCTGCCCTATATAATGCTTTCAGTTATGGGGCCTGTTATTTCTCATGAAGGCGAACCTGGGCAAAAGCCCCCCTGGTCACGGCTCCTATATGATCTTCAAGACTGAGCCGTGAATCCAGGAGGACACCCAAGTTACGAGCCCTATCGACGGGGGGTAACACCTCACCCCCCATCATTAAAGATGGAATAGAATGGTTCACTCGAGATGCCTGTACGCACAGCCACTCAGTCTTGGCAGGATTGAATCGGAGCCTGTTTCTCCTCATCCAAACCTGAACCGTCTCCAGGCAATGGGACATCACGTCGAGGGCATCACTGAGTTGGTTTGGGGTGGAAAGAAAAAGGTGGGGTGATACCCCACCCCAAAACCACGAATGATCTCACCCAGCGGCTTCATATAGATATTGAACAGGAGGGGAGGGAAGAGAAGACCGACCCCTGAGGAACTCCACAAACGAAAGACCTCCGGGCAGACCTCTGCCCTCCCGTCAACACCGACTGCGAACAGCCCAAGAGGTAGGAGGAGAACCACCGTAAAACAGTGCCCCCCACTCCCAACCCCCTGAGACGTCGCAGCAGGATACCATGGTCGATGGTATCAAAAGCCGCTGAGAGATCTAATAGGACTAGGACAGAAGAACAACCCTTGTCCCGAGCCTGCCAGAGATCATTCATCAGCGCGACCAATGCTGTCTCCGTACTGTACCCGGGCCTGAAACCCGACTGGTATGGGTCAAGATAATCAGTTTCCTCCAGGAACAGAGGAAGCTGATGCGCCACCACACTCTCAACAACCTTCACTAAAAAGCGAAGGTTGGAGACCGGACAATATATAAAATACATACAAAACACAGCACAGGTACAAGTACTTTCTGAACCCTGAATAGTACCCCTAATTATTACAACAATATCTACAAAGTGGAATGCATATGTTGATTAATTTACATGTATAATTTAAATAGTTATATTGTTCAGATGTATGTACACCCTGTAGAAAATGAAAAGATGGCATATTTCACCTAGAAACTGCCCATCTTCAGATGTGTTTTGTAATTCTCTTACTAAGCAAGAAACATATCACTTGGGGAAGAGGATAGAAATGATGAGAGTGGAGCACATTTTCCTCCAATCTGAATGAACCAGTCATCAGAAAATATGCCCAGCCCATTCCTGTGAGCAATTGTCTCACTTCTGTTTAATCATCAGATTAAGAATTTATGCATGTTTCTCCTTTCTCACTTTGTTAACTCTCCATTCAGTATGAATTAATCTGAATAAATTTAATTTGGTCCATTTTGTCTAGTGGTTAAGGCATCAGGTTAGAAATCAGGAGCGCATGAGTTATAGTCCTATCTTAGGCATGAAGCCAGCTGGGTGACCGTGAGCCAGTCACTCTCTCAGCCCTAGGAAGCAAGCAGTGGCAAATCACTCCTAATAAACCTTGTTAAGCAAACTGCAGGGATTTGTCCAGTCAGTCACTAGAAGTCAACATTAAGTTAAAGGCAATTAATTAATAAATTAAATTTAAATTAATTTAAAACCTCACTTTTAGAGAATTCCCAACTCCCAGGAGCCTATTAAAATATCAAGGGAAGCTCTTCATTGCAAAAGATTGGCTCTGATGTAGATTTGCTTCTGACCAAAAAAAAACTATGCTTCTCAATTTGGGGAGTGGGGGGGAATGGACTCAGTGAGTTTTCCATTTCTCTTCTACACCAACTCCCTAATATGTTATGCCTTTTTAAAAATATACAGTAATTTTATTGAAGTTTCCAAATACAAAGATAAACTAATACAAAGTAAGGAAAATATAAAAAATAAAGAAAATGAGATAGAAATAAAGAAAAAAGAGAAAAAGACAATAAATAAAAGATGACTCCCCTTCCAAATAGAAACAATTTTAATATTGTCTGACATTTCAATTTTTTAAAAAAATCTTCTCATATCTTATCCCTTATTGTTAATAAAATGTAAAAGTTTGTTATTCAGCCCTAATCAGCAAGTCTATTAAGAATCAACAGAAATATTACACAGAAATATAATATGTATATGTACATATGTACATATATACATAAACACGTAGATGCGTTAAAAAAATCTATTTTGTAATCTAGATTTATCACTTTCTCTAAGAAATAAAACAAAAGAAATCTCTCCCTACTTAAAAACAAATCTTTAAAACCTTGTCATTCAGTCGTGGTCCAAAAGAAATCCCATTAATAGCTACCAAAACCCACATATTTTAACCCTGGTCAATTAGATTCACTTAGTAGACCTTTTGTTTACTTTAAAAAAGTTCTTTTAACCCCATCAAGTAATGTCCTACAAATGGATTCCTTATCATTTTCTCTTTGTTTCTTTTCAGGGACAGGTTCAGTAATTTCTTTCTGTATCCTCTCAGAAACAGTTTCCCTGGTTTCAGGCAGTGCTTTTGTAAATCTGAGATAAGAAGGCTTTCCAAGTCACTTTTCTAATTTATTATTTGTATGCCCCCTTTAATTACGAAGACAAGAGCTGGTTTAATTTATAAATTCATTTAGCATCTTTTTCCATATCACTCATACTCTGACATTTTTAAATCTATTTTCAGATATACATCTGTTTCTATAAAACTTTTAACCAATCTCAGTCTCTGTTTAATCCAACCTCTTGTTTTTTTCCCTCTGCTATAGTATCAAACAAATTGTAAGCAATGTTTGAATACATTGTACCCAAACAGCCTTATTTTTTTTTCTATAGTTAAATAGAACTGCTCATTGTATTAATGGGTCTCTGTTCCTTTAAATGTATTTGTTTGTTCTCTCTGGTTCCCTCTAGTCAACTTTTAAATCCCCCTTTATCTTCTGCTTATTTTCCAATCAAGAAAACTTTCCCACAGGAGAGTTACAGTTAATTTCAAAATCTTCACATATTCTTTTATAATTTTTTAAATACTCCACAGGAAATATTCTTTCAAGCATATCTAGCCCCTTAACTTTCCAAAATCCACATCCTAGCCCCCTTTTTTGCTGTTTTCCAAACAGTAAAGCTGTTATTTTTAATCCTTACCTGGGAGTCTCTTTCATGGAGGACAGAAGTACTGTAGGTTTTCCCAGCGATGTAGTAAAGTTTGTCCTTTGGAAGGTTATTAACTTCAAAAAAAGTCAATAATAAGCAGCTTTCTAAAGTACTTAAGAGAGGAAATGGCATCAAACAGTGGTTAGGCAGGATTGTTTTTTTTTCCTTCAGTTCTCAGAGCTCTTAAACCCACTGAAGATCACTGATTTGCAATCTTTTCACAGGGAGATTGTGTGTATGGAGGGGAGGGGTATTTTTGCAGGTGATTTTTGTCCTCTCCTTGATCCAGAGAATTCCAAGAAGCTGATCCATTCACCAGCTCCTATTACTACCACAGTCATGGGCTGCACAAAACATGATGCTGTGTTTAGTCCTCCATTCCTGTCCCCAGATATGTTGTGCCTTCATATAATATTCAGTGGGTGCCATATAACCCAAGTAGTGTGTTTATTATACATTTTTCTGACATAACAAACATGACTTCCGAAGATAATAGAATAAGGAAAGATAATAAGATGGCAAAGAAATGTTGAACTCATTTAGTCTGTTGCTAACTAGACACAGGTGTGCACTTTGCCTCTCATAAGCAGGAGAGATTATGATGGTGTGATTATGATTTATAAAGTGGAATGATAATAACATTTCCAATGCTATGCTCTTGCATCCATTATCCAAACCATCATGAATAGTTATTTAAGCAATAGATTTCCAAGTTTCTCCTTGTGTTCTATAGACCTAAAAAGACTGTTACATTTATGATATAGGACAGAGACATTAATTGATTTAAGAATACTTATAATTTAAGGAAGTAAAAATAAATTCTAATTTTTCTGAATTACTGGGGTACTCTTTGATCAAATTTGTAAGCCTAAATTGTAGTTATACACTCTGGGTAGGGTTTCTCAGGAAGCACAGTAATCCATTGGGTTCACTTTTCCAAAATAATAATAATAATAATAATAATAATAATAATAATAATAATAATAATAATAATAATAATAATAATAATAATAATAATATCAGGAGTTTAGATTTTGCTGGATTAGTAGTTTCTTTATGCAGTTAAAGATGTGTAGAGTTATTTGAGAATTCTAAGAAGCATAGATAAAGATATCTGGATGGATAGGGACAACAGGATGTAGGAGAACAGAATGGGGAAGACAGGATTTAGGGGAAGTCATACAATTTTACTAATGATTCAGCATAAGAACATAGGCAATTGCCTTCAACTGAGAGGCCATTGTTCCATCTAACCCAATATTGTTGATGATGATTGCCTGTGATTCTCTGTAATTCCAGAAAAGAATTAGTCCAGCCTTATATGAAGATACTACAGTAGAGATTACACCTGGCAAATGGGCACACAAAGCTGTGCTCCTTCATTGAACCATATGTTGCCCATCTCAACAGCAATGGTCTGATGGCAGAGAATTCAAAATGGAGGAGGGAACCAATGGATTTAGATAAAATATCCTTCTGTCCAACCCCTTTTCTGGTTCCTAAACTATTATGGAACAATGATGAGAAAATAAGTGGCAAATGTTTCCTTTTGCCCCAGCAAAACTAAATTTAAACACACACACACACACAGAGAGAGAGAGAGAGAGAGAGAGAGAGAGAGAGAGAGAGAGAGAGAGAGAGAGAGAGAGAGAGAGAATTAAGTGAAGTGCTCAGAACTGACACTGTAGAAAATCACAGCATTTAATTATACCATAACCAAAATAACAGGATGTGTCACATGAATAGCCTCCTGGCCTTTTTTTATGCATGCTTTGGTCATATAAGGAGAATATTTTTTAGTGAGAAGAAGGGCAACATACAAAGATCTGTTATTTGTCTTGCAGGCAAGGAAAACTGTGATCATCAAAGGTACCTGGTGGGAGAAGTTTGTTAGTGACAAAGAAACAACAGTTGTAATTGTAAAGCTTTTACTAAACTGTAATGGAATGGAGATGAAAAGGCATTCTGGTGCAGTTACCTAATTCATTGTAGGAGTTCTAGGCCTCTGAAAAGTGTGCAAGGCAGTGAAATATGGTAACTAACTTGGGTATTTATAAAAGGGACTTGAATACAGTTTGGGAACCAGTTTTATTAACAGCATCTAGTCTTGAAAATTTAGTATTATCTGTAGATTAGGGACAGCAGGCCTCCAAATTCCAGTTTCTGAAAATCACTGGCAAGAGAGCAACACATAACTAGGATTGCTCAGTCTAAGAAAGAAAATATTGAATTGTGATGACTTTGGCCTCTTCTAGCAAAGTTCTAGCAGAGTTCTAGCAGGGATGTGGTGGATCAGTGGGTTAGGACGCTGAGCTTGTCGATCAGAAGGTCAGCAGTTTGGCGGGTCGAATCTCGAGTGCCGCGTAACAGAGTGAGTGCCTGTTACTCGTCCCAGCTTCTGCCAACCTAGCAGTTCGAAAGCACGTAAAAATGCAAGTAGAAAAATAGTGACCACTATGGTGGGAAGGTAACAGCGTTCCGTGCGCCTTTGGCGTCTAGTCATGCCGGCCACATGACCACGGAGACGTCCTCGGACAAGCGCTGGCTCTTCGGCTTTGAAACGGAGATGAGCACCGGCCCCTAGAGTCGGAAACGACTAGCACGCATGTGCTGGGCAACCTTTACCTTTACCTAGCAGAGTTATCATGTTCCACTTTAAATTCTTTCTAATCCTATACAGTTTTGGAAATTATGTACGTAAACATGTTCATTTGTCTGCCTATCAGCAAAATTATTCTCCAAAAATATGGGAACAAATTAAGTGTTATGGAAGAAGCTAGAAAAAGAAAGACCAAATATAAACATGCTGGATGATGCTGCGGGCCGAATTTTAAAAGTCCCCCAATGCATCCCTCCTTAGGACAGGCTTTATGGCAATAGCTGAATGCTGTCAACTGCCCTATTCTTAAGCTCCCCAGCTTCTTCCCTTTTGATCATAAGAGCTGAACCTTGGACTTTCCAAGGCCATTATTGACACAAACATAGATACAGTAACATGAGGGGAGAGCAGAAATATATGCAGCATACATTCATCAGCTATGGTTAGACCCTCACACATACATAATCTTTGGTAAAAAGGATTGGAAAGAATTTCAGAAGCCCAAATCTTCATGCTTTTCTCACCTTGTTACTGTAAAGCCTAATGTTTCTTAGGGTCACTTAAATACTTTTGGATTGTTTTGTTTGCTTGTTTGGTTGGTTCAGTTTTTATCTCTTTACAACATGATAAAATGATAAAAAGCAGTGATAGAAATAAATCAAATTTATAAGAACAACTTTACTAACCAAATACTCTCCTGCAATATGGATACCAGTAAGCTCCACTAAGACTGAAGGCCCGATGTCTTTAAAGATCTTCTAAAACCATGAAGAAGGGAACTTTACAGACCTCTCGATTGCCACCATATTATTAACGATCTTTCTTTATCATAATGCAAGTAAGTCTTTCAGAGAGAGGAAGTAACAGTAACCATGATTTGTCTCAGAAAGGCACTTTGCATCATGGAGGCAAAATGATTCATCTCAAGAAGGTACAGAGCATGGTGATTTCCAAAGGAACCTTTGCAATATTTTGAAGCCTCAGCCTTCAACTCTATGAATAGAGAAGTCTGGGAATGAAGGCAGAGTGGAGCAACCTGGCCATTTCACTTTGCTTCTAAGTCCATTGCTTTGCAAGTATCTTCAAAGGATTGCTTTGAAAAAATATCATTAAAGCAAAGCATCTCTTCAAAGCAGTGCACAAGCTAATTTCTAGGCTTATCACGTGAGATTTCTCACTAATTTTTTGAAAATTGACAGATTCCTCCATTGGCAAACTGACTAGCCAAACTCTGGAATTATTTTGTTCTCTGTTGAAAAAAAGATGAATGTAAGAGAAACAGACTCATGAAGAAAAGCAGTAAAAATAATAATCCTTACCTTTGTTGTTGTTTTGTATGTCTAGCATTCTGGACTATTGAGTGTTCTTTGCTGAAATGTTGGCTCTTGAATTCTACAACCAAGGAGTGGAACAGTGGGGACCACTGATCTCCCTAAACTCCACCTTGCACATATAGAAGCAGTAATTGTAGAAATGGTAGTAATTGTAGAAAAGTAATTTTCTGAGTCTTTAATTCTTATTTTGCATTTCTTTAGAACTATAGAACTATACAAAAGAATTCAAAAGGTAGCTAAATTTATCGGTTTTGTAGAGTTCCCGTTTATTTATCCAGTAACCTTCTAATGGTTTCATTTCATTGGATTATCCCTCTTAAGGTCTACATTCCACAGTGGAGATTGACAGGGTTGATATTGCATAGTTTTGGTAACTCCTGGGGATCAGGTCCCCGAGTAGAATCATATTGCTGAAAGTTTAGAGTCAAATGTTTTTTGTCTTTATATTGTCCTTCATACTTAATGCTCTTCAAGATGGAGGAATTGGATCTATTTGCCATAACCTATTGTGTTCATCTTCATGATACATCCAACATTAATTATGATTAAATGACTGCATTGCAGTAATAACCTGTACACGACAATACACTTTTTCAATTCTATTTATTTTTCTCATTTTATATTTCCTGATTGAATTCCAGACTGTCATAGTTGTGACCTCTTTCAAATCCCTTCTGCACATGAAAACGAGCAAGCATTTTTGCTGCTCCCCTTCTAAATAGAAAGATGCCAATCAGTGTATTGACCTGAGTGTAATTTCCTAACATTGCAGAAATTATGCATCTGTCAGCCAACTAAGAGAAGATACACGTACGCACACAAACACCCCACATTTGGTGGGTGTTGTACTCAGGCCACCAAATAAATACTAGGTCCATTTTTAACCACTTACTTTCTGTCTCAAGATCAACAACTGCCAATTTCATTTTCAGAATTTTTGTGACATATGGTGTGGATATTGGACTAACCTTGAAAACTATTAAACAGCAGCTTATCTTTGGAAGTAATGGACAACACAGCATAAGGTTACATGTACTTCAGGATTTAAAGAAGCATGGAAAACTATAGTTTTAATCTTAAGATTTTTAAAAAAGACAATCCTCCAGCGCCAACAGATGAAATTCTAGGTTTTGGATTTTTGGGTGTGTTTTTGCCTTCAAGACAGCTGGATGACTTTGGGCCAGTCATTCTCTCCCTCATAAAGTTGCATGGGATAAATAGGAGGAGAAAAGTGTGTTGGATATGTTCACTGCCTTGAGTTATTTTTAAAAAAATAATATAGAGTGATATAAATATTTCTTTTAAAAAAAGGACTGGCATCATCACCTAAGTCCCAGTAGAAATCCAGTGCAACCTGACTGATAATGAGTGGTTGAAGGAACTAGGTTTGTCTCCCCTACCAAAGAGAAGGATTAAGAGGGACACGATAACTGTCTTCCAGTACTTGAAGATCTGTCACAAGGAACAGGGTCTGACTTATTCTCCAAAGTACCTGAGTGCAGGACAAGAAGTAATGGGTGGAAGCTTGTTAAAAAGAGATCTTACCTGGAACCAAGGAGGAATTTCCTGAGAATGTGGGCAATTAACCAATGGAACAGCTTGAGTCACTGAAAGTTTTCAAAAATATGAAAAACATTGAGATGGTATAAGGTCTCCTCCCTTGAACAGGGAGTTCAACTAGAAAACCTCTGAGGTTCTTTCCAGCCCCATGTTCCTATGTTCTATGACTTCCCCCTCTTCTGTTTCCTGAAGTTATCTCTATCCCAGTATCCTCTCAACTGATAAAAAGCAATCCACTTAACTATTTTTTCCTGTCTTTCTTTCTGACAGAGGAATGTCAGAGGAATATGCAAAAAAAAAAATACATACCCAATAGTAAAGGCCTGATCAGAAAGGGATCTCAATTTTCAGTGGTCTCACAGATAATATCTTTTTAACTGCTAACTCAAATGTGAACTAAGCAAAAAGATACTCTCTACTAAATAATTATTGGATTGCTTTTAGCATAACAAAACCTAAAAATCTTCTAGAGACATGTACTCAAATTCATATTTAAGCACAGCAATATATATCGGTCCACTGAATTTTGACAGTTCTGATGGATTTTTAATGATAGAATGTCCTCTGATCTTTTTAAAGCTCTCTGTATAAAGAAAACTAGTTGTTGGAAAGAAGGTTTGGTAAAACTTTTCTTTGACACATTTATGTGTAAGTGCGGGAATTGCAGGAATTGGGTATGCCTAATTTAATGAAGGACTAGGAGTGACATGATAGCAGTGTTCCAATATCAGAGCTGCCACAAAGAACAGGGCGGTCAGCTTATTCCCCAAAGCATCTGAAGGCAGAACAAGAAGCAATGGATGGAAACTAATCAAGATAAGCAACCTAGAACTAAGGAGAAATTTCCTGACAGAACAATTAATCAGTGGAACAACCTGCCTCCAGAAGTCCTGGGTGTTCCAACACTGCAGGTTCTTAAGAAGAGATTAGACAACCATTTGTCTGAAATATTATAGGGTTTGCTGCTTGAGCAGGGGGTTGGACTAGAAGACCTCCAAAATCCCTTCCAACTCTGTTATTCTGTTCTGTTATTCTTTGTAGAAGAAGATTTCCTTAAATATTCACAACAAATTATTAAAAAACTAGAGGATATTGCTTTCCTGACTTTCACTTTTTCACTTCCTAATAGGAGTAGAATACCTGGCCTAGATTGCAAATATCTGGAAAACCACTAGATGACAGCAAGCAGATTTAGAAAGCTATAGGTTTGTGTTGCCATTTCATGATCTTTCCTGTTTTTGCAATGTAAACTATGAGCCTGGAATCAAATCTGGATGGCCCTGAGTTATCTGAGACTGACTAAAATCAATTCTCCTGTTCAAATTTTGGTTTAGCCACTGCTTAGAGCAGTAGAAAAATCTTCTCAGCTTCATTGTTAACATGAAACGTGACGTCTTTTTAATTCCCTGCAGTTTCCTATCCAATAGTTCAGAAGGACTGAAACCTGCCTCAAAGCTAAGGACTTTTTAAAAAGGTAATTTATTTCTCGTAGGAGCATTTTGGACCCTGAACAAGTCTCAGGGTTGCTTTTCATATAATCAGTGTTAGCAGCTCATTAAAACACACAGCATGTGTGTCGTTTAACTGTGGCATGGCTCAGCAAGGACACCAGAAGCTGTGGGATTTTTTTCCCTTAAAAAAGTCAATAATAATAAAAATAAGGGGAAGAATAAGTGGAGATAAAATAGAACAGCTTTGCTTGGTGCTGACACTGTAATTAAGAATGTATGACAGAGGTTACAGTGCCTTTAACCATCATTTCAGCTGAAAAGATGAACTGATCAACACCCTTTTTTCAATTTCCAGCTGTGATTTCTTCTATCATTTTATGGTGTTCAAATAAATGGAATCTACTGGTGGCTATTTTAAGACTCTTTTCAGCTCTGTCCAACATGATGACTCTGCCAGAGTGAATAGCACACTGAATCATTAAAGAAATCTTTCAGAATGCATAGCCAGAAGAAAAATAACCCCCTTCTATCAAAAGAAATATAATTCTTTCTTTTGTTTTGTTGACATTTTGTCTATCTTAACTAAGACTCCATTCATTCTTAAATATTCAGATAGACATAAACAAGAAAAAATATATAAGAGAATCTTTTTATTATAAAGATCACAGGTATTTCCAAACTAACTTTTTCTCAGGTTTTCATTTATATCTTTCTTAGTAGTTTATGGGATTTTGAACTGAAGCCATAACATATTTTAACATCTTCTATAAAGTATGTGATGTGGCATTTTGATTAATACTATATTAGTTTCAGTAATTTATAGGCTGGATGTTCCAGCAACTTAAATGTATTGATTGAAAATAGCTGGCTTGATCATAGTATCCAAAGAATTCTCACCAATAGTTCCTCATCAAATTGAAGTAAGATACTGTACTAAATTGAGGCCTTTGAACTCTGGTGCTGGAGAAGACTCCTGCGAGTCCCTTGGACTGCAAGGCGATCAAACCGGTCAGTCCTAGAGGAGATCCACCCTGACTCCTCTTTAGAAGGCCAGATCCTGAAGCTAAAACTCAAATACTTTGGCCACCTAATGAGAAGGAAGGACTCACTGGAGAAGAGTCTAATGCTGGGAAAGATTGAGGGCAATAGGAGAAGGGGACGACAGAGAATGAGGTGGCTGGATGGAGTCACTGAAGCAGTAGGCGTGAGCTTAAATGGACTCCAGAAGATGGTAGAGGACAGGAAGGCCTGGAGGAACGTTGTCCATAGGATCGCGATGGGTCGGACACGACTTTGCAGCTAACAACAACAACTGTACTAAATAGGATGTGACAAGATTCAGTCCTGAGTCCTCTACTTTTTAGTATTTTTATTCACAACTTACATGTAGAGTTGGAGGGAATGCTTATCACATTCTCAGGAAAAACAGAATTGGCAGAATAACTAAATCACTGAAACACAGAAATGACATTCAAAATTACCTTGTTATGTTAGAGAAATTGATTGAAAATAATAGACCAACAGAAACAAATGTAAGAGTCTGAAGAAACCGAAACCAAATCTACAACTACAACTGTTGTTCCAACTATTAGGTAATGGTTTAAAACAGGCAAATGCAATTTTGGGGTGATCCAAAGTGGTGCAATTTCACTTTAGTTTGCATTTTCAATTTCTACCTTGGAACGTGTCCAATTCTGAGTCCCACATTTTAAGAAGAATTCAGACATACCAACAGCAAGACAGAAAAGATAAGATCTCTTTCTCCATTGTATTATACTTTTTCTTCCTGCTGGTTCCTGGCCTCTTTTCACAAGTTAGTTTAAAGTATGGGTTGGCTCACATCTCTGAACAGGTGTCTCTTTAAAACCAGCTAAAGACTGGGAGTGGATTCCAACTGAACACTGCAGGGTGCTCATGCAGAGGTTAAACAATAACCATCTGATTCCTACATACACTGAACATACTGTAAATTTGTATTTCACGGCCTAATCATCCTTTCCAATTCATTGATTCTCTAAAAACAGAATAAAATGGATAACTATTTAATAAAATAACAGATCCTTTTAATTACATTTATGTGAGTATATAAATGGGCCATGTATTTTACAGATCTCATAATATCTTTATAAGCAGGAGCAGGGTTTGCTATGTTAAATTACTAGAACATGTTTTGTATTTGTCTAGCTAGAATGTAAAATTTTCAGGAGACAGGCTTCTGTGTTACTTGATCTTGGCAGAGTTATGTGTGGCAAGCATGCACTTATTCTATTCTTTGAAATAATTTGGAAATTAATTGTTCTAACGTAAACCTATTTTTATCTGATTTTATTTTATTTTAGCATAAACCTATTTTTCTGATTGTTACTGTTTTTATTTATCTGATTTTATCTGATTCTATTTTTATCTTTATACTGAATATAAAGGATGAAAAAAAGAAGAAGGAAGAAATCAAAGAAGATAACAGGGCAAGAAAAGAAAAGCTTAAGAAAAATAGAAAAGCGAGAAAAAAGATACAAAGTGGCTTCCAATATTTGTTAAAGCAGTTATAAGTGCAATTATCTCTCTCTAAAGTTACATCATAATACTCTTCTTTCTATAATCTATCTTATCTATTCATCAAAGCCATAAATCACAAGTTCAGTTTTTTTTCATTTTCATTTCTGTCAATTTCACCAACCATTCCTTCAGAATGGGCATTATTGAACCTTTCCATCTTTGCGCATATAATAATCTTGCTGCAGTTATACATAATGAAATAATCTTTCATAGCTTTTTTTTCTAACTGCTAATCCATTAGCCCTAAAAGAACAAGTTCTGGCTTCAACTGAATATTAATCTTGAAAATCCTCTGTATCAAAGTATATGTTGTTGTTAGCTGCGAAGCCATGTCTGACCCATCGCGACCCTATGGACAACGTTCCTCCAGGCCTTCCTGTGCTCTACCATCTTCTGGAGTCCATTTAAGCTCACGCCTACTGCTTCAGTGACTCCATCCAGCCACCTCATTCTCTGTCGTCCCCTTCTCCTATTGCCCTCAATCTTTCCCAGAATTAGGCTCTTCTCCAGTGAGTCCTTCCTTCTCATTAGGTGGCCAAAGTATTTGAGTTTTAGCTTCAGGACCTGGCCTTCTAAAGAGCAGTCAGGGTTGATCTCCTCTAGGACTGACCGGTATCAAAGTATATATTCAGATCCAAATTTTTAGCACTTTTGTATGTTCACCAAGCATGATAAAAATTCCCTTCATGTTATTTGCATTTCCAACATACGTCTGAAATTCCTTTATGTATTGCAGAATCTTTCTCTGGCATCATGTACACAACGATACATGATGATTCTTTATAAAAATTAAGACCATAGCACAATGTAAATTTCAATCCTTTTAATCACATATTTTCCCATTGGTCCATCCGTATGTTATAACCAAAATTCGTAGCCCCACCTTATCATACATTCTTTAACTGTTCTTCTTCTGTTTCAAATTTCAAGAAAAGTTTGTACATTGTGGCAATCATCAGTGCACAATTGTGCTTCAAATTTTATTTATTTATTTATTTATTTATTTATTTATTTATTTATTTATTTATTTTTATATACCGCCCTTCTCCCGAGGGACTCGGGGCGGTGTACAGAGGAAGGTAGGTATACAATTAAACAATAGTAAAAACAAATGAAACCCCAAGAGCTATCAGGCTGCTGGAACAAGTAAGTTTTTAAGTCGCGCCGGAAGCTGCGAAGGTCGGGGGCCATCTGGATTTCGGTAGGCAGGCAGTTCCAGAGGGTTGGCACACCCACTGAGAATGCCCTCCCCCTGGGGGCCACCAGCCGGCATTCTTTGACCGGTGGCACCCTGAGGAGACCCTCTCTGTGGGAGCGCACAGGACAGAGGGGTGTTGACTTTGGCAGAAGGTGCTCCCGTAGGTAATCCGGACCCATGCCATGTAGGGCTTTGTATGTCATCATTAGCACCTTGAATTTCACTCGGAAGGCAACCGGAAGCCAGTGCAGCTCACGGAGGAGAGGTGTGATATGGGAGTATCGGGAGGCCCCCAAAAGTGTTCGTGCAGCTGCACTCTGCACCAGTTGAAGCTTCCGAGTGGCTCTCAAGGGCAGCCCCATGTAGAGAGCGTTACAGTAGTCAAGGCGAGAGGTCACAAGTGCATGGGTGACTGTACGTAAGGCATCCAGGTCCAGATAAGGTCGTAGTTGGCGCACCAGTCGAACCCGAGTGAAGGCCCCCCTGGTCACAGCTCCTATGTGCTCTTCCAAGGATAGCTGTGAGTCTAGGAGGACACCCAGGTTGCGGGCCCTATCAACAGGGGGTAATAACTCACCCCCGATGTTAAGGGATGGAATGCTCTGAGTATCCTGGCATGCCGGTATGTACAGCCATTTAGTCTTGTCCGGGTTGAGTTGAAGCCTGTTTCTCCCCATCCATTCCCGAACCGCTTCCAGGCACCGGGACATCACGTCGAGGGCATCACTGCTGTTGTTTGGGGTTGAGATGAAAAGCTGGGTGTCATCAGCATACTGATGGTACCCTACTCCAAAACCACGAATGATATCACCTAGCGGTTTCATGTAGATGTTGAACAGGAGAGGCGAGAGAACCGACCCCTGAGGGACTCCACAAACGAGAGGCCTCGGGGTCGACCTCTGTCCTCCTGCCAACACCGACTGCGAGCGTCCCAGGAGAAAGGAGGAGAACCACCGCAGAACCGTGCCTCCCACTCCCAATCCCCTGAGGCGCCGCAGCAAGATACCATGGTCGATGGTATCGAAAGCCGCCGAAAGGTCTAATAAGACTAGGACAGAGGAATGGCCCCTTTCCCGGGCCCTCCAGAGATCATTCATCAGAGCGACCAATGCCGTCTCCGTGCTGTAGCCCGATTGGCACGGGTCTAGATAATCTGCTTCATCCAGGACCTGAGGAAGCTGATGCGCCACCACACTCTCAACAACCTTCGCAAGGAAGCGAAGGTTGGAGACTGGACGAAAGTTATTCAATGAGGCTGGGTCCAAGGTGGGCTTCTTGAGGAGAGGTCTCACCACCGCCTCGTGTCCCCTCTCGAGCTGCATAAGCCAGCCAGGAAGGGCACGGGTCCAGTAAGCATGTGGAGGAGCTCAACCTCCTCATAATCCTGTCCACTTCCTTTGGAGTCACAGGATCAAATTCCTCCCAGATGACGTCGACAAGACTGCCCATGTCCTGTTCCTCAGACTCTGCCCAGTTGGACTCTAGGCCGGTTTGAATCCGAGCGATTTTATCCAACAGATATTGACCGAATTCCTCGGCTCGACCCTGTAAGGGTTCCTCCCTCACCTCTTGGTTCAGAAGGGAGCGAGTCACTCTGAACAGGGCAGCCGGGCGATTATCTGCGGATGCGATGAGGGTGGAGAAGTAATTGGATCTCGCCACCCTTATCGCTGCGAGATAAGACCTGGTGTGGATTCTTAGTCGCAACCGGTCGGATTCGGACCGACTGGATCTCCAACGGCTCTCTAGGCCCCGTCTCCGATGCTTCATCTCCCGGAGCTCCGCGGTGAACCATGGGGCTCGCTGGGATCTGCGCCGGGTCAGGGACCACAGGGGTACAACTCGGTCAAGTGCCTCTGTGGCTGCCATTTCCCAGGCTTCCACTAAGGCATCCGCCGAGCTGTGAGCAGGGAGTGCAGGTGGGTTCCCAAGCGCTGCCTGGAACCTATCAGGGTCCATTAGGCACCTGGGCCGGTACCATCTGGTTGGCTCCGCGCACCCACGGCGGGGGGTGGCAAAGCGGAAGTCTAGCCGTAGGAGGTGATGACAGGGGCATAACGGTTGGGGAGCCCCCACCAATATCATCACGCCACCGTCCAGATAAGAACACCAAGTCGGGGGTGTGGCCTCCCTCATGAGTCGGTCCTGAAATTATTTGCGACAGGTCCATGGCCGTCATGGAAGCCATGAACTCCCGAGCTAGTTCGGACGATCCTCCTAGGGACACTTTGCTCCATCACCTTAAATCTTTTTGCCCATTTTGAATCTTTCTGATAACTGTACATAGGAAAAACACAGACAACTATATTCTTCTGCTATTAATTGCTCTCTTGATTTAATTTTATATCCCCCTTGACGGTTTTTCAGTAATTCCCAAAATGTCAACCATTTGTCCTTGTCTGCTCTTTCTCTTCTATGATATTCTTCTTGTTTTCAGGCACTACTTGCATTTGTATCTTTTCTTTATCCTCAATATAGCACATCTAATAAATTTTTGAAATTCACATTAACTTTAACTTTATTATACAATAAATAACCAGGCCATCTAAACCTCAGGTTGTGACCTTCTGTCTCTAAAAGTCTCCTGTGACTCAGTAACATCCATTCATTTATCCAGACAAGACAAGTAGTGAAATACAATTTTAAACCCAATCCTCCTCTTTCCTTTGCATTTTGTAACATGTTGTATTTAATTCATGTTTTTTCCCTTGCCATATAAATGTAGATATATCTTTTGCCATTTTTAAATGGTACATCAGTTGTCAATAACAGGCATTGTCTGAAATAAAAATATTAATTTTTATCGCAGATTATCCCCAGTGACACTTTAATTTCTCCCATCTTAACATGTTCTTCTTAATTTCACTCTATGTCTCAACATAATTATGTTTAAATAACACACAATTTATATTTGTCATAGAAATACCCAAGTATTTTATTTTTTTCTGATCTTAAAACCAGTTTTTTCCACCAATTGTACTTGATTGTCTATAAATCTAATTTTTCATTCAACTATTACCAATATATCCATCTCCGGGATATATACTTTCACACACACACACACACACAAACAAACAAATACATATCAACCACTTTAAATTGAGAATGAAGGACATGACCAGATTCTGTGCTAAACCATTGAAATAAAAAGACAGAGGATTTTGCTGAAAATCTCTTGGATGGACTGAAGTGTTCTTGCACATATTTAGCTACGAAGCAACCGAGAAAAGAATTTCTTTTCTTACATTCTACAATTAATTCCTCCGTAGTTTTGCAGTTTACTTGGGTTCTCATACTTCAGTAGAATCCAAGAAAAAGTATAGTAAAAGAAACTCCTCCCACATTTCTTTTTTCTGAAATCTGGACAGCAGCCAGTGAGACTTGAGAATGATAGAAATGTGGGTGAAGGAAAGCAAGAGCAGTAGGAAACATCATTTGCCATCTCCAGTCACAAAATACACAGCCCCAAGAAAAATTTCAGAGAAATTCTCTAGCACCCTGAAAATAAGGTAGAAATGCAAACCTCTGTTACAGGGGAAGAAAATTGGCAAGGCCTGGTTTTAACTGTTGCTCGGGTCCCAGAGGGCCCATATGGGCAAAATTCCATTCTATTATAAAATAATTCAACAATAAATATATTTTACATCTCTTTGTTTTGAACTTAGATACTGTCTAAGTTCACTAGTACTGCTTAGGCATAATGGGGTCGCTTAGTTTTGATTTAATATAACATGTGAAAACATGCACAGTTGTTTATGAATCAGTTCACACTAATAGATTTACCTTCTAAAATTTGCAATGGACTTTCAACTGAATTAAATATTGACCTGTGCAATGCTTGCTTCCAGTATTAGCATGAAAAGTTTCATGCTAATTATATTAACAAGAGTCTGTAGAAAAAGAATCAGACAGACTTTTACCTTAAGAAGACAAAATATTTTACAGATGAAAGTTGGTACTCTGTTTTGATGGAAGGTTCAAAATGTAGAATCAAAATGAGATTTATCTATGTCCTTTAGTCTGTGTGATTCACTTCTGCTAGCTTCCTTGACAGTGTCAGACGTCAAGAATGGCAGAGAGCTTTTGAAAGGAAACTATATTCTGCAAAATGTTGTTTGTCAAGGTTAGTCAAAAAGTCACTGGCAAAGCCACAAATAAAAAAGATAAGTGTGTCCAATACAAAAACAAACCCAGCAGGTAGGATAGAATAGCAGTCAAACAAAACAGTTGTTTTCCTTAGTATAATAAATAAATAAATAAACAAACAAACAAACAGCAACAACAACAACAACAACAATAATAATAATAATAATAATAATAATAATAATAATAATAATAATAATAATAATAATGTCAAAATTGAGAAGACAGCAACAGACAGTAAGTGCCACCAATGCAAAGAAGAAGAAACAGTGGACCAACTGGTAAGCTGCTGCAAGAAGATCGCACAGACTGACTACAAGCAACGGTATGACAAAGTAGCAACAGTGGTGCATTGGAACATCTGCAAGAAATATAATTTGCCTGTAAGCAAGAACTGGTGGGATCATAAAATAGAGAAAGTCATAGAAAATGATAAAGTTAAACTGTTCTGGGACTTCAGAATTCAAACAGACAAGCACCTGCAACATAACACCCCGGACTTAACAATTGTTGATAAGAAAGACAAAAAAAAGTCTGGATAGTGGACATGGCAGTGCCTGGAGACAGCAGAATAGATGAGAAAGAACTGGAGACAATAACAAAATACAAAGATCTACAAATAGAAATAGCAAGACTGTGGTAAAGGCGAGCAAGGGTAGTACCAATAGTAATAAGTGCCTTGGGTGCAATCCCAAAACAACTGGAGCACTACTTGAACACCATTGGCATTGACAAATTCACCATTAGTCAACTGCAAAAGGCGGCCTTACTAGGAACTGCTTCCATCCTGTAACGATATCTGTAATACCATCAAACATCCACATCTGCCTACCTAAGGAGTCGATAGGTAGACAAAAATGCCAAATCCAGTCTGAACATCTGGCTGACTGTGCGATGAACAACAGCAGCAGCAGCAGCAGCAGCAGCAACAACAACAACAACAACAATAACAATAACAATAACAATAACAATAACAATAACAATAACAATAACAATAACAATAATAATAATAATAATAATAATAATAATAATAATAATAATGTTGGAAGGAACCTTGGAAGTCTTCTTGTCCAATCCCCTGCTCAGGCAAGAAACCCTATACCATTTCAGACAAATGGTTGTCTAGTCTCTTCTTAAAAACTTCCAGTGTTGGATCATTCACAACTTCTGGAGGCAGGTTGTTGCACTAGTTAATTGTTCTAACTGTCAGGAAATTTCTCCTTAGTTCTAGGTTGCTTCTCTCTTTGATTAGTTTCCACCCATTGTTTCTTGTGCTGCCTTCAGGTGCTTTGGAGAATAGCTTGACTCCCTCTTCTTTGTAGCAGCCCCTGAGATATTGGAACACTGTTATCATGTCACCTCCAGTCCTTCTCGTCATTAAACTAGACATACCCAATTCCAGCAACCATTGATTATATGTTTTAGCCTCCAGTCCCCTAATCATCTTTGTTGCTCTTCTCCGTACTCTTTCTAAAGTCTCAACATCTTTTTTACATTGTGACCAAAACTGGATGTAATATTCCAAGAGTGGCCTTACCAAGGCACTGTAAAGTGGTATTAACACTTCACGTGATCTTGATTCTATCCCTCTGTTAATGCAGCCTAGAACTGTGTTGGCTTTTTTTGGCAGCTGCAACCCATTGATGGCTCGTATTTAAGTGATTGTCCACTAGGACTCTGAGATCCCTCTCACAGTTACTACTATTAAGCAAGGTACCACCTGTACTATACCTGTGCATTTGGTTTTTCTTGCCCAAATGTAGAATCTTACTTTTTTTACCATTAAATTTCATTTTGTTAGATAGCACCCAATGTTCAAGTCTGTCAAGATCTTTCTGTATTTTAAGCCTATTTTCTGAGTGTTGGCTATTCCTGCCAAATTGGTGTCGTCTGTGAATTTGATGAGTTCCCCATCTATACCCTCATCCAAATCATTGATGAATATGTTGAAGAGCACTGGGCCCAGACAAGAGCCCTGGGGCACCCCACACTACTCACTTCCCTCCATGTAGATGCAATTTTATTGAGGAGTGTAATTTTATTGAGTGTGGCTGGCCATCCAGCTACGAATCCATTTGGTAGTGATGCTGTGTAACCCACATTTTTCTATCTTATCAAGTAGTAGGTTGTGGTCTACTTTGTCAAATGCCTTACTGAAGTCCAAGTAAATTATATCCACAGCATTCCTCTGGTCTACTAATTTTGTCATCTGGTCAAATAATGCAATAAGATTTGTCTGGCAGTGATAAATTGCACTGATTGGTGCATTCTAGAGGATACTGTACAGCAGGCAGTTGAATTGTTTGATCATCTTTGCCTTTAGCATGTCCCATAAAACAGAGTTTGCAGGATAAAATATGAAGCTAATGCTATTAGCTCTCTTGTCAGTGTAGTGACAAATTGACCCTGACTTAAGCTTTTCGACTTCTTGAGTTAGTCTTCCTTGATATGAAAGTGTGCTGAATTTTATTTAAGAAAACTAGCTAGAAATATCTGAGATGAGTCAGCTTAAATGTAAAGCCTCAGAGGGCAGAAATTTCCTGTTGTAGTGTTTTGTTGTGATCCCTAGTACAGAGCAGTGATCTTACATACTGTACATGAGTCCTGCCCAGGCCATACTACATTGCTCACTGCAGCTTCTTACAGAGATAAACTCTCACGCAGATAAACCCAACATACTATTTGTTCCAAAATAAACTGGTGTTAATAAAAAATAGGCTTAGGCTTGCATCTTGTTGGGATGGCATGTTCCTTGTTCAAGATGCCAAAGTACAGATAGTCCCCAGTTTAAGAATGAGTTGCATTTCCAAGATTTGTTCTTAAGTCATTTTTGTATGTGAGCTGGAACATATTATTGTATAATATTGTATAAGTAGTATTGTGTAATGGACTTGAACCATTGTGTTTAACTTGCATATTTAACTCAAATTTTGCTATAATAGGCTCTGTTCTATGCGTCATCCTTAAATTATGGCATTCTTAACCTGAGGACTTGCTGTATTACAGTGATCCTGCTCAAGGGCAATTCTACCCTAATGAAATATAACTTTGCTGTGAAGTTAATTCATCAAATGGTGAATTGTTATTTTCTTCTACAAACAATAGCCATTCATCCTTATTGCTTGAATGTACCCCGTTCCCTAAGACAACTTGCTATTGCACAGCTTGAGGTTTATTTTTCTTTCAAGTCTTAATTACTTGATACCCTGCAGCGTTTGAGGCATTTTCAGAAATAGTCTGTGTTACCTTCTTTCTAGCACTGAAAGAAAGTGACCAGCCTAAAAAGACCCACTTACTGTATTCTATATCTAATACAGGATTAGAACTTAGGTTTTACCATTCCTAACCCAGAGAGGTTACATCGGGAATTATTCCTCCAGAAGGTTTAATTCCTTACACTGATTGTACATTTATTAACTAACTCTCTTTTCTTTTTTAAACAATGCCTAAATCTGTAGCATTTCCACACTTTTTAAAATGTAAAGTTTTCAATGCTCTATTGGTCAGTATGGTACAATGTAAACCTCAACAGCCTGATTTTGTATTTAGAGTTCCTATAGGAAAATTGATTGATTATGTGCCACCAAGTTGGTATCAATTCCCAGTGACCACATTGATAAACTTCCTCCCCTAACATCTACCGTTAGGATAGATGCTACCCATGACAATCTACCCCAACCTAGTTTTTCAGTCCTATAGAAAAACTACATCTAAAATAACAGCATCCTAATGATAGCTTGATCTGGCAAAATAATACTGCTCAATGAAGCAAGCAGTTGTTTGAAAGAACAGATAGAAAGCTCTATTTTGTTGTTTTTGATGATGATGGATCAGAAAATACTTTTGCACACAACAATGCAATGAAAGCCTATTCTGAAATATTGTCCTGTTTTCCTGAATTTAAACCCAGAGGGGAAAAAAGAACTCTAAAATAAAAAAGCATATGAAATAGAGAAATTTTAAAATAAATGTGGATTTTCATTACTGTGACACCATCTGGCAACAAGCAAAGCGTATTATGTAGTTTCATGAGACCCAAGAGAAGTTTTGTCTTATACTGATCATGTTCTCCAGCTAAAGTACTTAAAAATATGTTCTGCTATGTGATTCATGAAAAGTAAGTGAGGTTTTCAATTGAAATGTATAATGGAAAGATTCTTTACTTAGTGCAAGCAAGGACCATGGCAATTTTTGGGAATTGGAAATTTTTACAGTCTGGCGCCAGGCAACTAAGAAGACTATCTGGAGAAACATATGCAGTATTAAGAAATCAAGAAGAGAAACATTTTCTCACTATTTAAGTTATAAGGAGTAAAATGTTTTATATTCATTGCATTTTGAGAAATAGATAGGTACACAAATTTATTTAATATTCATATGAATGTAATATTAATTTTTGGATTTGGATGGTTTGGTATTTTGTCAATGTTATAATAGCTATGAATTATTTTTCTTATATTTAGATATTTTTCTTACAATTAGAACCCCACAACACACATTTAGAGGCCTTTATTTATGAATTATTTTGTGTTTAATGAATGGAAACAGGAGATTCTTCATTAGGTGATTTTCCACATCAGTTTATGATTAATAGCTTTAGTTTTCTGATCTACTTTCTTATCAGAAAAGTTTCTGAAGTTGCCTCTCTTCTTTGAGGTTTTACAAAATCTGAGAAGACGGCCAGGTCAAGGAAGGAACAAACAGTGTGTTTGTATGATGGCGTAACACTATCATGCTGCATTTTATGTCTAAAATATCTAAATTAGTGATCATATATATTTCTAGCCTGATGTAGAAAACTTTATGGAATATTTTCTGATATTTGATAGTCTGGGTTAAAATTATATTGTTTCTTCCTTATAGCAAAGCAAAAATCAGATACGTTGTTTACTGCTACAAGAGAGGAAGACCTGAGACACAATCAATCTTGTAATTTTACCAGAAAGGAATTGAAAACAAGCAAAGCATAATTATCATAGGATCATATCAAGCAATCAAATCCTTTATTACTGTGAACAATCAAATATCATATGATCATATAGAATCCTGGGAATATCTACACTTTGGCTCTCTTTGAAAATATAGTTCTTATGTTGATAGAGTTAAGCTTGAAAGCATAATAGTGCAAAATTAAGGAAAAACCAGGCTTACTGTAGATAAGATTATTGGTCTCTTTTACATAATTATTTCATTATAAACATACAAAGCAATATTAATAATGAATATATTAGTATCTGGTAAAAAATCTGCTAAAGTCTTTCAAGCCCTGGGTTTGGCTGCTACTTTGCCTCCATGGCAAAGGCCCTTCTCTATTCAGGAGCACAAGAATCATTTTTTTAAAAAAAAATCCGGATTTTTCTGCTGTTGTTCACTGAATTCTGCTACACCACCATCCATGTTATCTGTAAGTCATTCTTAATAGGCCTCACACCCAATCTGTGAATCCTTTCCTTCATTCTCATGCCATCTGCTATTTCATATTCAACAAACATATTCAAGTAAGGGCTTATTTCTTTTCTTACCAGAGTAGATAAAGTGTGTCCCTTTCATGATATTAGGACTCCCCCTCCCACTTGCCAGATGCAGAAGGCCATAAATATTCCTTCTGGTAATACCTTGAAAGAGAAACAAATTTAGACTAACTTTTTTGCACTTGAATGTTATAGGTCTGGAGAAAGCAGCCCAATTTCTTATTTGACATTAATATTACACCTAAGCAAAAATGAAAGACAAAAAACATAAATGGCAGTTTCTCAATAGTAGCAAAACAAAAAAAGTCATGAGGACACAACTTGCCAAAGTGAAATAGCTTTTGTTACAAACTTCCATTTAAAAAATTCAAAACGAAGTCCTAGCTAAGCTTAAATGAAAGTGGATTAATGCTATCTGGAACAAACATGTCCCTGCTTCATGCCTCATGCTTCTTTAATGTAAATATCCTTGAGGTAATCTCTGTTTAAAATATAACTACTACTACTGTATCTATATAGAACTTTCAGTGATTTACTTTCTCTTCAGTACAGTTTCTTGCAGATGGTTGATTCAGGAAAAAAAGAAGAATAGCTGGACTGGTGGCAGTGAAGAATCCATGGCAAATATATATATATATATGCCCCTGTGCATAATAAAACAGGCTGTATATTATTTTCTTGTATAAAGATACTACAACTGATCCCTACCATATATTGTTGCCATGTAATCTTATAATGCAATATAGAACCATTCATGTTCAGAATACCAGCATCCAGTGCTTTCTTTGTAAAAGAAAAAGGTGCCGGAACTCACATGTCATACAACCCGCCTTGCCTACTCTACAAGGTTCCATCCAAAAAAGGTGCCAGAACTCCATTCTGGGCGTTCTATGAGAAAAAAAGCCCTGCCAGCAACCAACCAATTATGTTATGTTCCAGCTGACCATGCTAGCCCTCCTTTTAGTTTAGAGTTTTTCTTTTCCAATAACGAATTAACATTCTGACTGTATTAACACTGACTAAATGTACTAGTCCATTTAAGCTCATGCCTACTGCTTCAAGCAGTAGGCGTGAGCTTAAATGGACTCCAGAAGATGGTAGAGGACAGGAAGGCCTGGAGGAATGTTGTCCATAGGGTCGCGATGGGTCGGACACGACTTCGCAGCTAACAACAACAACAAATGTACTAGTGAAGGGTTGCAGATATAGATTTAAATATACACATAGATATATAGTGTTATATTGATATAAGTGGCAAAACATTAGGGTTTCTCAAGCAGGATGGTATGACTATATTTTTCTGCAAGCTAGGGCTGGCTACAGACTGATTGGTATGCATCAACATATCTATCTATATATTGCTAAAACTCTCCTTTTCATGACCTTTAATTGACATCACAGGGCAAAACATTTTGAACCAAGGTACCTAAAATGAACTAACTTACAGAATGTGCCCCAAATCCAGGACTCCTGACTCTGAAGAGAAGACATTTGGTAAAGTTGTGGCTGCTTCAGTGATACTGGCTGCTCCTGCACTGATGAACTACTGCTGTGGTCCCAGCCAACCTCGCATTCCCTCATTTGTCCCAAAGGTCCTTTTTCAAAAAGCAACTGGACTTTTATTTCTCTTTGAAGACATTTTTCTTCTCATCCAAGAAGCTTGTTCAGTTCTTATTGAATAGTGCAGGATGGATGGATTTATATTACTTGCAGTCATTTGGTCGTTAGCACTCTTTCTGAGAGTTGTTGAGGCCACCTGGAGTTTTATCTATCTCGTCAGGATTATTTGAATAGTGCAAACGGGTGTGATACCTTCCTGGAACTGCTGAAAGGATTGTGTTATAAACAGGAGATGGGTGGTGTCATCTTTCCGCCCTCTGTTGAGAGAGGGCTGTCCAATGTTAATGTAAATGGTTTCTTTGTCCCCTCTTTCAGTCAGTCCTCTCTGTCTAGAATGTGGACTTTGCTGTCTTCAAAGAGTGACCTTTGTTTTTTAAATGCAGATGGACTGCTGAATCTGGTCATGACAGACTTGTTGTCCTATGTTGTGCCACGCATTTGTGAAGTAGTTGTTTTGTTTTTCCAGTGAACATATCTGTACATGTTTCACTGCATTGCATTCTGGGAAGGAAGGAAGGAAGGAAGGAAGGAAGGAAGGAAGGAAGGAAGGAAGGGAGAAAGAAAGAGAGAAAGAAAGAAAGAAAGAAAGAAAGAAAGAAAGAAAGAAAGAAAGAAAGAAAGAAAGAAAGAAAGAAAGAAAGAAAGAAAGAAAGAAAGAAAATTTCTGATGCTTCCTGCCAGCTTCCCACAAGGAAAGATAATGGGAAAGCTGGCAACAGCTGTACATGGGTTTGGCTTAACATTCTGACACAGTTGAGATGTTTGTCTATTGAAACAAACATCTTGCCTAACAGGATTAGTAACAATGTCAAGGTTGCAATATTTATTGACAGCAAGGATATTGCTTAACAAAGCTACTTGTCCACTGCTTATTTTCCCACAGTTTTAGTTTCTTGTAAATATGAGTGTTAAAACCAATAACAGAGCACATAATATGGAACAGTATGATGGATTTCTATCTACAAAATATTCTTCAACAGAATCATATGGAGAAGCCCCCTAGGCACATTTCATGTTCGAAAAATAGAGAGTACAAATATTGTTGTGTTCCTGTCCATGAGCAAAGAAGAACTAGTACATGTGCAGCACAGAGTATGAGGTCAGTTTTCTCTTTTCCATACATATGTAGAATGATCCATTGGTACAGAAGGCTTGCAATATGGAAAGTAAACCCATCAAACAGATATAAATAAATAGTGTTTATGTGATATGAGTGTGACATCATAGCGCTACACCAATATCTCAGGGGCTGCCACAAAGAAGAGGGAGTTAAGCTATTCTCCAAAACATCTGATGTCAGAACAAGAAGCAATGGATAGAAATTAATTAAAGAGTGAGCCAGCCTAGAAATAAAGAGAAATTTCATGAGAGTTAAAACAATCAGTGGTATGGCTTGCCTTCAGTAGTTGTGGGTGCACCATCACTGGAGATATTTAAGAAGAGATTGGACAACTTTTTGTTTGAAATGGTATAGGGTCTCTGCTTGTGCAGAGGGTTGGACTAGAAGACCTCCAAGGTCCCTTGCAACTATGTTATTCTGGTAGTGTTGTTAATAAATGGCTATTCATAACTTTCCAATGGAAAAAATACATTTGTAGCAATGTATTACAGTCTAATTTCAGAAGAATATCTATAGCACATGGTTGTATCATTTCTTATCCTCTTATGAGTTCTTTCGTTGATATATGAATTTCAGATAGCATAGCTAGTGAAAGTGACTGTCCCCATGCAAATAATATTAGCTAATATAGCAGAAACTCAGCACAGTTGAACAGTTATGAGCTTGGAACATAAAAATGAATATCCTTAATATAAACGAATCCTTGCATAAAATCATCTCAATATTTCCCTAGATATGCTTGATTTGCTGTTTAAAATAGTCATTTGACAGTTTTCCTGTTGCTGCCTGTATTATGGATTTTGAAACTGCAGGCTCTTCGGTAACAATGCAACTATATTTGCATGCCAAATTTCTGAGTATATTCATTTCTGCAGTTTTCTAAGTTTCATCTCTCCAATATCAAACAAGTTAGTGTTAAGAGCATCCCCATTTAGCAAAGAAATAGACTTTAGATAGGCACTTGTACAATAAAAGTCAGATGCTTAAATATCCTTTAAGATAAATCATATTTTTAAAGTTCAAATAGAAATTGAGAAGATTAAATACAATTTAGCCTTTTTCCTCTTTTTAGTTCCCAAGGCCTCAAAATACTAATGTAACAAATTATGAGTCATAGGGAAGGGGGAATTACTCAAAATCAGAATTTACATACAAATGAGATAACAATCTAAGAAAAGTTTGTAAATGTACTGGGTGAGAATAATGTAGTGAGATAAAAATAAAGTAGACTTTTGAGATGATTTAGTAAGAGGACCAGAATTATTTAAAAAGTTTAGATGTTGAAGGTCTCATCAAGGACCACCAATTAATATGAATGAACCATGTAGTTATCTCCATCCCTGGCCAGAGCTATCGCAGTGCACATAAGGCAGTTTAGAGAATCTCACTACATATTTTGTAATCTGTCTAAAACATTTTCAGCCCAGAAATTATGTATCTGTTCAGTACATATTTTGAATCATATCTGGGAACCAGTAATTCCCAAGCCGCAAGTAAAAAGCTGAGCCGGCCGACATTTGACAGTTGACAGCTGTCAAATGGCCGCCCGAAGCAACGACGCACGCGCACCGCCCAGCCGGCCGCCATTCCCGTTGACAGCTGTCAAAAGGGCTGCCGGGGGCCAACGCGCACGCGCCAGATTTGACAGTTCCCGGAACTGTCAAATCGGGAAGTCTTCAACCCGGTCCTCCGAGCTGAGCTAAGCGCTCAGCTGAGAGGAATTCCCTGACAGCCGCAGAGCTGTCAAAGTACTGTTAGTTAATTGGCCGTTTTCCGAACGGCGGGGAAATACCGCTACCTGATTGGCTACGCTGTTTGACAGTTCCCTATATAAACCCGGATTGTTTTGACAGTCAGCTGCCGGGAGCTGAACCAAATAAACGAGTTAACCTTGCCTACGGTCTCTCGCCTGTCTTTGTAAAGACAATTTATATTTATTGTCCATTATTGTGTGCATGTTAATCATTTATCATTTAATGTTTTAAATCAGGGGTATCAAACTCAATTTCATTGAGGGCTGCATCAGCATTGCAGTTGCCCTCAGGGGGCCGGGTGGGTATGGCCTGGGTGGGCGTGGCCTACTGGGTGGGTGTGGCTAGAGTGCGTATGGCCTACTGGGTGGGCATGGCCAGCTCTACATCGTTCGCATCAAGGGTGCCTATGGGGGCCTGGGCAAGAGTGGGACAGATTTGAGGGTCTCTGGCAGGAGGAGGGTCTCTGGGCCAGGGCCAAGGCAGTGGGGGCCATTCCCTCACTGTTTCCAGGATGGCTTCGCGGGCCGCATGAAACCACTTCGCGGGCCGGATCCAGCCCCCGGGCCTTGTGTTTGACATGTCTGTTTTAAATGGTTTTAAATATACTTTTATTTATAGGATCACATACTACTATACTATTCAGAAAGAAAGATAAAAAGTCTTTTCCCCCATTTAAATCATTTCCAGAGACTAGGAAAGAACCTTGGTACACATTGATCGCTCATACAAAACACAAAATGCAAAGAAGTAGGCTGTAGTTCTTCTTTGCCCTTTGATGAGGGAACTAGTCATGTCCTTCCATGAACCATTAAACTTTTGCCATTCTTTCCCAGAAAATTGAAGAGGAAAGTACAAGAATGTACATGGCCTAGAGCTCTGACTGCACGATTAAGAAAATAGTGAATCAAGAAAGGAGACTGAAAGGGGGAAGGAGGGAAGAGCATGGCAATAAGCCACTTCTAACTTCAACTACAGAGAGGGAGGGAGGGAGGAGGAGGAGGAGGAGAAAAATCCAGAAAAGAATTGGAGCCACCATTAAGAAGTGGATGGTGAGAAAGTTGAGTCACTCCTAAAGCAATGTACAGTATGTGAATAGGAAGTCTCCAGAATTAAGAATTATCGGAATAACAGAGCAGTGATAGACTCTGTTTTCTGTGCAAACATTGGGATATATGTTCCCTAATTACTGGCCATCGAGGAATACTAGTGATAGATAATAATATAAATCTTGAATAATAAAGTGTATCTAGAGTAGCCTGATGAACCTTGCAATGTGGGAATTATGAAAATTGCAATCCCACTGCTCTGGAGGTGCCAAGCTGGGAAAGATTGAAAAGAACTTCCATTTGCAAGCTCTGTCGTACTTATTACTTATCTAACAGGACATTCTTTTTGATAAACCAGCATGTGCCTAGAAATACCCATGGGCCTTGCCTGATCCAGAACTCCTGCTTAATTGACTTCTTATGATAAAATGGATACTTGAAAATGAATGCTAGGATTGAGGAAAAAGCAATTGGGGAAAAATATATAAAATACTACTCAATCCAGTCAAGCCTGAACTGAAATATTATTAAATGATTAAAAGTGCAGATTGTCCAAAGAAGCAGCAGAAGCAGTAATCATATGCTTATCTTGTGCAAGAAAATTGCACAAACTGATTATAAACAATGACTTAACACAGTTGCCAAAATGATTCACTGGAACATCTGCAAAAAAAACCCTCATGTGCCAATGATGAAAAATTGGTGGGAATATATAATTGAAAAAGTAGTTTAAAATGAGCAAGTTAAAATATCATTTACAAATACAGACTAATAAAGCCTCAGCTTATAACACACCTGATATAATTATGGATGAAAAGAAGAAAATATGGATAATTGATTGGCAATAGTAGGGGATTGATATTAAAGAACAGAAGACTAAGAACAGGAGAAGATCACACAAAGTTATCAAGATCTGAAAATCAAAATTGAAATATTATGGCATAAACAGGCCCTGGTGGTCCTGGTGGTTATCTGCACACCCGGTGCCATACCAAAAAAAAATTGGACAGCACTTACAAAATCTATGCATTGACAACATTTCCATTGGCAAAAGGCCACTTGAATCTGCATATATACCAGACTTATACATTACAATCTCCTAAGTTCTTGGGAAGAACTTGAAGTGTGCGAGGGCCTACACCAGCTAAAGAACTGGCAGGTGTGACTTCACATTGTTGTGACCAGGTAATAATAACTACAAAATTATAACAGGTCATGACACTGCTTGTAGATAGTTTGTGAAATTTTACTGCAGTCGCTGATCAAATGGACAATTGTTTCATCCTTTTCACTATAAAGGCAAAATTTGCTGTTAGCTGTTACATTTTGAGTTTTCACCTTCATGCAATTAGCTAGCAAAGCTTGTCATAGAGTTACTAAAATAAAGCCTTCAGTTTCTTACTATAATCCTCCTGATCGTAACCAACTCCATGTGGGTTTTTATTGATTTTTTCTTTCTACGTCTTTCATATATTGATCATGCATTGGCTTCTTCCCATTAATGAATTTGTTTTTCAATTGTTTCTTTTCAGTTGTTTCTTTTCTATATTCAGTCTTCACTTTTGCTGTTTTCAGCTTTCCTTAATTGATTTCCATCACCAAAGCTTCTTGGCTTTTCTTATTATAGTAATTCAGGACATGCTTTTCTTTCTCCACAGTTTGTTTCACAACAGAAGTCCTCTATCACCTGAAGCTTCAGAAGCTTTTAAAGATCCCAAATATTTGTAGCCTTTTTCTGCTGATATTCCCTTAATCAAATCTTCATTGTTAAGCTGCTTTTATTATTATTTGTCATTGCACAGTCATCATTGCACAGTCATCATTACTGCTAAGCTTGTAAGCCACCCTGAGTCTTCGGAGAAGGGCGGGATATAAATGTAATAAAAATAAATAAAATAAATAAAATAAATCAGATATTTAGACTAGATTTGACATTTTTATCCATCTATCCAGTCCTTCCTAAGGACCTGGAACAGGCAGATGTTATTGTTTAATGGTATTAAAGAGATGTAAGCTATTCCAAGTAAAGCTGTCTTTGCAATGGATGGTATTCAAATGGTGCTCCAATTCTTGTACCCAAGGCACCTATTACTATTAGTACTATCTTTGCTTTCTGTTGCCATGGTCATTCTACTTCTATTTGCAGGTCTTTGTATTTTGTTATTTTCTCCTGTTCTATTCTCCTGTTACCATCTCCAGTTACCACCATGTCCACTATCCAGATTTTTCTATTTTTCTTATTGACAATTGTTAAGTCTAGGGTGTTATGTGGCAGGTGCTTTTCTGTTTGAATTATGATCCTGAGTTACAGGATTGTATCCAGTTTCCAAAAGACTGAGATGTAGCCCTAGAGTTCCCAAAACTGTCTCCAAATTATAGCTTTTAATATGATCAAAGGCGAAAATGCTTAAACATAATTTAATCAATTGTAGTTGCCATGTTTATCTAATGGGAAAAGTAAGTTTTCCACATTATAATTATGTGAATCAGAGAAGATGAGAGTCTTACCTTTATTGACAAGAATAGAGGATGAATGCGTGGAAGGTACAAATGACTATAAAATATTAGCATTTGTCCAAGAATAGCTGTCACCAGCTAAAATATGAGAGTCAGTTCTATTTTCTAGTGCTTGCTTGGTTCTGTTTGTTTTCCAAATATTAAAAAAAGATTTCTGTTCTTCCCCTGCCTTGTCTTCCCCTCTCCTCTTCCTCTTCCTCCTCCAAATGTATTCGCTCTTCTCTTTTTTCTCTTTTCAGTACAGCTATGTATTTCTTCCATTTTATTTTCTTATTTTATTTTTTTACTTCTGCTGGGAGGAGTAAGAAAAATGTGTGACGTAGTGAAAAACTGTTTTATGCAAACAGAAAAAATATGTACTTTATTTTATAGGCAGTTTCCTTCCATAACTATTAACTGAAGTAATTTTCATCCTGGCCTTAGCTCTTCTTGAATTGCAGGTTCTAATACAAATGTATACAATCTGCATATACAAATTTATTAAATGCACCCATTTATGGGATGTAAGAATCTGTTGAAGTTGGTAACCTAGGCTGAAAAAATGGGGGAAGTTGTAAAATTTACAGTTTTGTATGAGTTTATGTGCCAATTTTCTTCAGATTAAGTCTTTTACGTCTATGTTAACTCTTTCTCTCTATCTTTCTTTCCCTCTCTTCAAAGTCATCTTTCTTTGGGAGAATATGATATAGTTTTTGGCTCTATCTACTTGCTTGCCCTAGTACCATCACGCTACTTTGGCATGCTACTCAAAATGCAAGTGAGGCCCACAGCCGGGAAAACAAGTTGTTTATCCCCAGTCTTTATTCAGATTACATTGTAATGCTAGACTACCTTCCAAAGACATTAAGCATAAGATGACTTCAGTTATGCACTGTGGTTGTTCATATTGTTCATTGTCCCCTTGAAACAATATGTCAAATGTTTTAGGAATTAGGATTTTGCACAGTGGAATCTGGAAAGCGTCTAATCAAAAGTGAGTTCTCTTGAACTTGTTCAAGGGCTTGTTCTCAGTAGCAAGTGAAGAGAATTACAATTTTAGTAACCACTAATAAATGGTAGAATTATGCTAAAGGTTTACTGGCCTGTGATATCCTCATTCGATGTTTGTTCCATTAAAAAATGGAAAAGCAAGCTGCCAATATGCACATTTTAAGATATGTATGAAATTTAACATGGGGAGGGATTGTAAGTGACCCAGTTCCTTTAAGAAAAATGTTGGTTGACAGTATTTACTAAGGATACTGATCTCACTTGCTCTTTGCTTGTTATTTGTTGGGTTAAAGTGTTTGAGAGATGCCAGAAAAAGCTCCCAATTGTCACCTCATATATAAATCAGGAATCATAAGAATTACAATGCATGTAGAAACAAGACTCAGTTTGTGTGTGTATATATGTGTGTGTGTGTCTGCATAATCTGCTTTAAACTGTAATATTATATTTTTACAATGACTTTCCCTTGATTTTTATTAAAAAATATACACTAAATAGAATAATAGTTAATCCTAATGTGGAATTACCCAGAAAATGATCTCATTCATTTCAATACATTTTATTTAAACTTATATTGATTGTCTTGACTATAATAGGTTCTGGCTATAATCATAAAATGTTTATATAGATGTAATTCCCATTAAAATCAATGGGACTTATGCTCAAGTAAATATGTACATGGTAAGGAAGCTCAGCTGCTACTGGAAATAGTAACGGACAAGAGAAAGAAACATTTGTCTATATCTTGCTTGCTTTTTCAGGAAGTTAATAAAAATAAGACACCAGAATTATAAGCTGGAACATTATCATATATCAAAATATCTTGTTCAACACTGGTAGTTTGTTAGCTATAAAATTTGCATGATGTTTATATAGAGCTAATCAATTATAGCTATAATTCATTAAGTAAATTAATAATTTGCCCAACTGCCTAGCCTTGAAGCTGCTTTTTATGGAATCAATCCTTGAGTCCATCTTGCTCAGTTTAGCTTACACCAAGGTCAGCCACACAAAGCTCATGAGGTGACAAAGCATTTACTTGGCTTCCTTGATATGTCTCTACCCCAAATTAAATTGGAATAAAATAAAATGATGCTTAATTTCCAAAGCTTCACTTGATCTGGTATGAATTCCCTTTCTTCCTTCTCTCCCTTCCTAAAAATATTCTTTACTGGCCTCCACTGATCAGCAAATGCATCATATAAGAGATGAAATTCTCTCTAGGCAATGGTCAACACACACACACACACACACACACACAAACACAAACACACAAACACACACACACACACACATATATATATATATATAGATAGATAGATAGATATAGATATAGATATAGATATAGATATAGATATAGATATAGATATAGATATAGATATAGATATAGATATAGATATAGATATAGATATAGATATAGATATAGATATAATCATATAAAAGGGATGCAGTGGGTTAGGACACTGAGCTTGTCGATCAGAAGGTCGGCAGTTTGGCGGGTCGAATCCCGAGTGCCGCATAGCAGAGTGAGCGCCTGTTACTCGTCCCAGCTTCTGCCAACCTAGCAGTTCGAAAGCATGTAAAAATGTAAGTAGAAAAATAGGGACCACTACGGTGGGAAGGTAACAGCATTCCATGTGCCTTTGGCATCTAGTCATGCCAGCCACATGACCATGGAGACGTCCTCGGACAAGCGCTGGCTCTTCGGCTTTGAAACGGAGATGAGCATCGGCCCCTAGAGTCGGAAATGACTAGCACTCATGTGCGGGGGAACCTTTACCTTTGCCTTATATATCATATGCTTTTTCACTTAGTGGCAGTCTTCTTCAAATGATCTGAATTATAAAAAATTTACTTTGTTATCAGATTGTTTAAATGAGCTAATTAAATGCAGTGGCTAAAACATCCTCAATTTTACAACTGCCATATCAGCTCAAAACTCCCAACCATTCCTAGCCAGTGATTGTCAATATCTGAGATCTTCATTTTATCAAACACACAAAAAATTTAGAAAACTTTCTTAGCAATCTATACTTTCCCACTTGTTGACATATAAATTCAGGGTTGCTACTAAGGATTCCATCATTACAGAGAAATTAATCACTACAGAGAAATTAATCCTGAGTTTTTGTTTTCTTTGGAATCATTCATTACTATTGCTTTTCCAGTATTTTAAAGATTAGGATGATCACACTGATTGCCTACAAAAATCTTTGATATGAAACTAAATTTGAAATTCCTTGTGCTCAGATTATTCATAAATCCCAATTGCCAGTCCAGCCAGTTGAGCTAATTAATCTTCCACTCCAATTAACTTTAGGATTTGCCAGGCAAAGAATACTAAAAGGTCTCAATCAGTACCCCTTAGTGTCATGCTAATTAGCATGAACAAAGAGGCAAAACTGCTATTTTCTTACTATTTTGAAAAGCATTACATGCACATTTCCACTGTAATAATACTGGTGTGACTTCACTGAAGTAGTGACTTCAAATGGCATAGGGAGGATAATATTATTTAATCTCTGAGAAGAAGGTGGGTTGTAGGCAAAAAAAACCCTCTGATTTATTTGCTACGTATGAGAAATGGGAGGACACAATTTCCTGCTCATTTCTTCTACACCTGGAGAAAAATGAACAAGACAGTTAATTATAAAGTAAAAGACTCATGTGGGACTAAAGGTTAGATTTTCAAATGTTTTCTTCCTGGTCTCAGTAAAAATTAATTTTCTTCTAGTATTAGGAATGATGCAAGCTATTCTGCAAGCTGTAAAAACAAGACTTTAAATAGCTATCTTTCTGAGTGATTGCCTTGATCATTTTTATAAAGCTAAAAAAAATCTATTTCATTTCATATGGCTACAGACTCTACACACTACTCCATTCTTTAAATCCACTTACACCTTTTTAGACCTCAGTAATTTTAAGAGCCTTGATTCCTTCCATCCTTTTCTCCAATTATAATTTTCTTACCAATTGTCTTACCTTTCCAACCTTTCTTGCAGCAAAGTACTGCCTCAAATATTTTTATTTTTCAAATATTTGCTTAAAATAGGTATATCCAGTTCATATTGTGGACAATTCTAATGCTTTATCAAAAATAATCCATGAAGAAGAGAGGAGTAGTTCATGACTAGGAATGGCCACCATAAAAAGATGCCTTTTTAAAAGGCACTTAAAACAGGTCGGTACCAAGACCTGGCATGTTACCAAGAATGGTATGCCATTCTAGTATATCATAGAGGGCATTCTACAGACACTTGGAACAGAATAGAAGGGGAAAAAAATTAAAAGATCTAGACTACTACTAGGCTCAGAGTAGTGGGCCAAAATGAACAGAATGAAATGTAACAGGGAAAAGTGCTAAGTTCTGCAACTGAGGACAAAAAAAATGAAAATGTAAATATTGTAGTTGGCTTGGCAAAATATATGTGAAAAGGTCTAAGTCTAAGGTCTAAGTCCATATCACCAAAACAAATCTAAGGTGGAAGCTAATCAGCTAATAATATGATCTGAGACATTTTTGTTCCTAAATTTGTATGAGCCAATAGTGAGCCAATAGTGAGATGTAGCTGAAAAGACAAATGCTATTTTGAATGCATTCATAGGAATATAAGAGTCTAGTTCATAAAAATAAATTCTTCCCATCTATCCTACTGTGATCCAATTCCATTTGGAATACTGTGTCCACCACACTTCAAAAATGACAGTTAGAAATTGAAGCAACATCAGAAAGGGTCTACAAAATAGCAAGAGAACTGGAAACCAAGGTCTATGAAGAACGGTTAAAGGATCTGTGTACGGTACATTTAGCCTACAGAAAAGATGACTAAGAAGTGTTTTTCCAGAGCCATCTTTCTGTCTGGCTCTCCTCTTCAATAAACTTCAACCCTCTTTATAAAGCAGTCTCCATGTTGTTTATTCCCAGCTTGGATTGGACCCTGATGAAGATTTTTCTCTCAACAACTGCATATTATGGTAAAAAAACACCTCAACCTAGAACTAAGGAGAAATTTCCTGATAGTTAGAACAATTAATCAGTGGAACAACCTGACTCCAGAAGTGGTGAATGCTCCAACACTGGAAGTTTTTAAGAAGAGACTGGACAGCCATTTGTCTGAAATGGTATAGGGTTTCCTGCCTTAGCAGGGGGTTGGACTAGATGACCTCCAAGGTCCCTTCCAACTTCTTCTTCTTCTTCTTCTTCTTATTATTATTATTATTACTATTATTACTATTATTATTATTATTATTATTATTATTATTATTATTATTATTTATATTAAGTTATATTGCCACCCATTGTGAAAATTGAAAATTTGGGCAATGAACAAACTGAGTTTAGGCAAGAAATTGTTATGTTGCAGGAAGACTGGTACAGCAGCAATAAGCCTGATTCCTAAAGTTCATTTTTACAAACATCTAATAATTTACAAGGAATTGCTTTTAAAAGCAATCAGCATTTCAGATACTACAGCTACTCCAGCTCCCATGCCCTTTAATCCCAGGTGAGGCCAATTACTAAAGGGTAAACCCTTTTTGAATCCTTCTAAGTCTTGGTAATACATTCCAAGTTATCTCTTTCATCCACATGAGGGAGGGAGGCTGACCTGGCATTTAGCAATAGCAGCTAAAAGCCTGAAGTCCAATGACCAGGCAGCGAAGAAGAGATTTGGGGCAGTTGGAACTCAGAACTGGTACAAGATACCAGGGTTGTGTTCTCCAATCAGCCAGCCTTATTTCTTTCTCCTATCTGTAAATTTACCCCTGCACCCAACTCCCTAACACCCACGAGCACTTCCCCAGGCCAAAGGGCCTCATCCTAATCTTCATTTCTCTCATTTGCATCCTTCTCATTTGCAGGGGTGATCTGTTTCCCAGGCCATTTCTTATGCTGCAGATTTTGCAGGCACTCCGTAATTGCTCACATGGTTTTTATTTTCCATATGAGACCTGAAAAAAACAAAGTCCATATTACCAAAAAAAGGTCTAAGATGGAAGCTAATCAGCAAATAATATGAGCTGAAACTTTTTGTTCCTCAATTTGTATGTTTCTTTCATTAAGCAGACAGCTCAACTTGAGTAGTAGATTTAGGGATACTGTTGAAGAACAGTATTCTCTAATAGTATCCCTATACAGTATTTGTATTTTTCTTTTATATTTTTATTATGGTAAATGTGGGTTTTCTGTACAAGCAACAAATCTTCTTTGACTACTGCCATTTGCTTTCAGTATATCAAATGGATCGTTATCAGCATTATGGAATTGTTTGCAATAAATTATTTGTGTATTACAGTTACATATTTCTGTGGAGCATAATCAGTGCAAAATTTAGAATTTAAACAATACATTTAAGATTTAAAGACAGCATACTCTATTATATTACTTTACTATATGATTTAGAACTATATGATCTTCTCATGATATTATATTTCATAACCAACAATTTGACTCCCAACATTTTAAAAAGCAAATTAAAGATATAAGATACATATCTCTTGAAAGTATTGCTCTTGGGGAAAAACATAGAAAGAAAGCAAGGAGTTTCTACAAGATGAAGCTTAGCTTTTAATAATGCTGGTTTGTCTAGAGCTGCCTTACTTAAAAGATTGAATTGTCATATTCCAAGGCTTATGCAATCTATCTGTCATTTAATTCAGTGTGATTAAAAGTGAGAGAAAAACTTGTAAATTATTTAACCTTTTTTATTAAAACCTCAGTTACAACACTGTGATTGTTAAGTGTTTGCAAGACTGGAATACAAAAAGTATGTCAGAGTATTTCACCTAAATATTTTCTCTTCTAACACTCTTCTAAATTAAAACTCTTAAAAAGTTTGCCCTACTGTACATTGAAACAGATAGAAATCCAGTTAGAGCCAAATTGTGGAAAGTGGGGATACATTTCTAAGCTGTAACCACTGTTGCCAAGAGATGACAGAAAAGAAGAAAATGAACTGTAGACAGACCACCTGTCACCATTGGCAGGATTTATGTTTCAGAAAAACTGCTTGGAAGCTATTAGATATTTAGAGTTCCGGAAAAGACTCCTAAGGTTCCTGAATAGGCCAAACACCATAATACTTGATTTCAAACACTAGAATCTCTCTCATTTTAGTCCCAGTGTGACTCTATCAAAAAAAAAAAAGAAACAAGTTTATAAGACCTGTCATTGGCAGGTGATCATGTAAAGACGATCTTGGAATCCATAAACAGAGATCGAAAATGTACACATCTTTCTGGCCCCTGCTTTCCAAGATCCTTCTGTTGTCCCAAGATGACAGAAGCTGAACTAAAAGATTTCTTAACTTCAAAATCTCTCTTCTGTCATAGAGATATGATCAACCATCTGGAAAAATAAAGGTCTTCTTTTTTTCTTTCTCCCTTGAGAAATCTAAAATGACCAGCCACATTTCTGAGAAACTGGCATGAAAAAGATTTTGCAATGCCATTGGAAGATTTGAGCTGCATCTGTCTGGTTGAGATGTGCCAAGAATGTACTAGATGACCTCTGAAGTCTCTTTAATCCCTATGATTCAAGGCAATGAACTAAAACAAATATGCAGTTAGGCTCTCAAAGATTTTTGGGAAACTTAATTTCACCATGCATTACACCACCACCACTGGAAAGCATATCCAGCATTTATCCAATGGTTGTCATGAGCATCATTCAAGTCTAGAATATAATATTTATTTCAAATTATCAGTGTATTATTAATAAACACTTATTAACAATAGCTTAAATCACTTATCTCAGGCAGATCTTAATAGAATGTAGCAATGCCTATTTACCCACAGTAGTAAATTCTTCAGGGAAAAAAAATAGTTATCTGAAAAACAGGAAATGTGTTGTTTTGGAAACTATGAGGCATAAATTTATATGTAAATGCCAAAAGATCTTTGGAAAATGGTCTGTCAATCCTACTGTAGCTCAGTAAAATATGTTAAATAAACAGTTTAAGAAGATCTATATTATCTCGCCAAGCTCTTAATAAAAATAAATGCATACAGTCTGCAGGGCAACCAAGTAGTAGTTAAATAAGGCTCTGTAGAGTGACAAAATATAAAGTAGTTCCAGAACCAGTTTCCCATATCTATCCCAAGTCTTACAAAGGGAGAAGGAAAAGGATGATCCTTCCAGGCAAATGTAGGTACCCCACCTCATTTACCCCATCTCTCCTGCTAAATAATCCCATCTTTTTGAATACAGATTTTTGGCATTTGGTGCAGGGCTTCTATGTCATGCATCTGATTTATTAGCTAAAATTTGCAGCAACCATGTAGAGTAGAAAACAGCAATCTAATCAAAAATTGTACTGTGCAAAGTCTTCATTATTTCTGCAGCTGCTAATGTCTCTACACTGTAGTTAAAGAGCTTTCAGCCTTTTGATTATCGTTTTCTATTTTTAGGGGCTGTGCATGTTGCAGAGAGAGAGTGTGTGATAGAGAGATAATCATCAGACAAGGCTGCTGGAAAAGCTATTTTTAGACCCCGATGAGCTTCTTAGCACCTTATTTATTATCAGCTGGAAGAGTTCAACTCTGTCCAGACAACTTCTCTGCTTAACTCAAAGTCCTGAGGAAGAGGGGGGGGGGAAATAGAGAGAGAATAACAGTGAGATTTAAGTCCATTAATCTGGAATGTAATCATATGTCATGACATGCGTTTTGAAACTGAGAACAGTATTTTTCTTCTGAGGTCAGATTTTCACTAAAAAAATTGATTTATTAAATTTGCAGCAGTTAGAAAAAAGAGGGAGAAAAGAATACTAAAGAATAATAGCAGAGACAATATTGATGCCTACACTGAAAGAAAATAATTTGTACAATACAATGAGACAGTAGAAATAGACAATGTCCAGAATCATCTCAATGTGTGAATAGTATACACTGTAATATGGAAAGTACTCTGTGGGAAAAAGTATCTGAGCTATCATTTTCTACATTATTAAAAAAAATTGTAGCCAATGGTAGGAGTTGCTCTGGAATGCCACCATTTGTCTATTCTTCTTGACATGTAGGAGATCAAAGTCTGACCTGACACAACCCTGACATTAAAATAAAGAAACTTTTAGTTAATGTTAACTAATGTGTCTTCTAGCACCCTTTCCCCACTTGATTCAAGACATGACTCATTTACTCCAGGTTTTCTTCAGGGAAAGTTTTTCATCTCTTGATAGCAATAATGATGGAGATTAACTTGAACCCCTTTTATTCAGAAAAATATGGCATATGAACAACCTGTAAGCCATATCTTTATGCTACAACAGTGAAAATTTTACTGTGCTATTTTTAGTCCCAGATGATTTACAGTGCATTCATTTTGGAGACACTGAGGTCCTTGTTTGATGCCATAGCATAATATGAATCTATCAAAACAAAGCTGATATTCCCTGCAGCTCTAGGCAACAATAGGAAATGAATTGCCTTTAAAAAAATTCTAAAGAACCCTTCAGTCAAAAAAACCAAAACAAAACAAGGATGTTTTTATCTTGTCAGGGAAGCAATATGTTTTATACATGTCTGCTTAGATGCAATAATACACTATATTTGGCTTGCATGGAAGCACTGCTCAAAGGAAGAAAGCAGATGGGTCAATCCAGTCAGCTAAGAGTTTGTTTGCTTATCTCACCTGAAAGCCAATGTACCTGCATGCAGTCATGGTAATAACTACCTTGCAGTAGCATCTCAAATTGTGTCCAGTAACTAAGAGGATACCTTATGAACCCAATGGAATAAGGCATATTCTGACCACATATTATCAATCAATCAATCAGAAAAGAACTGGAAGGGACCTTGGAGGTTTTCTATTCCAGCCCCCTGCTCAAGAAGGAGACCCTAAACCATTTCAGACAGGCGGCTGTCCAGTCTTTTCTTAAAAACCTCCAAGCATCTACAACTTCTGAAGGCAAACTGTTCCACTGGTTAATTGTTCTCACTGTTAGGAAGTTTCTCCTTAATTCCAGGTTGCTTCTCTCCTTGATTAGTTTTTATCCATTGTTTCTTGTCTTACCTTCTGTTGCTTTGGAAAATAAGTTGACCACCTCTTCTTTGTGGCAGCCCCTCAAATATTGGAATACTGTTATCATGTCACCCCTAGTCCTTCTTTTCTCTAGACTGGCCTGTGTTTTTGTCTCCAGGCCTTTAACCATCTTAGTTGCTTCTCTTTGCACTTTTCCAAAGTCTCAACATCTTTTTTGTAATGTGGTGAGCAAAACTGGATGCAATATTCCAGATGGGATCTTACTAAGGATTTATAAAGTGGTACTAATACTTCACATGATTTTGATTCTGTCCCTCTGTTTATACAACCAAGGATTGTATTAGTAGGTTGATGTCATATTATTTTTTAGTATGATTCTAGAAACTGAAACCGTACGAGCATCATACTCATTCATATTTTAAGTTACAACTACACAGGGTATACATTCTGACTGTGACTCCAAGAATGTGTAATGATAATTCGAGGTCCACTGATTCCTCATTCTTTTTCCAGAAGCATTTAATGACAAAATGAGTGTTGCACTTTTGCAATACAAACTATGTCTCTTGCATTGGTACTGTGAGTCACTCTGAAGTTAAGTCAAATAAATTAATGTTGTGTCAATAACAGATACTGTGGCTTGCTGTCAATGCCCCTACTTTACTCTGAAGTATTATTTTAAAATGATGCTTAGTGGTATAAAAATTGGAAAACAATTCTATGAAAGTTAGTCATATATCCCTAATGATGTCCCAAGTGCTATCCAAGATATCCAAAACCTGGATTCAACAAGTCAATGTACTCTTTTTAGTTGCATCCCCAGCTGTCAATGGGCTTAGATTAAGGAAGAAAGAGTGACAAGAACAAGTTGAACAAATTCTTACAGTATATGAAAATTTGGTGGGGGGCAGGGAGAAAACAGGTTTTGTCTTGCTTCAAATGTTACGTAGCAAGATATTTATGCAATTGAAACAAACAACAATTAAGAATAACTTTTCACTTGTGCACCATGATTGCCCACCAACATATAATAGCTTGATACTTTAGATTGAAGCATATTTCTCTCTCTCCTAAATTTTTTAAGAAACCTCCCAGGTTTTGGTAATATATAACTTTTATTGGAAAGGCTTCCTTTATTAACAAACTGTGGGATACAAATCTGCTGGTTTTGCTTGATGTTCTTATTTGCTTTAATGCTTTAATAAATATTATATTACTTGGAATATATTTTCCTACTCCTCATTTTTAATTGAATTCTCTGTATATTGAAATATATGAAACATTTCATTGGAAATTTCTCTAACAGAGCAGAATTCAAAGCGTAAGACAAAGTAAAATTCTGAGAAGATATGTAACCAGGAGTGTGTATGTGTTATGTATGCATATATGGGCCCCCACATCCATACAGGTAGTTCTCACTTTATTGACCATAACTGAGACCAACAATTCTATTAGTAAGTGATGAAATTGTAAAGTAAAACATCACGTCAGTTTTATATCGGTTCTAGCTGTAATTTTTAAACTTATTACCATGGGCATTAAGTGTGATGTCATGTGAACACAACTTGCAAATTCCTGCCAGTGTTCTCACTGACTTTGCTTGTCAGTAGTCAGCTGTTAAGGTTGCAAATAGCTACCACATAACTGCAGGACACTTTGACCATCATGACCACAAGTTTGAGCATCAGTCCTAAATCACTTATTCAGCATCATTGTAACTTTGAATGATCACTGAACAAGCAGTAGGTAAGCACATTACACACACACACACACAAACACATCCATGCACATATTTCCATCAGCAAAAGACTTCAATTGTAAAAAAAAGTAAAACAAATACCTCCAATCCCTAACCCCTGCAGCCAATCCAGAAGGATACCATCGATAGTTTCAAAACTGCCAAGAAGACCAAAAGGACCAGAACAATGCAGTATCTCCATCTAAGTTCAGGCAGAGTCAAGACCAATGCTGCCTCTGTCTCAAACCCAGTTCTGAACCTAACTGATGAATCCAAATAATCCTTTTCCTCTAAGTTATTCTGTAGCTGGTCCTCAAGCTATCTCAGTTAGCTACCCACTTCTTGCTAATCTGTCTGCAAGATCCCTAAGACCTAGGCAGATCCATAAAATGCCATTGGCAAACCATCTGATTGTATATAGCTCTACAGAGGAAAGGAGTAGGAAGTGATCTGGTCATGGCAAAGGGTTTACTGTATGGTAATATCCTCCATATCCAGATCATGAAATTGTTTGGAAGTGTCTAACCTGACTAACCATGTGTGATGGAGCAAAGATAACCTTTGAGAAGCCAATGGTTGTCATGGAGACTATGAATTCTTGGACTATTAGATCCTGTTCAGTTACGTAGAAATTAAAGTCTCCCTGTACTACCCAATAGGGAGTGCCTACCACCTAACAACCAAGTCTAGAAACTCCAAAAGGGATCCTAAGGAGCAGCAGAGCAGCCAATATAACAAAACAATTCCTAGTTTGTCCCTATACCCTAATCAAACACAGGCATTCACACCAAACTACCTCTAAAAACAGTAACTCTGACCACAGAGAAGGCATCACAATAGATCACCTTCCCACCTCCCCAGTCTTGAAGTCAATGTTGCTGGAGGACCCAAAACTTTGTTTGGGCAAATCTACAAGAGGGCAACATCAAAACCCTCCATCAGCCCAGGCACAGTAATGAATGTGAAAACTGATTGTTTGTTCATTACAAATTTATGAATGGACATGGACCTTACTACAGACAGACCTGGCATTATCAGCCCTGGCTTGAGTCCAACATCCACAAAAATTTGGCCACCAGGCCCCCAAGTGGAGATAGCTCAGTTGGGAGAGGAAGCTATCACTTGGTAACCCCAACTATACCTCACCCAGAGCAACTAACTGGAGATTTTAGCCCTGGTCCTCCTCCCACCCATAAATTAATATTTTGAATATTTTGAATTACAGAAATATTTGTACCAAAGTCGGAGGATAATTTAGTACCATAATGTTTTTTTTCAATATTTGGTAAGAAAGAGAGATAAGATGTAAATTTCTCATTTAGATGCATTGAAAAGAAAAAAGCAAAGGTTCAAGCTATCTATACTGGGCAGCAAGCAAAAATTAACCAAAGGTATGGGGACCCAAAAAATGGAATAGTCACATTTATGCTAAGTTAAATTTTCACCAACAAAATGTTTCATTTGGGTTCAGAAGCAGAACATTGAAAACTTTACCTTGATTGCTTTGATGTTCTTGACAAGCCTAGTTAGGTCCTCAGGTTGTTTATCACTTTTTTTTATTTCCTAGCCACTCTAATGAGACTATTGAATAAAATGTACATTCATTAGGTGCATTAATTGGTTGCTTGGTTTATTTTTTCACAACAAAAATCTTTCCAAATGATTAATTGCCTTCTAAAAAACAAATAATTGGAGACTTCTCTGGGTCTTCAAGTCAAGACGGAAGGAGAAAAATTTAGAATGCATTTGAGTAAGAAGATTCAATTAAAGCTCATTGAAATACAATATTTTTGAACACAATTTTCTTCATTATAGATGTTCTGTAACACAATTAGTCCTATAACTATAACTGATCTTAGATAAAAACAAGAGAAAAATGTATATATTAATTCTTGTGATTTTTTTAAAATTTTCTAAAATAAGGTTTTAATTCACTTTTCAACATTAAACAATCATACAGAAGTTCAAAATCAGGAATATTAGGAATAATTAAAACTAATATAGTTCAATAAAATGTATATAATTAGTATGCTTAAAACCATAAGCAGCTGAAAAGCTGCCATACAGAACAGTGCCTAACCACCTCAGATGAAGGGATATAGTTCATTGGCTGCAATGAATGTTTGGCAGAACAGGTGCATTTTAAAGCAAAGCTGTTACCCATCCACAAAAATTCCTGACAGGTCACTGATCTTGACAATGCCCTCATGGAATTGCTGCAAATATGATACTCTTAGAGCTTTAACCTCCCCTAGATCTTCATGTATCTATGAATTTAGGAAAAGTGTAACCACCACATTTTCAGGTGGACATAACACAAAGCTGTGATATTTATTCTATAAACTCAAGTATTAAAACCATGTCTCCTTGATCATATTATTAAATTAAGAGACTGTCAAACTTTTGTTTTTATGTTCTATTGGCTACATTTTTAGCATTACAATTGGATCTTACCATGGTATGTAGCATATCGGGCAGCTATTGCCAATGAGGGGGAATTATTTTTCCTAATCACTTGTATAAACATGTCAATTAACAGAAAAGGCAAGAGATGAAGCATGAAGCTGAAGCTGAAATGCAGAATAAAAAGGACAACAATTGAAACCTTGAGAATGTAAAACTGAGCTGACATCAGTGATGGGATTCAGACAGTTCGTACCACTTCAGCAGAACTGGTAGCTAATTTTTTGTTACCCAGGCCCAGAATGGACTTTCAGAAGTGGCATCCACACAGAGAACCAGTTGTTCACATATCTGAATCCCACAACTGGCTGACATCAACAGATTTAAGTAGAATTAGACATAGTTAGTGATTAAATAGTAGACTACACTGGGAAACTCAAATAAGTCCCAGAAAGCAATAGCAAACTCCTTCCAAGAAAATAAATGAATGAGTCCATGAAGTCTCTACAAGTTGATCTCCAGTTGAAGGAAATTTACTTTATTCCATTCATACAGGACTCCAGTTAGATCAGTTGAGTGTCTTTCTTCCCCTGAGGAAACTGAGGATAAGCTATAGTTCACATCCATTAATTCTCTTGGCATCATCTTTCAGGAAAAAAAATAAGGAAAAAAATAAGTCAAATACTCTCTTTCAAGGAAACTTTTGTACCATTAACCATAGATATTTGACATAGTATGTGATATCTCTAACAGCTGTCAGGGTTCCAGTCCCTGAACTGTCCCTACCATTTGCCAACACTGACCAGAATGGTGTTGCCAATTTTTTTTCTGAAGTTTAACATTCTCCCTGATTAAACTCATAGGATCACCCTGATAAGCTTCAGAATAATTTAAAGCACTGTAGAAAAACCATTATTGTAGTTGAGAAGTTTTGAGCAAATTGCACTCCTACTTTCTATATTCCAATGCCTCTGAAAGTAATTTTTAAAAGCATCTTCTATCATGAGACTTGTAGAGTTGGCAGATCGTCATGAACTTGATATGTTCTCATGCACAGTATATCTTTGTTCCTAGGATACATAATATAAAAGAAAATGGTTTTGGTCAATTACAGGGCTTTTCTACTCTGAAGATAATTAGAAAACTAGCCTCCGTAAGAACAAGTTGACTATTTAAAATTCCCTGAAGTAGTACATACAATGACAGGTCTTTTAATTTCACTGTGTTTAATCCACAGTTACAGAAATCTCTTCTAAAGATCCTCTACTTTGGAGACTAGCTTTATAGCTCATCAAGGCCTGGTTGTCTCCTTTATTATGAATTAAAGCTTCTCAAAGTCAACTTGCAAATGCTTTGCATTATCACACTGAATGAATCAACTTCACCCACAGATAGCCTAAAAACTGAAACCAAAGTAATAGGAATGGGTGAAAAAGTTTTACAAAGTTACATTTTAATTACAGAAACATGTAAGACCCACTTATTTGAACAAGCTAGCCTGGCCTGATGGGGGATGTTAGGGTTTTTAATGGGGTTTTTATACTGTTATTGTTTTTATCTGGGTGATTATTTAATTCCTTTTAATTTTTGTATTCTCTATTTATATATCCCCTGTTCACTGCCCTGAGTCCTTCGGGAGAAGGGCGGTATACAAATTTAATAAAAGTAAAAAAGTAAAAGTATCTATGACCTTGGTTTCAGATGTTTTAATTGGATTAGGAAGGGATTGACTGTTCCCTTGAATCAGAGGTATGTTTTACGTCTTTAAAAAAAACCCAAGTACAATATGTAACAACAGTCCAACCTACCTGAAGCAAAGAATGCATTATCTTTGGAGATCTTGCAATATAGCCTATTAAGGTGCCAGTCAAGAAACCAGGGACAATGAGTTCTAGTCCCACCTTAGACATTCAAAGTTGGATGGATGACTTTGGGCCAGTAACTCCCTCTCTCAGCCCAACCCACCAAAGATGATTGTAATGGTGGGGAAAATAAGAGGAGGAAGGAGTATTAGGTGCACTCACCCCTTTGAGTTACCTATTAAGTAATAAAAGCAGGATAAAAATCTAATAAATAAATACATTTTAGAGGTATCTTTTGAGACTGAATCTATCAGGCAACAGTTGTGTTTGCATCAAAATATTCAATACTTGAGTAAGACTAATTCTTGTATTTCTTCACATTGACCTAAACAACAAAATTCATACTATAAAAACAGGAAATGAATATCATGGATTTCTGCCATACTGTTCTTATATCAATGTCTATCATTATCTGCATCATTTCTGTAAATTGACCAAACAAATAAACCTGCTTATTTTTGTATGTCTTTTCTCTACTACTGGGTGGGGAATTCTGGGAGTTGAAGTTCACCCTGTCTTAAAATTGCCAAGGTTGAGAAACACTGTTCTAATGCATGAATCACCAGCTGCCTGCAATTAGTGCAGGTTCGCATCCCACCAGGCTCAAGGTTGACTCAGCCTTCCATCCTTCAGAGGTAGGTAAAATGAGGACCCAGATTGTTGGGGACAATTAAGCTGACTTTGTAATAATGCCGCTTGGGGGAGTGTGTGAAAGCCCTAATAAGCAGGCATATACATAGAATGAAGGCTACTGCTAAGTTTGTAAGCCGCCCTGAGTCTTCGGAGAACGGCGGGATATAAATGGAATTTTTTTAAAAAAATCAAATTAGTTGCAGGTAAAGACTCTCATATCCAAGTCAGTAGAACTACCCTATTGGATACTGACATTTTTTTTGAAGCTGCCTGTACTCATTCCAGTTTTACACATTTGTTTAGTTATTCACTCTTCTCTCTCTCTCTCTCTCTCTCTCTCTCTCTCTCTCTCTCTCTCTCTCTCTCTCTCTCTCTCTCTCTCTCTCTCTCTCTCTCTCACGCATACACACACACACACACACACACACACACATACACCAGAGACATTTTAGGTTTTTCAATCATTCTCAACGTCACAAGTTTCTCTGCAAACTCCTTTTCATCTAATTTTCTTCATGAAACAAAAATTTCTAACAGCACTCATTAGATAGAGGAATTCAAGTTCCATTTTATTTCTTTATTTCAAAAATAGAAGCAAAGTATAACCACCTTGGGGACTGTCCATAATAGGTGTCAAGGATGAGAAGAAAGCAGAATTGTGATCAAGGATTGTTCAAAAGGGGACTAACAGCCTATAAAACAGTAAGACACCATCCTAGTAATCCTGTTAGAAAATTAAAACAATGTAATAGCTTTCAATAGTGGACTGATCTGCACATTTTTGGTTTACAGTATTTCTGTGCATTATCAGTTAACAGCTGTGATACCCACAAGGAAATGAGAAATATCAGATTTCGCCATTCATAGTACCTCTGAAAAGTATTTATTCACTGCTCAACTGCCAGAGGGGAAAAGCTGAGACTCTTGCTAGCATTTTATTTATAAACCCTCTCGCCAAATCAAATAATCAAACAGCTGCAGTATTAAAGGGACACTGTGGGGAAACACATGAAAAATAAATAAAAGTCCTTCAGTTTTTCCTTTGCAAATTGTTTTGTTTTCTGATATGTTTTATATTTGGTACCTTTACATTATTTACAAAAAGAAAAGGTGTCTTTGCATTTGCTTAGGTCAACTATAGGCAATGTTTTGGCAAACAAGAACAGTGTTTGGACGATGATGTTACTTATGTATTTGGGTACAGATTGGATATTCAGGCCTGGGAGTTAACTGTGGGAGTCTTATTTTTTAAAAAGGAACATTCAGCTTGTATGTACAGTTTGGGGTTATACAGTAATAACTGCATGCAATGGAACCATTACATACTGACCTGACTCTGAGGGCTCATTATAATACCAATCACCATTCCCCCTTATGAATATGAAAAATTGGAAATATCTCCCCACAAAAATGAGTTTTAGAATATAGTTCATGTCCCTTTCTACAGTCATATGCTTTTACTTTTCACACAGAAAATTATTCCAAATCAGATCATTATTCTGTCTAATTAAACTTTGTCTATATTAGCAAAGGTTGAACATATCTACCTTCAAAGCAAGTTCTCCATACCCAACTGCAACTCCTCTCCCAAAGATACATTTTGAGAAAACTCTTTTGCATACAGTTTGGTAGCTTTGAAAACTCAAAAGTCAATACCATAGCCTTCTTTATATTTCCAGACAATGTTTGTATTGTCTGAAGGGATTTTATTATGTTTAAGGTTGATGTTAGTAATATTGATATTAGTAGTGATACTTTGTAATCATACAGTGTATATATATGTGTGTGTGTGTGTGTATGTGTGTGTGTATATATATATGTATGTATGTATGTATGTATGTATGTATGTATGTATGTAAATTACTAACAAAGAATTAAGGGAGACTGAAATGCATTTCAAACTTATTAGTTTTCATCAGTCAGCCATACCCTTCTGAGATTCGAACCTGGGCTGATTGCACATTAGGCAGTTGTTTTTACCTCTAAATAGTTAACAAGTATTTGACATATATATATATATATATATATATATATATATATATATATATATATATATATATATATATATATATATATATATATATATAATAAAGGTAAAGGTTCCCCCACACATGCGTGCTAGTCGTTTCCAACTCTAGGGGCCAGTGCTCATCTCCGTTTCAAAGCCAAAGAGCCAGCGCGGTCATGTGGCCGGCATGACTAGATGCCAAAGGCGCACAGAACGCTGTTACCTTCCCACCGTAGTGGTCCCTATTTTTCTACTTGCATTTTGTACATGCTTTCGAACTGCTAGGTTGGCAGAAGCTGGGACGAGTAACAGGTGCTCACTCTGTTACGCGGCACTCGGGATTTGACCCACCAACATGCCGACCTTCAGATCGACAAGCTCAGCGTCCTAACCCACTGAGCCACCGCGTCCCTTATAATATATATATTCAAGGTGCTGGTGATGACCTATAAAGCCCTAAATGGCTTGGGTCCGGGATATCTGAGGGAGCACCTGCTGCCGGCATCAAGCTCCCTTCGTCCAGTGCGCTCCCACAGGGAGGGTCTTCTCAGGGTGCCACCGGTAAGAGATTGCCGGTGGGTAACACCCAGGGTTAGGGCCTTCTCAGTGGGGCAGTGGGGGCGCCTGCCCTTTGGAACCAGCTGCCAGTGGAGCTGAGGACTGCCCCCGACCTCCGTTCATTCCGCCGGGGCCTGAAGACCTGGCTCTTTGAGCTCTCTGGCCCAGGCTGAGGATTAATCTTATTTTAACTGGGGTTTTATTTAGACAGGGACACATATAATTTCTTTTAAAATTTGTTTTTAACTTTTGTATTTTGGTTTTTTAATCACCCTGTAAACCGCCCTGAGTCCTTCGGGAAAGGGCAGTATATAAATGTAATAAATTATATATATATATATATATATATATATATATATATATATATATATATATATATATATATATATATTGTTTTCTGAGGTTTTCGCGGGTGTTTGTATGTGGATCTTTGGTCATTTGGGTTTTTTCCCCGCGTAGAATTGAAAGTGTATATATATATATATATATATATGGATCCTTGGTTTTTCCGGTTTTTCCCCGCGTAGAACTAAAGGTGTAGGCGCAACGTTTCGACGGAGTCCCATCCGTCATCATCAGGCTTTAGCTTCCTTCTTCTGGGAGAAGCATGTGGCTGTTAGTTCCTCTTTTTTAAACTGCCAGAGGGGGTGTGTTCTGTGGAGGTGTGCTCTAATTGGGTAGGGGACCAAGTGTGTTCTGATTGGGTGGGAGTGTGTTTTGAATGGAGGGTGTGTTCTGATTGGGTGGGGGGGTGTTCTGAGTGGATGGGCTGGTCTCAGCTGCCAGCTCCAGACCTGAGCTGGTGAGTTGTGCTGCTTTTGTTCGGCTTCGTGTTTGTGGTGGTGCCATGTTTTTATAGTGGGTGTCAGTTTGCTTATTGTGTGGTTTGGAGGGGTTTAAAGTGGCTGATGTTGCAGCTGTAGTTAGGTTTCTGTTTTGTGGTTGTGTGTCTTTATCGTTGTGGGTTCGGATTTGCTTTTTGAATGGTTGTGTGGTGGTGATGTCCCTATTTTTCTACTTGCATTTTGTACATGCTTTCGAACTGCTAGGTTGGCAGAAGCTGGGACGAGTAACAGGTGCTCACTCTGTTACGCGGCACTCGGGATTTGACCCACCAACATGCCGACCTTCAGATCGACAAGCTCAGCGTCCTAACCCACTGAGCCACCGCGTCCCTTATAATATATATATTCAAGGTGCTGGTGATGACCTATAAAGCCCTAAATGGCTTGGGTCCGGGATATCTGAGGGGGCACCACAGATTCTGTCTGTGGTCCCTTTTAAGTATGGGAGGAGGGCTTTGCCATTTTCTTGTTCTCTGTCTTGGGATTTTATGGGTGTCTCTCTTCGGATTAAGTTGGTAATCGTGTTTCTTTGGAATCCATTGGCTGTTAGTACATTAGTGAGAGTGTGTAGTTCGGTTTTTAGGTGTTGTTCGTCAGCTAGGTGTTTTGTTCTGGAGATGAGTGTCTTGGCTACGGAGTTGATCTGTGCTGGGTGGTGGTGTGAGAGTGCGTTCAGATAGCGGTTTGTGTGTGTTTTTTTATGGTAGATAGTGTGTCCTAGGGAGCCGTTGGATTTCTTGTAGACTAAGACATCAAGGAAGGGAAGTTGATTGTTAGCTTCTGTTTCCATGGTGAATTGTATTTTGGGGTGTAGGCTATTGAGGTGTATGAGGAAGTCATCCAGTTTTTCTTTGCCGTGTGGCCAGATTACGAAGGTGTCATCTACGTATCTGAGCCAGAGTTTGGGTTTGTGGTTGGATTTTTCTAGAGCGAGGGTTTCAAAGTGTTCCATGTAGAGGTTTGCGATGACAGGTGAGAGGGGTGATCCCATGGGTGCTCCTTCCATTTGTTTGTATCTTTGTCCATTGTAGATGAAGTATGTGTTAGATAGGCAGTGGTTGGTCAGATCTAGGATGTGTTTTGGGGGGTTGTATTTATTTAGGATAGCTGTCAAGGCTTCTTTGATTGGCACTTGGGTGAAGAGGGATACAACATCGAAGCTCACAAGTAGGTCACAGGGCTGTAAGTTTAGTTTACTTATGATCTCTATGAATTGGAATGAGTTTTGTACGTGCGAGGTGATGGAATTTGCATAAGGCTGTAGTTGTTTGGCAAGGAATTTGGCTAGATTTTGTAGAGGTGAGCCTATGGAGCTGACTATGGGTCTGAGTGGGGTTCCTTCTTTGTGTATCTTGGGCAGACCATAGAGCTTAGGACATCTGGATGATTTTTCTCTGGGAATGATTGTTTTCTGGATCTCTTCACTGATGGGGGTGGCTTTTATTTTTGATTTTGTGGTTTTTTCCAGGTAGGTGGTGGGATCTGTCTTGAGGAGTTTGTATGTGGAGTCTCGGAGTAGGTTAGATAATTTGGTATGGTAGTCAGATGAGTTCATTACCACCGTGGCGTTGCCTTTGTCTGCTGGCAGAATGATTATGCTGGTGTCATTTTTTAGGTTAAGTAGTGCTGTCTGTTCCTCTTTGGGTAAGTTGCTTTTGGGTGGTTTGCTGGTGCAGAGGATGTTGGTAACTTCGAGTCTGATTTTGTTGGCGTCATCAGGGTTAATTTTGGTCAGGCTGGATTCGACTCCGCATATAATGGTTTCCGTGGGAATGTGTTTGGGGGCGACTGCAAAATTAAATCCTTTAGACAGAACGTTGGTTTCAGCTTTGGTGAGAATCCTATCTGAGATGTTGTGCACAGTTTGTTTCATGTGTTGCTGTGGGAGAGGAGGGGTTTGTTTCTGGCGTTCCTTTAGTCTTTGGAGTTTATTGGTGTGTGTGTCTGTTTTGTAGGCAGTCTCTGTTTCAGCTTTCCAGACGGCGATTTGTTTGAATTTGTCCCAAAGTGTGGGGTGGATCTTGTTGCTGAGTTTGAGGTGAAGTGTGAGGAGGTCTCTGTTGATTCGGTCCAGGAGGATTTAATTTTGCAGTCACCCCCAAACACATTCCCACGGAAACCATTATATGCGGAGTCGAATCCAGCCTGACCAAAATTAGAATCAGCAAGGTCCTCCAAAAACACAACATCAAAACAGCATTCTACACAGACAGAAAAATATCCACCATCCTAAGAAACCCCAAGGACATAATTGGGTTAGAAAACCAAGGAGTATACGAAATCCCATGCACCACCTGCCCCACCACATACATCTGACAGACCAACAGAAGAATAAGTGCACGCATTGAAGAGCACAAAAACTCACTCAGAAAGGGAGAACAAACTTCATCCCTGGTCCAACACTTTGAAGCCACAGGACATGAAATTGATTTTAAAAAAACCAAAACTATCGCCAAAATTGAACATTTTAACAATAGAATAATCAGAGAAGCCATTGAGATAGAAAAACGCCCCCACAGCATGAATACACGAGATGATACCTCTCGTCTACCAGCCATTTGGAAACCCGCCTTGATTGACAGACGAGGCCCAACCACCAAGAATGATACCAGACCCAAACTCATGATAACATCACATGACATCACCACCACACAACCATTCAAAAAGCAAATCCGAACCCACAACAATAAAGACACACAACCACAAAACAGAAACCTAACTACAGCTGCAACATCAGCCACTTTAAACCCCTCCAAACCACACAATAAGCAAACTGACACCCACTATAAAAACATGGCACCACCACAAACATGAAGCCGAACAAAAGCAGCACAACTCACCAGCTCAGGTCTGGAGCTGGCAGCTGAGACCAGCCCATCCACTCAGAACACCCCCCCCACCCAATCAGAACACACCCTCCATTCAAAACACACTCCCACCCAATCAGAACACACTTGGTCCCCTACCCAATCAGAGCACACCTCCACAGAACACACCCCCTCTGGCAGTTTAAAAAAGAGGAACTAACAGCCACATGCTTCTCCCAGAAGAAGGAAGCTAAAGCCTGATGATGACGGATGGGACTCCGTCGAAACGTTGCGCCTACACCTTTAGTTCTACGCGGGGAAAAACCCGAAAAACCAAGGATCCACATACAGGCACCCGCGAAAACCTCAGAAAACATATATACATACATATATATATATATATATATATATATATATATATATATATATATATATATATATGCAAATTATTCAAATTGCTAATAAAGAATTTGGGAGGCTAAGATGATCATTTCGAACTCTTTATGTTCTCATCAGTTAGTCATACCCTTTATCTGAGATTCGAACCCGGGCTGATTATATATCAGGCAGTGTTCTAACTCCCTGAGCCACGGGTTCTTTCTCTCTTTTAGCAAGGTCCACTCAAAAAGCCTTGACAAATACTTAAACATACATTTGCCTTGCCTTCCAGCTAATAAAAGAGAGAAAGAACCCGTGGCTCAGGGAGTTAGAACACTGCCTGATATATAATCAGCCCGGGTTCGAATCTCAGATAAAGGGTATGACTAACTGATGAGAACATAAAGAGTTCGAAATGATCATCTTAGCCTCCCAAATTCTTTATTAGCAATTTGAATAATTTGCACAAATAATGAGCTGTCATAAGTTGACTATGTCCTGTGGATAAGCCCTGAGTCGGGCCAAAACAGGAATGAAAGAGTTAATTAGCAAGGTCCACTCAAAAAGCCTTGACAAATACTTAAACATACATTTGCCTTGCCTTCCAGCTAATAAAAGAGAGAAAGAACCCGTGGCTCAGGGAGTTAGAACACTGCCTGATATATAATCAGCCCTGGTTCGAATCTCAGATAAAGGGTATGACTAACTGATGAGAACATAAAGAGTTCGAAATGATCATCTTAGCCTCCCAAATTCTTTATTAGCAATTTGAATAATTTGCACAAATAATGAGCTGTCATAAGTTGACTATGTCCTGTGGATAAGCCCTGAGTCGGGCCAAAACAGGAATGAAAATGCTTCATGCTTTAGGTACAGGTGATTGCTTACATGAAAAGAGCATGGTAAGGGGAGGGGGAAAAGGAGTTATGGTGGAACCTGGGTTGTTGTGTATGAGTCATCATTTAGGAGTTATTTTTCTGTACCTTTTGATTCCTAGTACCAAGACCAGATCTCTTTGTTCTGGAAAGGTATAAAAGGTGGGAGACATCTTTCCTGGTTGTTGCCTTCATCTCTCCACCAGCCACAAAGAGAAATGTGGCCACCCAACTCTGTTTTGATCAAAATAAAAGTTGTTTGCTTGCTGAAATCTCAGCTCAGGAGTTTCTTTTGGCTCTTTTAAATTCCTGAGTAATGCTGGGGCAATTGTGAGGCTAAGTGTAAAACCTTACAGTCCATTTCCAAAACAGTGACTTTACAATATCTTATACAGCAGGCGTGTCAAACTCACAATGTCACATGACATGTCATGATGTATCGTGACTTTTTTTCCATTGCCGCAATGGGGTGGGTACAGTTTCGCCATGATGCATCCAGCCCGCGGGCTGACAGTTTGACACGCCTGTTATAGAGTCTTTAAACCATGAATGTGCCATATAAGAGTAATGACAAGCTTTATATTATCTCATTGCTGGGTGAGAACAGAAGACACTATAAGTCACGATCAGGAGCCTTCTTCATGCTTCCTTGTAGCAGAGATAAGGATGTGTGTTGCCCCTTCCTGAAATGAAGAATCTAGACACATAGTAAATATTTAGAAGGAGTTGAAAAATAAAGACAGAACTTACTTCAGACCTGCCAACTATCTTGTTTTGGCTGAGACAATTATGTTTTGAGGTGAGCCCTTTCTCCAAGATACTAGTTATATCCCCAGTGACAAACTGATAGGAGGAAACATGTAACATTGAAAGCAAGAGGTACAACCAGCAATATCTTGTCTTGGTGGCCCCTAGCTGCAGACATTGCACCTGGATGGTCTCTTACCAGGATGGAACTGAAAGTGGCCAGAAATATTAGAACTCAGGTTAATCATTATCTGTATGATTAGAAGTTAAACCTGAGAATCATTTGTATGTGCATCCATGTGGATAGATAGATCACAAATGTATTTTTTAAGCTAAGAGCTCATAGTTGAGTGTGGAACATCTTAAACATAATTTTCATGCACCTGTTCACTACAATGATGCAAGCATAATGTTAATTAGCCCCTGTTCTTCACCATTTAAATTCTCTGACTAAAATATTTCAAGGATGGTTATTAGGCCAAAAAGTGTTTTATGGAAATCAAACTTATTTCATCAAATATGTTGATTTGGAAGAAGTTACCCGTGTCCAACAATATTTGCCCTCAAGAAAATATTTTTCTCAGCTTCCCTTTGACATTTTTGCCTCCTTTATTCATCTGTTCCTTTTGCAATATCCAAATGACTGCGCATCGTAGGAAACTGTTGGACATTGCCTGTAACCAGTAATACTTTGCCTTTCTCATTAGATCCAAGACATTATGCGAATTGTGCACTCTTGTGCTAGAAAATACTTACCAGATACATTTTCCTTCTCTAAAAATCCCTGCTGACTTTTTTTTGTCTTGATTTTATTTTGAAAATGGTGTGGTATTGGCTTTTTTGTCCTAGCAAATTGAACATTTGGTTGGCATTTTTACTTATTTCTAAAATGCCATTTATATACTGTAGAGTTTCATATTACTTCAGTGCATTAGAGTTTTATTCTGATACAGTTTAGGTTTTTTTATCTGTATTTTCTCCCTGCTTTTATCTGAAAATGAAGAAAAAAAGTATGACAACTAGGTTTCATCACTGAATATAATGTAGCTCATTTCTTTATTTTAGCCAGTGCTATGCAAGAGAATGGATAGTTATATACCTGTACTTCATAACTTCAAATATGACAAGTACTGGAGAATAGCTTTGAATGGTTCTTTCTTCGAATTTTAGAACATTTTTTTCCTCCTGAACATGTATAGGCAGGAGTCTCATTTTGTAAATGTTCACAGACCCAAATATCATGAGAAGGTACAGCAATGCCCATCATTTGAAAAAAGATGCTAACCTCTGCACTACAGTAGTGGCCAAAATTGTGGAAACCTTTTGGAAAAAGTGTATTTTTGAGGTTTGATGGCTAATAACACCACTTTTTTTGAGTGGTACCATAAAATTATATATCAGTGGAAAGATAATTTAATCAAGAATGTAATGCAACATAGTTTGTTCAATAATCTGTACTGTATTCTATGAAACGTTATAGCCAAATAACCAGAAAAAGGAAGCACAATTTGCTTAGGTTGATATCACAGTAGGATTTAGTTATTGATGTTATGTATTGAAGCTGAGAGGAGGACATTTGTCAGTGTGTTATGTGATCGCTATTATTTAGTGAGCTTGTAAAACGTAATAAAGTTAAAGTAATGGTGCAAAGAGTTGACTGGCTACCCAGAAAGCGATGTAAAATAGTATTATTAAGTGAACAAGGCTACAGTTATTAAAGAAATTAGAAGAAAAGTTGGTGAAAACTTAACCAAAGGTGGAATTTCTACTGTACACTTTTCCCAAAAGGTTTCCACAATTTTGGCCACTACTATAGATAGTTCCTGTTAAATATAATATTACCAGGTCATAACAATTTCCAAAATGGTAGCTTTGTTAGCCATTATAGCAAAAAACTAGAAGTAATATTAAAGCTATAGTACATTTGTTTGCTCATTTATTATTTATGGATTTCTTAGAGAAATAATCGACTTTTCTCAGAAAATTAAGATGCAAATATGAATTCAGCTCTCAGACCCTAACTTCCCAGTAACAATCCTGGGAAAAATAACTGGCCCACAGTAACGAAGGTCAAATGGTAATTCATAATCAAATGGATCTCCTGGGTTGCAATCCAGCACTCTACATACTATGCCATACTGGATCTACATTAGACTTAATATGTCCCAGAACTCTTAGATGATAAAACCAGTAAAAGATACAAAGAAATCTGAAGAGTTTTCCATGGTTACTATGAAGTGATTGGTCAGAATACCCCCATCCTTTTATATATGTTATAAGACTATTTCATGTTTAATAAAAAATAGTCTTGGCTGACTTTCAAATTACAATAGCAATGACTTATATACCACCCCATAGCACTTTATAGTGCTCTCTGGGCAGTTTACAGAGTCAGCATATCACCCCCAACAATCTGGATCCTCAATTTACCAATGTTGGAAGATGGAAGGCTGAGTCAACCTTGAACCCCATCAAGATTGAACTCCAGGCTTTGGGCAGAGTTTCTCTGCAATCCTGCATTCTACCCACTGTGTCACCAGAGCTCTTGATGTTGTTGTTGTTCATATTCTTTTTAATTACTTTTTAGTTCTAATTGTTTAATGTATTAGTGAAAAATAGAAAATTATCCCTAGACAATATTATCAATCAACTATCAACTGGATTTAGTTCAGTAAAAATAAGGTTGAATTTTAAAATAATTGCAAAAGGTTGAGGTTGAGAGAACAATCTGAATAGAATAAGAACACCATATGAACATTTGCAAGATCCAATTCATTGCAAAACAAGCTTTGTACCCCAGTTAGAATGGATGAAAGTAGTAGTGATTAAGTAAGAATTTCAGTTTCTATAGGGTGAAATGAGTCTGGTTACATTAAAACAAATATTCTGCACTAACTATATCTACAATTCTTAACAACTTCCTTTTCTGTATCATTATTCCTCATTGTTTGCACTGATAGTCACTCTCATGTTATTCTATCATAAATATATATCCAGTCCAATGCTTTGTTTTGGCACAAAAGAGAATACAAATGAAGGCAGATATAAATGTCCCAGGGTAATCTGGGATAAACTGGGATTTGCATGATCCAGTCTGGATTGGTCATATTTTGGTGAGAAGGAAGTTCCCCGAGGATGGGCTCCAGTATGAGTCTGAAAGCTCAGAAGACTGAATCCCTGTCCCAGTGACCAACACAGATTGGATCCTGCAAAATAGAATAAATCATTCTATCCTTGTATCAGCAATAGTTGATGCAGGTAAAAATGGTATGATTCTTCTGAGCAAACCTTTTTCTGGGCAAGAGCAAGGCCTAAAATATTAGGGAAAATAAGAACCTCAAAGTGTGTAAAACCACGTCATACAAGTGACCAGAGCTATTTGATGGAGAGAGGATTTTGAGGGTTTCTGTGTACTTAAATGATATTCCTATTAACACTGTTCCATGTGCTTTCAGCACATAGTCGTGCCGGCACATGACCACGGAAGCATCTTTGGACAACTCTGGCACTTCGGCTGTGAATTGGAAATGAATATCACCCTCTAGAGTCAGACACCACTGACAGGGGAAACCTTTACCTTTCTATTTTAGAGCATTGTTTTTATACAAACTCTTCCAATTCCTTGTGACCTTATAGACATGATTTCACCATAATTGTCTGGCATATAACACATTTTCAGGTCAAAAAGGCAAGAAAACATTATTTAAATTCTCCACAATCATGGTTAGAGAGGGTCCAGGCAGTCACTAAAAGGGCTCCCCAAGGCTACAAGCAATCCTGGGCCATAATTGTCTGATTCCAGAAAAGATAGAAACAAATAGAAAAGTAGATTCTATACAACAGAGGTCCTCAACCTTCTGGCTACATGGACTAGCAGCAGCAGCAGTGGTAGCAACCTAGCTACCATGTATGTGCAAATAAAAAATACTACACGTAGAGTACTGCATTCAGTTCTGGTCATCACAATATAAAAAAGATGTTGAGACTCTGAAAAGAGTCCAGAGAAGAGTAACAAGAATGATTAGGGGAGTGGAAGCTAAAACATACAAAGAATGGTTACAGCCTAACAGCAAAATCTCCACTATATTATTATTTATCATTGTTAGAAGAGAAAAAAAACAAAAAAATCCTAAAAGCAATATAAATATTTATTTATATTTAATTTTTTACTTTCCCCTTCTTTGTTCTCCAATTGATTTACAGTGTATATTTACATAAGCTTTAGAACTCATATTCTAAGTATTGACATTTAGTAGAATTTTTTTATTTCTCTTTATCTTTTTTAAAAAAGTATTATACATGGATGCATACGCAATCTTAAGAAAGGTAAACATTTTAAAAGTGTTTACTTAATACTTACATAATATGACTGGGGAAAAAATGAATAAAAGGCTTCTTCCAAGATTGTTTTTCTGCTGTGTCTGTTTTATAAGACATACTATTTCCTATGCTTTTAAATACTATTGATCCAAGCAGAGAGGTGCTTCAGTTTTCTAACAGGGAGCAATTCTAGTAAATCTAGAAGGTATGAACTAATTTGTACTCTTGCAATGGTCTACAAATCCTGGGGAATGTGATCAATAAGCTGGTAGTTATACTTTTGTAAAGAAGTATTAAACATTTTTATAGGCATCCCAAAAAACTTTCAGGAAAAATAGGCATTGATTATAAGCCCTTGAGAAAAATCTGGATAATACATTACAGATTGAGTAGGTGTAATGTCACTGATACATTTTTGTGGTTAATTTTGAGAGTATTTATATTGCTGGAAGATTCTGCGTTCTAATTCATGTAGCAATGCTTGACCTTATACTTATCTGGAAAGAAAGATCCACACTTGATTTTGAAGATTGTCCAGCCAGTGGATTGGTGTGTTATTGGTCCTTCTGTCCTGCCATAAGATTAACTTGAAAGGAGGGAATGAAAAATGTGTTGTGTTAAACAAACCTTTTGACATTTAATATGTTGTACTGATTTCACTACTGATAGTTGTGGAGGAGCAAAACTTTGAAGAAAGAATGCAAACATAGTTAGCTGGACATCCACTTAGTCCTGGGAAGAAAGAGAGGGCAAGATGGAAACTTGATTCTTTTTAGCAAAAGAGGGATTGGGAGAAAACTTTCAGATTTTCATGATTTTGTTATTACATCAAATTAGTGTACTATGTGTTTCTTGACCTGGTCTACCTCAAAATGCTGGCATTGGGATGGCAACAAAAGGAATTAATCTTACAATGTATTTTAAAATGTGCATTTGTTTTTCACTACTTTCAGTCAATTAATAGGGATATACTCCCAAGTCTTACATGAAACAGTAATTCAGTTTAATTTGTTGTATATATACATCTTGAACTGAAATAATTCTATTCAAAGTTGGAGTCACTTGAATTGGTTCAATGCAGTAAACCTATCTGGAAATTTAATTGAAAAATTCAGTTTGAAGATGAAGTTCAGTCAAGCTATCTTCAGATCAAAGATTCTCACAGACCTTCTACAGTAGTGGCCAAAACTATGAAACCTTTTGGGAAAAGTGTATTTTTGAGATTTGATGGCAAATAACACCACTTTTTTTGGAGTAGTACCATAACATTATATATCAATGGAAAGATAATTTAATCAAGAATGTAATGCAACATAGTTTGTTCAATTATCTGTACAGTATTCTATGAAAAGTTACAGCCAAATAACCAGAAAAAGGAAGCACAGCTTGCTTAGGTTGATATCAGGTAGCTTTCCTTCATCTGATTGTAGCCAATGAGCATGAGTGTTTAGAGAGCCAATCAGGTGTCATCTTGCTTTGGCAATGAGCCAATCAGATCACAGTAGGATTCAGTTATTGATGTCATGTATTGAAGCTGAGAAGAGGACATTTGTTATGTGACTGCTATCAAGTTGGTTGGGTTTTTTTTCATTTAGTGAGCTTGTAAAAAGTAATAAAATTAAAGTAATTGTGCAAAGAGTTGACTGGTTGGGTTGCCCAGAAAACTATATAAAATAGTATTATTAAGTGAACAAGGCTACAGTTATAAAGAAATTACTGTAGAAGAAAAATTGGTGGAAACTTAGCCAAAGGTGACATTTCTACTGTACACTTTTCCCAAAAGGTTTCCACAATTTTGGCCACTACTGTAATTAGTGTGTCTCTGGGTTGATTGTGAAGGTTTGATGTAAGGAGAATGATTTTTATTGTCAGGTTTCTGTATTAGCTCAATTTTGCTTACTGGTTGTACTGACTATAGATTAGGAGAATTAAAATCCACCATATATACCCAGGTGGGATTGGGCCAGTACAGATAGTTTACTACATGAATGAAGATAGAAAAGTGACCCCTAGACTTCAAAATTACAACATCCATTATAACAATCTACAGCAGAGGCAATTGAACATTGAACTATTACCTGAAAATGGAATTATATTCTTGCTTTGTGCATTTTTGCTTATATTAATGCTGTACAGGTCAGTAAGTATATATGGGGCTGCATTTAGATTTTTAAAAAACTTTAGACATAAAGACTTTGGAAAGTAACTGAAAATTGTGACATATCCCCTGGCTTAGAATTCACGAAGCTAGAAAAATTGATGCAAAATGTGAAGTCATCTCATTTTTGCCAAAAACTAGATTCAGAGTGGCTTGAGGAAAATCAGGTAAAAGCTTAAATAGCACATCCATCACCATGAATTTGTTGTTAATGTAAACAAAGCAAATATGGGATAATGCATCATATGTCATTTTTACAGAGCTCAAGATTGCTTTTATATCTTGGGCCACAGGGGTTTATTCTGCAGAAGTGCTAAGTGGAACATCTGATGGAGCAGGTTGTTACCTAGGTAAGCTCTCACCACACTAAATGAAGACAAGCTAAGACTCAATAAAGAGTGTAGGAAATTTAAAGTAAATTCAGCAGAACCTTTTATGTTACCAGAATGTTCAGAGAGCTTCCCATACCCAATTTATGCAATTTTGGGGAGTTAATTTGACTCAGTACAAGCCTCTAGATTGCATATGAGTGCATTTTCACTTATAGAATCCCATCAAATTCTTGTGGAATCTCAGAATTCCATGGAACAGATGGGGATTGCTGGGGTTGTTTTATCTTTGGTCTTTTAATTTTTCTTGGGGTTTTTAGCGCTGTATTTCCATTGTTTTTAACTAGGGCAATTGTTTAATCTTTTTTTAATGTTTGTATTTGCTATTTTATTCTGCCCTGTGAACCGCCCTGAGTCCTCAGGGAGAAGGGCGGTATATAAATGTTATTAAATTAAATTAAATTAATTAAATTAAATTAAATTAATTAAATTAAATTAAAATTAAAAGCCTGCTCTACATCAATGTTTCTCCACCTCAGCTGCTTACTGTGTGGATTTCAACTCCCAGAATGCCCCATGCTGGCTGAGGATTTCTGGGAGTTGTAGTCCACACATCTTAAAGTTGCTGAGGTTGAGAAGCATTTCTCAACATTATCAGATTAGCCAGTGTTTACATGTGCTTTGCTTTGTACTAACACTGCTATCTTATTTGTCTCTTTTTCCCCATACCAGTTATGGAGATATGGTGCCCAAGACAATTGCTGGCAAGATATTTGGTTCCATTTGTTCACTGAGCGGTGTGCTTGTCATTGCCCTTCCTGTCCCAGTTATTGTTTCCAATTTCAGCCGAATTTATCATCAGAATCAAAGAGCTGACAAGCGACGAGCACAAAAGGTAAGATATACTGAAAGCTACAATAAACATATTTTAGTCTGATTCTACTTACACTAGCTTGCATTGGTGTTTCTATGAATATTATGCATTCATTATGATATGAATGGGGCATCCAGAATAAGTTATCACCTTTAGTCTGTTTTAGGAACTCAGGTTTTATCTCTCTTACACCTGTTTTTTTTTCTCTTAACAAGGTTAATTTGTTCAGGCAGAAAGATCCTAAACAGAAGCATAAATTTCTGAAAACACCTCAGTTGCTGTGGCAGTCATAAAGGTGAACTCAGGTGTTTTGTAACTATTATCATTATAATTATCATAATTACTTAACATCAAATTCTGAACTGTCACAATTTTCAGATAATGAATGTGAAAGCAAGCTACATTAGTGACAGGTAGGATTCTCTAAAGCTCTTGTTGCCTTTACATTTTCTCACAATAAAACGTAGTCATTATAAGTTGGTGTGTGAGAGTTTTGTGCAAAAACTAGGAGGAAGTACCATCATTTTTGGAATTTGGATCTGTCTTCTGCTTACACTTATCTCCCACTGTGCTTCTTCAGAACTGAGTCAAATTATCCGTCATCCCTCCTGGCCCTTATTTCATTATTCAAATCTTTCTTCAGATTGTATCCATCATCTGAGGTAAGGTGGTTAGCCACTCTGAAAAAGTATTTATCTTTATGCCATATCCAAATGTGCATCTTCTTTTTTATTATTATAAGTTTTATTAATTTTATACTATTTACATTCAAATATTTGTGAAGCAATGCAGTGGTTGGGTAATCAAAGGTAAACAATATCAAATAACAGGTTATTTGTACATAACTCAGGTTACATCAACAAAAATTCCCTCTCCGCTTCCCTTAGTTATAACCTAGTCAAATTAATCAAATTAATACATTTCTAATTGTATCCTAGTCAATTAAAAGAATTTTCAATATATTTTCACTAATACATATCAATATCCTGTTTTTAGGTTTTACCTACAGTAATTGCAATGAAGTAATCTAAAGTAGCCTATATTAAATGAAAGAAAGCTTACTTTTGGTTGACCCACATTTCCCTCTTTCAATAAAAAGTAATTATCCTGTCTACAAAACTTACATTATTCATTTCAAAACATTTTTATTTTTACCAATATCATCTATTTATTATCTTAACAATTCACCCCTTATATCAAAATATCTTATATCTTTCCAAATTCTATAATATATATCGATTCTAATAAGTTTCTTTTAAAAATTAAATACAAGATGAGTTTCTATCTATGTCATTACAACGAATATATTCTATAAGTCATCTTAACCGTACATCAATTGTTAAAATACTATCTTTAGATATATCATTCCAAATTCTATAATATAGTTCAGAATTATATTCTAAAAGCTTAATTTTGTTTTCCCTTACATATCTAAAACCTAAATGTAAAATCAGTTATATTTTTTAGAGATTCCCCTTAATCCATTAAAAGGTATTTTTATACTCTATCTTTAGGAATCCCAAAAAAGAAACAAGTTCATTTTTTTAAATCTAACTCTTGCCTTCCTTTTGTGCCAATCAGGCTTCCCTTTTGGAGTCTTTAAATTCTCAGATGTATCTCCCCTTCTTCCTATACCCCTTATTTGAATCCAGGGAGAGTATCCAAATGTCAGTGTCCCCTTTATAACCATTGAAGTTTTGCTTTAATAATTCAGTTTTGATGATTGATGTAATATAGTTGTCATTAGATCAGTCACATCTTTTTCTTCTTCCAATTCCATCTGGATTAGGTAGAAAGTAGTAGCTGGTGTTATAGTTGTCATTTGATTAGTTGAATTCTCAATATAGTACATTTGAAGGTCTTTAGTGTCTTCACTCTTAATATTGCTTTCTTCAGGTGCTATTGCTTTTTGACTTGTAAGTTTTGTAGTTGACATTGAAATTTGGACTTTAAGGTTCTCTGTAGGTTGCATTTGTTGTTCTTTGAAATCTCCTATTTTAGTGTTTGTTTCCACCTCTTCTATTTGCTCTTGGATTATCATTTCCTCATTTAAGGTCAGAATTTCATTTGGTGGCTTTAAGTTGTCAGATTTTTCTTGCAGTTTGGCTTTAATTTGCTGTCATTGCCAAAAAGTGGGGAAAGAAATTTTCAGGAAAGTCCCACAGGAAAATAGTTAAGGGAGTAAGAAACGTAAAGTTTCACCCAGGTCCTCCAGATTGCTTCTTAGTGCTAGGTAGGGCTTTTGGCTTTCGGCAGGGAGCGGCTTAATGATCGGCCATCTTTATGGCCAGTCTCTTCTTCTTCAGGCCAAAGGAGCTGTCCCGGATTCAAGCAGAGGGCTGCCGCCCTTCTGCGATCACAGGGAAGGCCTCCTCACTGTAGTCGCCCATCCAGCGCAATTTTCAACCCTTTTCAGGGTGCTCCAAAAAAAGAAAGAACGGACAACAGGAAGCGGACTGATCCTGCGTGTCCGGAAGCACCGCACGCACAAACTGGAAGCCTCCCAAATGTGCATCTTCACGTTCTGTGGTATATGACCAATTTTCTTAAGATTCAAAGGCTACACCTATATAGTTATATAGCTTAAGCTATTTTTCTTCTAGCATGACATTTTGTTCTGCTGGAATAGAGCATAATATTTTGTTCTGCTGGAATAGAGCATAATATTTTGTTCTGCTGGAACAGAGAATTTAGTGGTGATCCTAATACTGACTCTGTTAGAATAGAGTCTGAGAAGGACAACAAAGATGAGACAGGAACTTAAGAATGTATCTTGTGAGAACAATCTGAAGGAACAAGATGTTTAGTTTGAAGATAAAAAGACTGGGCCTGAGAGCAGATATGTAAAAAGATGTCATAGGGGAAATGATCAGGGACTAGGAAGAGAAATAATTAATTTACTTGAAGGTGCTTACTTCTTGTTCAGATTAAAGTTTTGTACAGCAGTGAAGCACTCCACCTATTGAGATTATGGGTTTTCTCATTGGTGATTTTAAAAATAAGAAGATGGACGCTTAACTGGTTTTCCTACACACTTAGAGATTTGGGCTAGATGATCCTCATAGTCTCTTCCAATTTCACAATTCTATGATTCCATGATCTACTACAGGTATAATTTGAGGCTAAGATTGCACTGCAATCATCACTTTAATGGCTAGTCTATAAATATTGGATTTCAAAGTCTAAGAAAGCTCCCATACACACACACACACACACACAAACACACACATATGGAGTGAACATTAAATAATGTTGTTCTTAGTAAACCTGAAAATATAACAAAAGACAGCTAATGTGGCTGTCTGGCATTTTTACTCCTCTGGGGAAAAATTTATGGTAATTGACTTTCTTCTAATTAGCTCTAATAGCACTTCAGCACCTCCTTCTCTTTTGCAGAAAAGGGTGAAGCAGACCTCTTGCACATCATAGTGTTGACTGATAAATTCAAGTGACAATCAGAGAGACATGATCCATAATGAATTGGATGTTTCTTCTACCTGCAACAAAGAATGACGAACACACTATTGTTAAAACACAAAAGGGGCTAACAAATGGAAGTGAGTGAGCTATAAGAGAAGGGAGAAAAAATAAACATCTGCTGACTTCCATTTCACTCTCTATCTGCCCACTTTTAAAAAATAAGTTTCTATTATGTTACATACAGTAAATATTGTATTCAGAGATCATTCTTCCATTCAAAAGCTCACAAGTTCAATGACAGGGAGCTTCCAATGCATTTCAATTTTACATACTAACTAGGCTAGGATCGGTATGGTTTTTCATAATGTGATGTCAGAAGATAACTTGAAAACTAACGTTAGTAGCGAAAGAGTAATGGATAGATGCCGAGACCAAGATAGACAATATATTTCATTGAGAGAATCATAGCTGTGGTTGGGCTTCTAGTTAGGCATTGCGGTGTTACAGACACAGAAAGACAGGGCTCCGTCTCCCAGGTTTGATTTCACCTCCAATTCGGGGTTAGCGTAGCCCTGGGGATCTTCCAGGGAATCATGGAATGTACACTTAAGGGTAGTCTGGGGATCTGCCCCTATTTTGATTATGTACTCATCACCAGTGAGTCCACTGAGGTGCTTCCAAGGTGGCTTAAAGCTGTCCTTCAGCGGTTCCACACAACGGGACTGAAGCTGAAGAGGAACAAGTGTAAAATTGGGGTCCCTTCCACTGAATTCTTAGGGTTCTGTAATGATGCTGAAGGCATCCATCCTGCAGAATCCAAGCTGAAGGCAATTCAGCTGGTACCAAGTCCCAGATCCAAAGGAGAGCTCCAGGCATTTCTGGGTCTCCTGAATTTTTACCATGCATTCCTTCCTAACAAGGCCACAGTGGCAGAGCCATTACACCGGTTCTTTTTTTTTTTAAACCCATTTATATCCCGCCCTTCTCTGAAGACTCAGGGCGGCTTACAATCTAAGAAGCACAAATCAATGTGCTTAGCAATAGCCTTCATTCTATGTATATGCCTGCTTATTAGGGCTTTCGGGGGGACCCAAGCAGCATTTTTACAAAGTCAGCTTATTGCCCCCAATAATCTGGGTCCTCATTTTACCTACCTCGGAAGGATGGAAGGCTGAGTCAACCTTGAGCCTGGTGGGACTCAAACCTGCACTAATTGCAGGCAGCTGGTGTTAATTAAGGAGGCATTAGCCCACTGCTCCACCAAGGCTCTTAGACAAGAACTCCCCATGGAAGTGGACTAAGGTTCAGGAAAATAGTTTTAAAGCAGTAAAATCACTACTGACCTCAAATTCAGTGCTTACACACTTTAATGAAAACTTGCCAGTTTGTATTGCATGTGATGCATCCCCTTATGGGGTGGGGACTGTACTAAGCCATTTGTCAGGTGATGGGACTCAGTTCCCTATCACTTACTATTCAAGGACATTGTCCTTGACTGAGCGAAATTATGCTCAGATTGACAAAGAGGCTCTCGCCATCGTGGCCAGGGTTAAAAAATTCCACAGTGATTTGTACAGCCGTAAATTCACAGTCTTCAATGACCACAAGCCATTGCTTGGGTTATTTACGGCAGATAGGCAGATGCCTCAAATACTTTCCCCTAGAATGTTAAGGTGATCCATTTTTATGTCAGCCTACAGCTACAGGCTGGTTCACAAACCCGGCAAAGACATGGGCCACGCAGACGGCCTTAGCAGGTTGCCATTGCCACATGTGGAACCAGCTCCAGCTCCAGTAGCACGCATCTTGTCAATTCAAGATTTGCCTGAACTTCCCCTCCATGCTGGGGATGTAGCTGCGGAAACTGCTGCAGACAGAATTTTAAGCAGGGTGTTGTCATGGGTTCACACAGGGTGGCTGTAAAATAGCCCGGGACCAGAGTTCCAGAGCTACTTCACACGTAGGCATGAGCTTTCAGCTCACAAAGGCTGCATTCTATGGGGGAGCAGGGTTATTGTCCCCAGAGTCACTCAAGCGCATTGTTTCAGGGGATTGGCACCATAGGCTGGCTGATTTCTTGCTTTGCCAGCACACTATGCCTTGCACAGAAACAGGCAAAAGCCCAGCACAGGTTCACTGGGGAAGAAGATTAATCACAAAATTGGATAGGTTGCATCCTGACCGGGTAGCAGCAGACACTGCACACACAAGGGGGTTGCAAGTGAGTGATGGGGTGTGGGTGCCGGGTAAAATTGTTAAAATCTTGGGACCTCTTTCCTACAAGGTGGCTCTGGATGGGGGTCGAGTCATTCGCCGACATATTGTTCAGCTGCAAAGGCGTTTTGCAGAGTGGCCACTAAGCGAGGACCTCACAGTGGGTCCGCAACCAGAGCCGGCAACCGGCAGCCTAACAGAGCAGTTCACATGCTCTGAGGACTCATTCAGTCATTTTAACGGGGAGGTGGTCATAGATGGACACAGTCCAGGAGTGCAACATGGGTCTCCTGATGGGGGAGGTCAAACTGAACAAGGCAGTAGCTTCGCTGACACAGCTACCTCATTGGACTTTGGTTTGGGCTGACCAGGAATGGCTGGCCAAAGGAACTCGAGTCAATCCAACTCATGTGAACCCAAGAATCCTGGACTTACACCCTGGATGGTATCTCTTTACTCTCCTACAATCGGGTAGGAGATGTAGGATTTTAGCCAGCCACACAACAGGCTGAAAAACAGCTTTTATCCATGGGTTGTTAGGCTTTTGAACGGGAAATAATTTTTATAAACTTTATGCATAATTGACTTGCGAGGCCGGTGTGTTGTGCAATTAGTTCACATGGTGTAATAAGATGGAGGGCTTGTGTCACTGTAAGTTGGGGGTGGGGGCATGAAGGGAGGCTCAGCCAATCTCAATGTATACATGGTTGTACTTTGACAATAAAGGTTCATTCATTCACCCAGCCCGGCGGGAGCAGCCTGGATCCCCCAGGCGTTCTGAACGGTCACATAGACCACCACAATATCTACAAGATTATATTCTTAAATAATGTGTGTATATTCTAGGGGGGAGGGGTGTAATGTATTGGGATTTTTACTTGAACTGATTCACGTGTCTGTTTCAATGCTGCTTAAGGTTGCTCAATGGTGTGTCTGTGTAAAGGTCACTGACTAAGCCAGACTTGTTGTCTCCAAGAAGATCATCGGATGATTTGGGGCGGGAATGGGTTCCTTTAAACCTATTGGCCGCCGCCTAGTGGCCAACTGTATAAGTAGCTATGTAGCAGCCTCTGTTTTAGTTCTGTTCCTGTTTGCCTGAATAAAGCATATTCTTGCTTGCAACCTTCCATCTCGCTTATTGCCTGCAAAGAACTGGCTACACAACAATAACAATAGCACTTCACTTCCTTAAAATAGTCCTTTTGATCACACAGACTCTAAAAATACATACTTTTCACAGAAAACAATTTTATTCTAGAGAAATGATACCCCAATTCCTTATGATTTGCATGATTTTATCTGTTATATTTTCCTGTATGTTGTCTTTTACTTTCCCAGGATCAGTGAGCTACCTTAAAGATACCATACTGTATCAGCTGTCCAGAGGGTTATTTAATTCCTGAATCCAGGAATATTTATACTAAAACCCCGAAGTAGCAATTATTACAATCACTTCTCTATTTTTCAAGTTGAACTCTATTTTGAGTGATAATATGAACACGTGGTTTTCTTCTCCACAATATAAATGTGGTTAATTGCCTTCTTCTGGGATGTTTTTTCAACATGCTAGTCTAGCTACAGCCATGGGATTTCTTCATAGTCTTCCAAAAAGTAATAGACAGATTTGACCGTGCTTAGCTTTTCAAGATCAGTATTCAGAGTCAATATTGCACATTATTTTTTATGTAATGATCAAAATTTGTTCCCTATATCTTAAAGGGAAGCTTTATCAGCTCCTCTTATTAAGCAATAATATACAGTATACTGCTTTAGCCAGCAGATATATCCATGCAAAAATCCTATATCTTTTACAATATAGTTTATAAGTAACATCAACCTTTGAAATATGAATTCAGTGCTTAGGTTAAACAAAACTGTATTCCCCAACCTGCTTCTTTCCCTATCCAAAACTGTCAGTAATTTATAATCCCCCAATACACTTACTTTCTGACACTCAATTTTCTTTGTTATTAACTTCATGCTAAGGTGATTGATTGCTGGTCTTACCAATGTTGTTCTCTCTCTCTCTCTCTCTCTCTCTCTCTCTCTCTCTCTCTCTCTCTCTCTCTCTCACACACACACACACACACACACACACACACAATACTTTCTCATCATATTTAAATTTCTAATTCTCACTATGCTGAAATAAATTCCTGAATTAAATAAACTATACTATGCATAAACAATAGAAGAGAACATACATAGCTCAGGAGCTGTGGAGTCCTTGGTGCTCTCTAAGCTCAGAGACTCTAAATGTAAATAGGCAAATAATTTTCACACAGCAAATATTCCAGTAAACATGGAACCAAACCAATTCATTAAAACCTATTTGAAGATGCTGTGGAGAGTACTCATGAAATTTGAGGAGTTTTATACATCTTACATCCCACTTTTTAATTATTATGTTTTCCACCATTTGCAACTAGATAAATAACTAGAAAAATAACTAGAAAAGTGCTCATTCCATATTGCTATCAGTTCTGGAATGACTGGCTAACAGATACTTTTAAAATGATATATTATTTATCCACATATAAACCTTGGAAGGAATCTCCTTTTCTTTTGTAGATTTGTGTTGTTGTGTTATTACATTAAAAAGAAAGCTTATAGTTTTATCATAGTTTTGTATCCATATTTCTATGAATTCTTCCTTGCTTTTGTATAAAAGAAAAAAGAACTTGAAAGAAATTTTACATCCAGAGGCTGATGCTTACCTTATTAAAGATATTAAAGGGACATGATTTCATGGTTGAATTCATCTAAAGTTCTTATAATCTGTGGGGGAATGCAAAGCCAGAAGTCTATCAATTCAAGACTGGAATGGAGATGTGAATGGAAACAGGCAAAGAACTGATCATGCTGATCCTCAGATCCAGAAACCAAGGTGAAAGCAGGGCTGGAGCATGAAAAACTATGCAGGGACTTCGAATGGGAATAAGCAGCAGAATCTGAAATAAAATAAGAAGCTGTTCTTTGGCTTTTGAGACTCAGATGATGAGAAAGTCAAAATAGAAATCAAAACAAATCAAATCCATAAAGCAGGATAGCTGAGGAATGGATCTACAATGCCACAACTGAGTGATCATGAAGTTGAAAACAGAGTTCATGATACACTGTTCATGGTATCTATTTATAAGGTATTTCCACACAACATGGTTTTCGCTCTATTTTCACACTCTCATTCATTGATAAATTCTTTTGAAACTGAATTTTCATTACCTCCATTTCAGTAGCCCTCAACTTTTCTAAACAGTCCCTCCAGGCAATGATAAAAGGCCTTAAAAATGAATTCAGTATCCTGTTCATTGAATTGTCCAACTCCAACTCCATAGTAAAATTACTATGCCTGCAGTCCATGAAAAAGAATTGTTGCCACTTCTCCACTATCAGCAATTTTCAAAGCATTTTGTATATATTTGGCAAACGAAAAAGAGATACAGAGCAAATGCAGATGTTATGGTGTCGAGCCTCTCTTTCTCTTTTTTCTTAATGATCCTGGTTACAAAAAAGGTTATAACATCACTTAAGGACCACATTGTTTAACAATGTTCTTATTGTGGTGCCTAAGTCCAGGACTACCTATATGGGAATGTTGGGGAAGAGAGAGAGGAGATAATGGCTTTCTTGAGCCCAGAGGCTGGAAAGCAGAATGAGGCAAGAGTTTATTGCATACTATATAACAGGGGTGTCAAACTCAATTTCATTGAGGGCCGCATCAGCATTGCAGTGGCTCTCAGGGGGCCGGGTGGGTGTGGCCTGGGTGGGTGTGGCCTACTGGGTGGGCGTGGCTAGAGTGCATATGGCCTACTGGGTGGGCGTGGCCAGCTCTACATCGTTAGCATCAAGGGTGCCTATGGGGGCCCGGGCAGGAGTGGGACAGATCTGAGGGTCTCTGGCAGAAGGAGGGTCTCTGGACCAGGGCCAAGGCAGTGGGGGCCGTTCCCTCACTGTTTCCAGGATGGTTTCGCGGGCCACATGAAACCACTTCGCGGGCCGGATCTGGCCCCCGGGCCTTGTGTTTGACATGTCTGCTATATAACTTCCTTGCTATAAAAGCATAGTATTTTACACCAATGTGCAACTGATTCACGATTGACTTGGAGAAATAAAATTCATTTCACTGATTAGGCTACTTTATGCCTGCTTTAACATGGTTAGGTTGCATCAAATGCTGAATAATATCTTGCTTGCATTTGGGTGCTGAAAGATGGGTAAAGCAACAGCAAAACCAAGAGTAAAACAGACAATGAGCAATCCTAGTAATGCCATTTCATTCCCCCCCCCAAAAAAACCCCTCTGTTTTACTCTAGTTCCAGGAAAAGTAGCATTAAGCCAGGGAAAAAAAACAAATGCTGCTTCAGCCTTCAAAACAAGGTAATGTAATGAGTGCAGTATAGGTCAAGACCTGATCCAGGAGCAGTGCATGGATGGGCCCTTACTCTTATTGAAGACCTGAAACTGTACACTAAGTACTGATACAATAATAAATCAGGTAAATGGAGACAAAACATGAAACAACTATTCCCCAAACTGACTCACAGTGGAAATGAATTAGTGAGTGACCTGCCTGAATTAAACATTAAGATATGTTGTCCAATCCATGTGTTTAGACATTAATAATTTGCTAATTTAATAACAGTCCATTGATAACTTTTGTAAGGTTCACTTCAGTATAATTGAGGATGAAGGCAGTTCATGGACTTTTTTAGACATGTTCTTTGTTTAAAACATTATTAGGGCACAAAGTTATTCCCTAAATAAAACTACTTGTGCTCATTTTCAGTACTGCAAAAAACTTTTAATTTCATGAACAGTCATATAACCTATAGTACAAAAAGAGAGAACTCAACAAATCACAACTGATCTAGAAAGATTGGAGAAATGATTATTTCATGGAGACAGGTCTATTTTCCTCCCACAGGTTCTTAAGAACATAGAACACTTTAAAAATAAAACAAAAGCTTCCCATACAAAACCTAGCCTCCAACCACACATAAGATATGCTCCCAAATGTTTTCCAATCCCTCATCCCACCCCATTCCCAAGATTGGCTTCCTGGTGTTAAATCTATCAATTGGGAAAATGCTGTAATAATTTCTAGGACTGTGCAAAAGAACCTCTTTCAAGTATTTAAGGATGTATTGTTTTCAAATTAGCATTAACATTAGATCCTCTTATGCTATGTAGCATTTCTGGCCACAAGAGATCTCCAGTATTTTCAGTTTGGGGCGAATACATCAGCCTCTTCCCATATGATGTTTAAAGTTTTTACGTCTTCTACAAATGTTTTTTTAATCATTTATTTTGATAAACAACCTCTTGGTCATTTGGCAATGGGTGTTTGTGTGGAGAATCCATCTCATTGCCATCCTGGGAATTCAATTATTTTCCATATGAACTATATTGTTTGTTTGTTTATTCATGTCAGAAGAATCACAATTAAAATAAGTATGGAGTATATGACCTGCAAGGTGAAGTCTTCTGCATGCAACTATGTTCTGTAGTTTGCAGGAGAAACTCTTTGGGCGCACTTCTCCATTAGTAACATGGTCAATATAGTGAATCTTTAGGATTTGACAAAGACATCTTTGTTGGAAGATGTCGAGTCTCTTGTTCATACTCACTGATGCCTTCCAGGTTCATTGGCATAAATAGTTGTTGGGGTCACTATAGGCAACTTTAGCAAGGCAAGCAAATGGAATTTAAGTTTCAGTGATATAGGTGACAAAGACCAGATTTTATTCATCCTCTGGAAAACAGACGTTGCTTTTCCATTGCAGCATTTGATGTCTGTCTCTGCATCTCCATTTTGTGCAATTACACTACCCAAATAATTTCAGACTATTTTCAAATAGTTGAGACTGCTTCTGAAGTTGAGTCCATCTTTGTCTCTGCAAATCTGGAAGAAGATGCAGCTGCTTTAATGATGCCAAAATTTCATTTTCCCCCTAAAATCCAAATCAAGTCTTTTGAAAATTTCTGCAGCCCCGATAGTTTCAACATGCTTAGGATGTTGTGCCTTATGAGAGAAAGTTCTTGCATGGGATTTGTATCTGAAGTACAGATAGTCCTCGACTTACAACAGTTCATTTAGTGACCTTTTAAATTTACAACGGTACTGAAAAAGGTGACTTCTGACCATTTTTCAGACTTCTGACCATTACAGCCTCCCCATGATCACATGATCAAAATTCAGATGCTCGGCAACTGGTTCATATTTTATGACAGTTGCAGGGCCTCAGGATCATGTGATCACATTTTCAACCTTTGGACAAGCAAAGTCTATGGGGAAGCCAGATTCACTTAACAATCATGTTACTATCTTAACAATTGCAGTGATTCACTTAACAACTGCTGTATTTGTAAGAAAAGTCATAAAATGCGGCAAACTCACTTAACAAATATTTCATTTAGCAACATAAATTTTGGGCTCAGTTGTAGTCATAACTCAGGGACTATCTGTATTGAAGAAAAAGAAAGATATGATTGAAAGGATGTACAGTATTCAAAATAAAGAAATTATCCAACTTTTTCCCCATATCTATCCACCCAATCCTCCTTGACACACAGGTTCCTCTTTCTCCCCAGCATACTGAAACTTTTACTGCATTAGCCTTTGCCTTGCTCAGATTGCTCTTCTTTTCAATTAACCAAATAGAAATGGTTCAATGAGCCATTTTTAGTGTAACAAATCACATTTGTTTGTTCTATTAGTCCTTTTCAATATTGAAATAAATTTTTGAAAGGAATGACTATAAATTAGATTTAATATCACTGAAGGGAATAAAGGAGATTTGTGAATTACAAGACAAAAGGGGAGAAAATAATACTGATTGCAAAGACCTCCTATACAGTAGGCCATCTCTATTGCCTGCTACTCCTTAATGTCTTAAAATGAAAGGATGTATTAAACACTTTTGAAATGGTTCACCTAATCTGCCCCTTCCCCCAAGGGATTCTCCATAGCTCATTCAGTTTATAAACTAATTCTGATTCTACAAACACATTAACACACTCTCAGCCTTACAGGAGAATCTGAAGTTTTTAAACATAAGACCCAATATTCAGAAATATAGACTACATCATACAAAAAGGGGTATCTTTTACAATTTAGTCAGTAATCTTACCTTGAATAAAACTAACATTATTAGTGTAAAGAAGTGGTTAATGTGTCAAACCATAATCAGAGACAGTTAGGATCAAATATAATTTAATTATCTTGCAGCTTAACCTATCTCTCAAAGGGCTATTCTAAAGATAATTTTCATGGCAGGAGGATCAACATGATTGCAATCTGACTTGCAGAAGATAGTAGAAATAAATGACACAGGAGAACTTGTTATTGCTTAAAGTTAGCATTTGTTTAAGAAAATTACAATGTGATACAATGTGATTATTTATGGCAGAATTCATCATCTTTGCTAAGACTGTAAGAATGATTATTATTATTACTAAAGGTATTGCTACATTTAAAGTTAAAGATTATAGATATTATGGAATGTACATTTAATATCAATGCTTCCCATTTTCCTTTCTTCTTTATACTGCAGTATAGAACTTTCATCATTTCCTTGGAATACTATGATTTAAAAGACAATCCATCTACTGTATCACAATTATTTTAGCAATTTCTTTATGTAGTTCTGAGCTTGGTGGCTTTCTTGTGGATATTTTATTACCAAACCCGTTAACATTATCAATGGCCTGATTACGTTACCTGGTTTGCTAATGAAACATTTGCCAAAAGACTAGCAAGCTCAGAGAGCACCAAGGACCCCTCAGTTCAGCTTTTGGCTATAAATATTCTCTTCTAGCTAGAATCTTTTAGAGCTAGGTGTAGTAAGAATAAAATCCATAACAAATCAGGTGGTACAATATTTGTCCTTTGGTCTTCAAGATGGCAGCACACTGCATATACTGTATTGCAAACAAAATCATTTTTGCTAGCCAGAAGTCAGCAAAGATTTGACAAAACAATGTCAGAGTAGATACAAAAAGTCAGAATCCAGAAAAGAAAGCTAAAGGAAAAAGAACAAATCCCCAATGTATTGGGTTGAATTAGCTCTGAAGGAATGTTTCAGTTCAACAAAGCTACAGTAAAATCAAAACAGCAAAGCATATTTGCAAATCTAAGTGAGAATCTATCAAGCCCCTAACAACAGAATATAATCCAAAAAGACAGATTCACAGTGAGTCTCATTAGTTAGGCCTCTTGTCAAGAAGGTAAAGGATTAACATACAGAATCCTGGAAACTGATCTGTAGTGTTCATTGATTGGTGAATTCATTAGTCAGTTGAATTTATGTTCTCCCAAAGTGCAGGACCAGAGTTAACTTTCCTTTTCCCAGATATGACTGACCCTAAAATATGCTCACTGCTGGTAATGTTTTGAGATACTCCTATTTTCTCCAGCCATAGAAATCACTATTACAGGAACCATTTCAAAGCAATAAATCAAATCAGTGACTTTAAAGATGTTCAGATTGCTTTGTTAATTCAATGATTTTTTTTCCTGTAGTTCATGGTATTATTAAGAGAGAGAGAAAAATAAAGAAATAGAGATAGATGGGTGACACTAAGTAGATTGGGTTTTTGGACATTGACTGTGAGCAATTGGCCGATACCTTACGAGATCATTAAGATTCTATAAAAGAATCATGTAGAATGGAGGAAGAGGAAGGGGAGTAAAAAGGCTCCTTTCTTCAGTCTACAAAGACCAGTTCCATCAGTTGTATTGTATACTAAGAATAAATTATATTATATTACCTTAAATTATATTATATTACCTTAATTAAATTATATTACCTTAAAACAATTCCATATACACTCTAATGCATATAGAAAAAGCTAAGAAGTCATGATATTGCATATCTATGATTTTGCTTTCCAGTTAATAAGGTAAAGGTAAAGGTTCTCCCGCACATGAGTGCTAGTCGTTTCCGACTCTAGGGGCCAGTGCTCATCTCCGTTTCAAAGCCAAAGAGCCAGCGCTTGTCCGAGGACGTCTCCATGGTCTTGTGGCCGGCATGACTAGATGCCAAAGGCGCATGGAATGCTGTTACCTTCCCACCATAGTGGTCCCTATTTTTCTACTTGCATTTTTACATGCTTTCGAACTGCTAGGTTGGCAGAAACTGGGACGAGTAACAGGCGCTCACTCTGTTACGCGGCACTTGGGATTCGACCCGCCAAACTGCCGACCTTCTGATCGACAAGCTCAGCGTCCTAACCCACTGAGCCACTGCATCCCTTTCCAGTTAATATGAATGATCAAATATAATAACCAAATTAGCCCTGAAAGTTAATTTCACTAACTTATGCTTCATGTGGTAGAAAACAAAAGGAAGCTACACAGCAATCCAGATAATGAGCACCTGCAGAGTACACAAAATAGCACAAAGTAATTTGCTCTGCTTTAAAAAAAATTAAGAGTGAGTTTTAGAACTGCTAAGCACCAAATTTATCTTGCAAAATTGGCTGCCAGCTGAGTAGATCAAGGCTAGCCTTAAAACATCATATGAGTTAGTAACAAGTCTGTTGATCTCCATCCAAAACAAGTTCCCAGACATAGAAATGGAAGGAAATAGTCCTGAAATATTTTAAATGAACTTATATTGAATTAAAGAAGAAAAAGATATGAAGGAGAAAACAAGCAAACAATTTAAAGTGCGAAAAACCCCAGGGAAGTGATATTAGTCTAAATAAAATGCATTATTTATTTATTTATTTATTTATATACCGCCCTTTCCCGAGGGACTCAGGGCGGTTTACAGGGTAATTATGGGTGATCACAGGATCAACCAGATATTTAAACTGGGTTTGGCATTTTTATCCACGTATGGAGTCCTTCCCAGAGAGCATTGCAGCATGTAAGCTATACCAAGTAAAGCTGCCTTTTGCAATTGGCCGATGATGATTTTGTCAATGCTGTTGGTGCTCAAGTAATGCTACAAATGTTTTGGAATTGTACTCAGAGTGCCTATTACTATTAGTACTATCTTTGCTTCTTTTTTTTCCACAGCCATACTGCTTCTATTTGCAGGTGTTTATATTTTGTGAGTTTTGCCAGTTCTTTCCAAAATCTTTCCTTATACTAAATCAGATTGGTTAGTCCATTTAACTCAATGTCACTTACATAGACTAGCTGTAATTCGCTAAGATTTCAAAGAGAAATTTCTTATGATATTCCTGGAATGGCAAATGGGAGAGGGGGCTTGCATGGGAAGCAGATGTTCTTTTACTGAAATATGGATCCTTATCTACAAAGTGAAACACAAAAGAACCTTGTAGGAGGTAGCCAATGAAGTTTGTTAGCAACATTGCTAAAGTGAAAGTAATTAATGCTAAGATTTATTATTCCAGCAAAGATATTATAACATCCAATAATTTTTGAAGGATTAGTTTGGGTATATATATATATATATATATATATATGGATCCTTGGTTTTTCGGGTTTTTCCCCGCGTAGAATTAAAGGTGTAGGCGCAACGTTTCGACGGAATCCCATCCGTCATCATCAGGCTTCTGCTTCCTTCTTCTGGGAGAAGCATGTGGCTGTTTGTTCCTCTTTTTTCGAAACGTTGCGCCTACACCTTTAATTCTACGCGGGGAAAAACCCGAAAAACCAAGGATCCACATACAGGCACCCGCGAAAACCTCAGAAAACATATATATATATATATATATATATATATATATATATATATATATATATATATATATATATATATATAATGCATTTCTCAGTCATTGCACTTTTTAATTCATGTTGCATACTTCCATTTATTTGACAATGCCCTGGGCTAATGTGATTTTGAAGGTGTAAAACGTTCCCTCCATCCTCACTTTTTTTCAGTACATCTTAAACATTTTGCACAATTTGAAAGTCAATCTATGAATGAGTAAAAGTTAAATCTTGTGGGCTATTGGTATTTAAATTGACATATAAAATAGCTCCCCAGCAATATTTTTTGCCAGTTTCAGAATGTATTACTTTCCAATCATAAACTATCTACCAAGCCACTTCCACTGTATCCTTCATACCTTTTCTTTTGCAAAGCCTTTACAACACTCACTTTATTTTATGTAATCAGATAACTACTGTATCTCCTTGACTTGTTGACATGGATAATTCTTCCATCTCTCCATCCTTCTCACCCCAATCCCACAAAACTTTATCCCACTTAAGAAAAACCGCAAAGGTAATATTGATGATTCTCAAAGGAAAAGCATCGTTCCACATGCTTAAGTAATTACATTAGTTTTCTAACATAGTATTTCTATACAGTAATTCTTGTTTTGTTTTATTTTATTCATACACTGATTACACCTCTTGGTTATTCAAGTCTTGAAGCTCTATGGCCATTTCTCAATATATATCTTAAAAGCATAAAATATAAACATTACCTTAAACTTAGAACATTAAAAAATTGTGCAGAATAGAAACTTTGATTGCAGTATAAGGTATTGATATGATTCAGACATCACATGGTGCACTTGCTTTTAGTCATGGGGAAAAAGCATTTTGCTCTTCAGTCTTCACATCTTGCAAAATCTTCTCTTCAAAATTATTTTGAAACAAATATATATGATTAATGCTTGATTTGGGAACCTTTATCTATTTTCAGATTTTGCCTTTCTATTCCTATCACCGTCCTAGAGCATTACAGAAATTAGAAGATAAGCTAGACCCAAGTGCAAACTCATGCCATGTCAAGTTTAGTAAGAAAGATGGGTTGGTTATAGTACATACAGTACTATTTCTGATGCCACATCAAAGCTGCAACCAACCCTTTCATAGTTGTTATTATACTGTGTTTCATTACACTGGGGGGTCTTCAAACTTGGCCCTTTTATGATTTGTGGATTTCAACTCCCAGAATTTCTCAGCTAGCAGTCCATCATCTTCTCCATTGTATGTATGGGGATAGAACTATTTACAATAGCCTTAATTTATGATACTGTTTCTATAATTTGTTTAAAGATTAATGTGAAGAAAGAAAAAAGTTCTATCATTCAAAGAACTATTTTACTGCTTGGTAAATAAACGTTTCTCAATACTCTCTATTTATTAGCATTATTCAAACCTCCTTTTCAGTATATCTTGAAAGCAAATGTTGAACTGGTCCAGTTTTGATTGTGAAGCAGCATAACCTTTAGCTACTTCAGTTTTTTGAGTTTATAGTATTTTTGTGATAGGCTATTGTGCACCAATTTCCATTTATATTTGTAAACTTTCTTTGCTACCACTTCTACTTTTTTCTCAAAAAAAATTTTTTGAATAATTTGATTGCAAGCATAATGACTCCCTGACAACCTTCCTAAATGATCTTAGGATGAAATGGAAATTGTGAAAAGATCTGATACCATAAATGATATTGTAACTTTTAGGGAAAACATGTGAGGAAATATGAAAATGCTGCAATAATACCAGTAAATAGTACCTGTGTTTTCTTCTTTTTGTCTATTTTATGATTAATGAAAAACAGTAATATTTCAGCCCTACAATCCATGTCCCCAGAGGCTGGGAGAGATGTGATAGCAGTTGGCAAAGGCAAAAATGAAGAGTGATGATGAGATGAATGTTTAACACTAGATTTATGGCATTATATTGCCTTGGAGAAAGATGTCTCACACATCTGTCAATAAAAGTGTCAGTAACATAACAGATAGGCTGACAAATTCTAAAAATATTCATTTGTCTAACAAAAAAAATCAATGCCCAAAACAAAACAAAAAGAGAGGTGCATGGGACAGCATACGGAAGTAAGATCTCATCTTCTGAAAATATCTGGACTTATTATAATTGATGAAACTGTCACAATCACAGTTAAATACCAAAGATATTTCAGAGTTCACTCTCTGAAGCTCTGACTCCATTCCCCTAATTTACTAATAAGAAAGAAAAATCTCAAGATAAGCCTTTAAGATTGTATATTGATCTAAATGTAAGCTATAAATAAAACATTAACATTCTTCATATCATCAATTCAAAAATAACAACAGGTTAATATAGTGGATTTCTAGATTACTATCCAGATTCCTGGAAGAATTAATTAATATTGCTAATTTTTAATAACAGTTGATGTAAGTCTGCTTCCAGAATTATAAAATGGAACTATTTAGAGTCTGAAAATCAAGAGACTTGAAACCTTCTAAAAAGGATGCTGGGTAAGAAGGCTGAAAGTAAAAATTAAAGGTGGTCTTAGCACCAGCCCAGGAGCTTATGGGTCAAGCAGAAGATTTTGAAGGAAATGTCTGAGAAATCTGAACATATCTTGAAGAGGCCCAAGAGGGAAACTTTGAGAATAAGCTCCTAATTTGCATACATTGGCATTTTGTGTTTACAGCAAAATATGAAGAAGGATTCTATTGAAAAAGAGAGCAAGCTTCGGGGTTTTTTTAGTTTTTTCTTCCAATTTTTCACCTTATGTTCAATTATGTGGGATTTTTATAAATGAACTTTAATTTTAAATTTGTATTAATTTTATGGGCATTGTTTAATCATGTTTTAATAATTTTAATTTTTGTATCTAGTTTTTATGTATTGCCCTGTTCACCGCCCTGAGTCCCCTGGGAGAAGGGCGGTATATAAATTAAATTAATAAATAATAAATAAATAAATTACTTCAATTACCTTCCTTTTTCTCTCATAGTGTTTTGCCCTCATCTTGAGGTTGTTACCTTATACCCAGCACTGTGCATTAAGATTGCTCTGTATCTAAAATGGGCTATTTAAGTGCTCACAGAATATAAATCTACACCTATGTCTCCCTCTTTGGTCAACAGAGACAGGAATATCGTTTACACTGCACATCATCTATGATTTAACCTAAAACTTCTTCACTGTCAAGACTGACCCAACACAAGACCCATTTAATTGGCAAAATAAAGAATGCATGAATCCTGAGATATATATTAAAAAATCACATACAGACTAACAGAAGTTTAAAGAAAAATGCCAGAATATTTTGTGTTGCACATATAGCTTCTCATGACCAGAATTTATATCAAAATCAGCAAAAGATGTTCCATCAAAAAAAATTTAGTCATGCAGAATGTCTTTCAAGCAGTCCTTTTCTTCATGTATGTCTGATGATTTAAGTGTCAAGCAGCATCAACCAAAAGTAAAAACCAAAGGCAATTTCAGAATTTTTTTTCCTATCGGCTCTCTTGTAAGGCAGCCTCATACCATGTGGCATAGAGAAAGCATCTCAGGCTTCCTAAACTATCATTTGCAATAATTAAGCCCCATTCTAGCTGGGATGTGTAACAACGCCATAGAGTGGAATCATGAGCCAGTGAAATAAGTCTCCATGACAACTGGAGCAAATGTGTTGCTGAAATGAACTCCTATTCCATGTTTGGCAGAAGACTGGCATTGGCATGTTTTGCCTTTCTGCCTTTGGTATAAGGTTGTGTGTTCTTTGTATAGGATTTGGTTATACATGCATCTTTAAGAGAGCTAGACTTATGTACTTGTGAATTAATAAAAAGTAAAAAAAGGAACACAGATTTTTAGAAAGATCTTATCAAATTTGATATACTTTATTATTTATAAAACTTTTAAGGCCTCTATTCAGGAAATTATAAAATTAATAAATCTCTATGATAATAAAAAATATCCTAGCCAAAATATTAAGTGGGTTGTTTTTTTAATGATTTATAGCAGAATAATAGAATGAGAGGTCTTATTGGAAGTCTTCTAGTCCAACCCCCTGCTCAGGCAGGAAACCCTATACCATTTCAGACAAATGGTTCTCCAATCTCTTTAAAACCTCCAGTGTTGGAGCACCCACAACTTCTGGAGGCAAGTCGTTCCACTGATTATTGTTCTAACTGCCAGGAAATTTCTCCTTAGTTCTAGATTGGTTCTCTCCTAGATTAGTTTCTATCCATTGCTTCTTGTCCTGCCTTCAGGTGTTTTGGAGAATAGGTTGCCCCCTCATCTTTGTGACAGCCCCTAAGATATTGGAACACTGCTATCATGTCACCCCTAATCCTTCTTTTCATTAAACTAGACATACCTAGTTCCTGCAGCTGTTCTTCATGTGTTTTAGCCTCCAATCCCCTAATCATCTTTGCTTCCCTTCTCTGCACTCTTGCTATAATTTCAATATCTTTTTTATATTCTGGTAACCAACATCTTATACCATCATCCAGCTATAACTGTAACAATAAATCATTAATAAGATAGGCTGTAGCTCATCATAGCAATGGCTGGGTGATGCTGTAATATGCTATAAATCACCAGCAACAGAACCTTTACAATTCAGACACCATTGCAGTTCCATAAAAGCACAACAAGGAGGATCATAGCAGAGTAAATTCATGCTCAGAATTTTCTTAGGGATTACAGGTAGTCCTTCATTTATGACTAACTGAGCTTGGAATTATGATGATAAGTCATCACAGGTATAAATTGAGGCACCCACGTGACAAGAAGTAATTCTCTAGCCTTTTTCACAGCAAACACCATGGATGTTAAAAGAACCCATTAATTCAATAGGAATATTTTGCCAAAAACCAGCAAAAAGTGCTTGAAATGACAAAATAGATTGCAATTGCAATCAATCATGTGATGGCAGAACACTGTGACTAGATGTAAAGCTGTCCTGCCCCACATACAGTCATGTGATTATGAGGGGGCAGCACACAATTTACAATGGCCATTTCATGGTCACTGTAACTTTAAATGGTTGTAAAACAACTGGTCATTAAGCGATCACTATCTGTACAACAAACCACCATCGGTAGTATGCTCATGAACTAAACAGCATTTATAGAAAAGGCTCTCCTCCTTATGCCACCAATCTCATTTGCAAAATTTAACATGTGAGTAAGCAGGGATAGGTGGTGACAGACAGTCAGGTAACATGTCCTCAAACTGTTTAAAGTTCTGTGAATAAAATCAGCATTTCACTTGAGCTTGGTAACATTCTTGTGGTAGGTCAGGGTTCAAGCCATATATTTATTTATTTATTTATTTTATTTTATTAGATTTATATACCGCCCTTCTCCAAGGACTCAGGGCGGTGCACAGGGCAATTAAAACGCTAACAACACACAAGGTATAAAAATTAAAATAAGATTAAATCAATAGCCCTAAGTAATAAATACATTCTAAAATTTAAAATTTTTAAAATTTAAACTCTAAAATCCAATCCCTCAGTCCAGGCCAACCTGTTCAAACAACCAAGTCTTCAGGTCGCGGCAAAACGAGCGAAGGTCGGGAGCCATCCGGAGCTCAACTGGAAGCTGATTCCAGAGGGCAGGCGCGCCCACAGAGAATGATCTCCCCCTGGGAGCTGCCAGTCGACATTCCCTGACCGACGGCACCCTGAGGAGGCCCTCTCTGTGGGAGCGCACAGGGCGATGGGAAGTTAACGCCAGCAAGAGGTGCTCCCGTAAATAACCTGGTCCCATGCCATTTAGGGCTTTATAGGTCATCACCAGCACCTTGAATCTCACTCAGAAGACAACTGGAAGCCAATGCAGCTCGCGGAGCAGAGGTGTTACATGGGAGTATCGGGATACCCCCATCACAACTCGCGCGGCTGCATTCTGCACCAGCTGGAGCCTCCAAGTGGTATCCAAGGGCAGCCCCATGTAGAGAGCGTTGCAGTAGTCTATCCGAGAGGTCACGAGCGCATGAGTGACTGTGCATAGAGCATCCCGGTCCAAATAGGGCCGCAACTGGCACACCAGGCGAACCTGGGCAAAAGCCCCCCTAGTCACAGCTCCTATATGATCTTCAAAATTGAGCTGTGAATCAAGCCGCTGAGAGGTCTAATAGGACTAGGACACAGGAACAACCCCTGCCCTGAGCCAGCTAGATATCGTTCACCAGTGCGACCAATGCCGTCTCCGTGCTGTACCCGGGCCTAAAGCCCGATTGGTAGGGGTCCAGATTATCCGCTTCCTCCAGGAACAGAGGAAGCTGATGAGCCACCACACTCTCAACAACCTTCGCTAAAAAGTGAAGGTTGGAGACCGGATGATAGTTATTTAAAATAGCTGGGTCCAGGGCAGGCTTCTTGAGGAGGGGCCTAACCACCGCCTCCTTCAAGGTGGCGGGGAAGCTGCCCTCTCTCAAAGAAACAGTTATTACTGCCTGGAGCCAGCCTTGTGTCCCCTCCCGCGCTGCATAAACCAGCCAAGAGGGGCACAGGTCCAGTAAACAAGTGGTGGAACTCAGCCTCCCCATGATCCTGTCCACTTCTTCCAGAGTCACAGGATCGAATTCTTCCCAAATAATATTCCCAAGACCACTCGATTCCCCATCGTCAGACTCTGCCCAGTCGGAGTCCAATCTGGCCCGAATCTGAGCGATTTTATCCGCCAGATATTGACTAAATTCCTTGGCACGACCCTGCAGGGGCTCCTCCCTCACCTCCTGGTTCAGGAGGCAGCGATTCACCCCAAACAGGGCGGCCGGGTGATTATCTGTGGACGCGATGAGGGCAGCGAAGTAATTGGACTTCGCTGCCTCCATCGCTGCGAGATAAGACCTCGTGAAGGTTCTTAGTCGCAATCGATCAGACTCAGACTGGCTGGACCTCCAACAGCTCTCTAGGCTCCCTCTCCGACGCTTCATCTCCCGAAGCTCCATGGAGAACCATGGTGCCCGCTGGGATCTGCGCCGGGTCAGGGGCCGCATGGGAACAACACGGTCGAGTGCCTCCGTGGCCGCCCTTTCCCAGGCTTCCACTAAGGCATCGACCGGGCTGTGAGCGAAGATGGCAGGCACAGATCCAAGCGCCTCCTGGAACCGTTCAGGGTCCATTAGGCGCCTGGGACAGAACCACCTGGTCAGTTCCATAACCCCACGACAGGGGGGGGCGAAGCGGAAGGCCAGCCACAGGAGGTGATGATCGGTCCATGACAGGGGAATAATAAATGGAGATCCCCCTCCTATATCATCAAGCCACTGTCCAGATAGAAAAATAAGATCGAGTGTGTGACCCCCCCATGAGTCGGGCCCTGAATTACCTGGGTTAGGTCCATGGCCGTCATGGAGGTCATGAACTCCCGAGCCAACCCCGATGAACCTCCCAGGGATGGCAGGTTAAAGTCCCCCAGAACCATAAGTCTGGGGAACTCAACCACCAACCCAGAGAGGATGTTGAGGAGCTTGGGCAGGGCTGCTGCTACACAGGTAGGTGAAAGATACGCCAGCAACAAGCCCAACTGAATCCCAGGGCCAAGTCTCAGGAGGAGCGACTCACACCCAACTATCTGAATAACGGTAGCCTCCCACGGACACAAGGTCTCCCTTACAACCACCACAACACCCCCACCCTGTTGTGACTCAGGGCCAGCCTGTGGGTCCGACAGCCGGCTCCGATGTATCGGATGACTCAGATGAGGGGGAGGGAAACGAACCGGCTAATGATGGTTTGGAGGCTTTGCAGAGCCCTCAGCCGGGGACCTCTTCTCAGCTGCGTGAGCCCGAGAGTGCGGAGGAAGATGACCCACAGCTGGCCCTGTTCAAGGACGCCCGACGCAGGAGGCAGTCGAGCAGGAACAAACAAAGAAAGGCTGTGGGACTCCTCGGGAGGAGGCACAGGGAGACCACGCCCTGAGCTCTCTATAAAAGGAGTGTTTGGGGAGGGGCTGGTTGCTGAAAGCAACTTTTCCGCTTGAGAAGACAAGCTCTTGTGTTTTTGTTAACTGCGTAATTAAATCTTGGCAGATGCCTTTTAGCCTTGGACGCTCTCCAGTCTCTTCTTTCTGAATAGGGGTTTGCCTTACTATAAGGCCAGAAGAGGGCTGGTTCAGAACAGTTTGCTTTCAGCCACCCACCCCTTATTACTACGATGGAGCAGCTTCTTGCCGAGAATGCTCAGCTCACCCAGCAACTCACTTTGCTGGCAGCTCAGGTGGCTCAACTGCAAGCTCAGGTACATGCTGCACCCCCACCCAGGAGGAAATGTCAGATAGCTATGCCGGATAAATTTGCTGGTACTCCAGAACTGTTTCCTGCCTTCTTGGGACAATGCCAGCTTTTTATCAGCGTGAGAGCAGCTGATTTCCCCACTGACCGAGATAAGGTGGGATTCGTGTTGAGCCTTCTGTCGGGAGATGCAGCTCGTTGGGGCACGCCTCTGTTGGCACAGCCTAGCCCTTTGTTGGATAACTTTGGGGGGTTTTGTGACCATATGCGCCTCATGTACGAGGACCCGATTAAGACGCAGACCGCCACCCGACGCCTGAAAGCTTTGAGGCAGGGTCAGCGCCCTCTTCAGGCCTATATCAGCGATTTCCAGCTGCTTAGCCAGGATTCCGCCTGGAATGAGGCTGCGCTCGTGGATGCCTTTCAGGATGGCTTGTCAGAGGAGATGTTGGATGAGCTGGCCCGCGTGGACATTCCCTCAGACCTGAATGGGCTGATCCATCTTTGTCTGCGGATCGATGCCCGGCTGCAGCAGCGAAAGAGTCACCGTGCCACCCCACAGACCCCTGCCGCTCCTGTTGAGCGTGTGCCCCCAGTCCAGAGGGAGGAGCCAATGGAGCTGGGTGCCGCCAGGTCCCGTCTCTCGGTGACGGAAATGGACAGACGACGATCGGGGGGGTTGTGTTTTTACTGTGGGGACCCTGGACATTTGGCTGCTTCTTGCCCGAGGAAGCGTCAGCGGGCATCAGTGACCAAGCCTGCCCCGAGAAAGTCTTCTACTTTGCTGTCGGGAAACGGCCCGAGCCCGATCTAGACGGTGTGATAGATCGGGCGACCCACAACGACCACGCCGAGCAACGCCGTTCTGACGGTGCCTGTGAACCTCCACGGCATTTGATTTTGGAGGCACATCTGATCCTTCCTGGCAAGCCAGAGGGGATTCCGGTCCATGCCTTAATTGACTCTGGGGCTACCACTAACTTTATGGACTCGGCCTTCGTGGCCAAATGGGCTGTTCCCCAGTGTCCGGTGGATCCGCCCATGCTTGTGGAGACCATCGATGGTCGAGTGCTCCTGTCCGGGCCTATTACGGCCGCCACGCAACCCGTGTGTATGGCCATCAGTTCTCATGTGGAGGCCATCCAGTTCTACATCACTTCGGAACTGCACTTCCCCGTGGTCTTGGGATTGGCGTGGCTCCGGGCGCATGATCCACAGATCTATTGGTCTCAGAACTTGGTCACCTTCCCAAGTTTGCAGTGCGTGGATCACACCCGCCATATCTGTGCCGGCCAGGTGGAGGGTTCCCCAGGGGTTTCCTTGCCTCCCGAACTGTCCGACTTTGCTGATGTGTTCAGCGAGTCAGAGGCGGACCAATTACCCCCGCACAGGCCCTATGACTGTTCCATTGATCTAGTCCCTGATGCGCCTCTCCCAGTGGGGCGTTTGTACTCCATGTCGGAGCCCGAGTTGGCTGCATTGCGGGACTTCCTGACCAAGAATTTGGCTCGTGGTTTCATCCGGCCCTCGTCCTCGCCAGTGTCTGCGCCCGTGCTCTTCGTCAAAAAGAAGTCGGGCGAGTTACGGCTTTGCTGTGACTACCGGAAACTCAACGCCATCACGGTGCGTAACCGCTACCCGCTGCCCCTCATCCCCGAGCTCTTGGACCGACTCCGGGAGGCTAAGATCTTCACGAAACTGGACCTGCGTGGAGCTTACAACCTCGTCAGGGTTCGGCCGGGTGATGAGTGGAAGACGGCGTTTGGTACTCGCTATGGACATTTCGAGTACACGGTGATGCCGTTTGGCCTGACCAACGCCCCTGCTGTGTTTCAGCATTTTATGAACGACATCTTTCGAGATCTGTTGGACCAGTTTGTCATGATTTACCTGGATGACATCCTGATTTACTCCCCGTCACGTGAAGCGCATCATCAGCATCTCCGTCAGGTCCTGCAGCGCCTCCGGAAACATCGGCTGTTTGCCAAGTTGGAGAAGTGCCAGTTCTACCAGGTGACCATCGATTTCTTGGGTCACCGCATTTCTCCTGAGGGCATCGCCATGGAGCCGAGTAAAGTCGAGTCGTTGCAGAGTTGGCAACCCCCGCGTCACGTGAAGGACGTTCAGCGACTCCTTGGATTTGCCAATTACTATCGGACATTCATCCCTGGCTTTGCTGCCTTGACAGCCCCCCTCACCCGGCTCCTGCAGAAGAAGACTCGGTTCCAGTGGAACGCCCCCGAACAACAGGCGTTCCAAGCTTTGAAGGACGCCTTCATGAAGGAGCCCATCTTGAAGCATCCCGACCCGCAACGGCCGTTTGTCGTGGAGGCGGACGCCTCCGACATTGCCATTGGGGCCGTGTTACTCCAGGCAGCGACGCCCAACGGTACCCTTTTCCCTTGCGCGTATCACTCTCGGAAATTGAACCCCTCGGAGCGCAACTATACCATCTGGGAGAAGGAGCTGCTGGCCATCAAGGCGGCGTTCGAGGCTTGGAGGCATCATCTGGAGGGGGCGCGGCATCAAATCGAGGTCCGGACGGACCACAAGAATCTGGAAAGCCTGCAGACCGCTCGGAATTTGAACCAACGCCAGATCCGGTGGTCCCTCTTCTTTGCGAGGTTTGACTTCCGAGTGCGGTACATACCAAGCGGGCACAACCAGAGAGCGGATGCTCTGTCCAGAAAGCCCGAATACACCCGAGCGGAAGACAAGCTTCCGCCCAGGACAGTGATCCCCGTCGAGTCTTTTGCTGCGGTGCGGGAGCCGGTGGATATACGGGCTCGGATCCGGGAGGCGCAGCAGCAGGAGGCGTGGGTGGCTCAGCGGAAGGAAGAGGTGGGGCCAGATTCGCCTTGGTCGGTCGCGGATGGACTCCTGTATTATCATGACCGGCTCTATGTTCCAGGAGGGCCACTCAGGGGACTCGTCCTCAGCCAGTGTCATGATAACCCGGCTGCGGGGCATTTTGGCCTGTTCAAGACTCTGAACTTGGTCTCCCGTACTTTCTGGTGGCCCCGAGTCCGACACGATGTCCAGTCTTATGTCACCTCCTGCATTCCTTGCAGGCAGGCCAAGTCAGCAACAGGGGCCCCGCCTGGTTTACTGCAGCCTTTGCCAACGCCCAAGAGACCCTGGGGGGCTGTGTCCATGGACTTTCTGACGGACCTACCCCCATCCTCCGGCTTCACGACAGTGTTTGTGGTGGTGGACATGTTGACCAAGATGGCGCACTTCATCCCCTGTCGCGGCTTACCGTCAGCTCGCGCCACTAGTCGCATGTTCATCCAACAGGTGTTCCGGCTGCACGGCCTTCCCGATAGGGTCGTCTCCGATAGGGGGGCCCAGTTTACAGCCCGCTTCTGGCAGGAGTTGATGCGGGCGTTGGACATTAAGGTTTGCCTCTCGTCCGCGCATCATCCTCAGACCGACGGGGGTACCGAGAAGGTCATCGGCATCTTAGAGCAGTATCTGCGCTGCTATGTTAACCTGCAGCAGGACAATTGGGTGGACTATTTGGCCATAGCCGAGTTTGCCTTTAACAACTCGCAGCACACCTCCACGCAGATGACACCGTTCTTGGCCAACGTGGGTTATCACCCCAGGTTTTTCCCCCTTTCTCCCGTGGACTCACCGGAGCCGGCAGCGAACGAATTCATGGCGGAATTACAGGCGATCCATCGGTTGGTGCGACGGCAGCTGGAGAAGGCCAAGGCCGACTACAAGAGGTTCGCCGATCGGTCGAGAAGGGATACGCCTCCATTATCGGTGGGGGATCGGGTCTGCCTGTCCACCAGAAACCTACCATCCACTCGGCCGGCGAGGAAGCTGGACCACCGTTACCTTGGACCGTTCCCAGTCGAGGCCGTCATCAACCCGGTCGCCTATCGTTTAACTCTGCCACGTTCCCTGCGCGTGCACCCCGTCTTCCATCGGTCCTTGTTGGTCCCCGAACAACCGGCTTGTCCACTTCGCCAAGCGGAACCTCCCCCATCAGGACCTCGTGATGGCGACAGCACCCCCGAGTACGAGGTCGCCAGCATCAGGGATTCCCGCTGGCTGAAAGGTCGCTTCCAGTACCTGATCGAGTGGAAAGGGTACGGGCCGGAGGACTTCACATGGGAAGACGCGACCGCCGTTCATGCCCCTGCGTTGGTGACTGCTTTTCACGAACAGTTCCCATCCCGACCGCATCCGGATCGGCAGACCCGGGGGAAGGGCCCTGCGGTGCGGGATAGTGTTGTGACTCAGGGCCAGCCTGTGGGTCCGACAGCCGGCTCCGATGTATTGGATGACTCAGATGAGGGGGAGGGAAACGAACCGGCTGATGATGGTTTGGAGGCTTTGCAGAGCCCTCAGCCGGGGACCTCTTCTCAGCTGCGTGAGCCCGAGAGTGCGGAGGAAGATGACCCACAGCTGGCCCTGTTCAAGGACGCCCGACGCAGGAGGCAGTCGAGCAGGAACAAACAAAGAAAGGCTGTGGGACTCCTCGGGAGGAGGCACAGGGAGACCACGCCCTGAGCTCTCTATAAAAGGAGTGTTTGGGGAGGGGCTGGTTGCTGAAAGCAACTTTTCCGCTTGAGAAGACAAGCTCTTATGTTTTTGTTAACTGCGTAATTAAATCTTGGCAGATGCCTTTTAGCCTTGGACGCTCTCCAGTCTCTTCTTTCTGAATAGGGGTTTGCCTTACTATAAGGCCAGAAGAGGGCTGGTTCAGACCACACCCCTTCCCTGAGCCCGAGGCTGGTGAAGCACACGGAAACCTGGTGGGCAAAGTTCAGTCAGAGGGACACCTCCCTCTGGGCCCAACCAGGTCTCAGTAATGCAAGCCAGATCGGCATGCTCCTCCTCAACCAGATCACGGATAAGGGGAGCCTTATTAACTACCGATCTGGCATTAAGGTACACCAGCCTAGTTTCAAATGATCCTGAAAGAATTTGATTTTCATAAAACGAAGTTGTCAGATCTTATTGTTGTAAATATATAATGCTACTGGACCATTTGTACTACTCAAGATAGTGTGAATAATGTATTGCACGGAGAAAATTAATCCAAAATTAATATATGAAAATTATTTTAAAATCTACATAGATATCAAGTCATGTGTAGAAGAAACCATGCTTGACTAAATCAAATATAAATCTAACTGAATGGAAAGCACTGCAATATATCTGAAAGGGATTATATGGATTTTAAAAGTGACTAAATCTAGTCCACTCTAGCTACAGAATCTGCCTCTTTAATCATTTTGTATATATGTACTTACTGCGTTCCATATTCCGGTCATTGTTCTATAAATAGATTGGAAATTATGTTCTGTGTTGAAGAAGATAAAATGATTCACTGCATTTGCAATGATGATCGGTTACTTTACCAGCCAAGGGCAAATAAGATTAAAACAGAATTCCATATAAGAGGAGAACGGAATCATTCATCTTCAGAAACTAATGAAGATAGATATGGAATAAAGTGTAGCTCCATACTGTTAGCAATTTTATTAAATTATGGATGAATATAATGAGTTCTAACCAATTAAATTTCCATGTGCATAATTAATACAGTATCTTCCCTCAGCTCTTCAAAAGATAGAGCACAAGCAAGCTTTGATACATAAGTTTTACATGAATCTTTATTTTTTAAATGAATTAAAATGGATGGCCTTGTCCTTTTTCCCTACCCTATCATTACAGGTACAAATACACTGCACATGTTCTCAGTTACAAGGTTATCTCTTTGTTATATGGTAAAGTGGTTTAACAGACACTGAATGGAATGCACATGAACAAATGTGTCCAGTGTTATCATTTTTACTTGTGCTCAGATGAACATGGATTCTAGACCACTTTTATATGAGCAGTCATGCATTCCTCAATTTTTTTTTCTATAAAAAGAATCACACTCAGTGATTCTTCTTGTGTTATATGAAAAAAAATTAGAATTCTCTTCTACTCTGCTTTCTAGAAGACAATGTGATCTTTGTAATTGACTGAGACAGATAAAGCATGGAAAGACTTTACACACTACTGTTCTCATAGGCAAATTAAGCACTGTCTTTTATACAGAATCAAAAACAGTATTCCTTTGGTCACTTCACTTCTCTTTAAGAACAAAATGGAAGCTTGTCAACTATTCACTGGGTTGCTATATATCTCATCATAGCCTGCAACTTTTCTGAATGCTCACTGGTTTGTCCTACAGTTTGTCCTACCCTAAAATAAGCTTAATTAAATTGTTAATCCATATTCATTTGCAAAAATAGGGAGGGAAGGAAGGAAGGAAGGAAGGAAGGAAGGAAGGAAGGAAGGAAGGAAGGAAGGAAGGAAGGAAGGAAGGAAGGAAGGAAGGAAGGAAGCTTTTAGTAAGTCATATAGTAAATGGAAATGACTGCTTTACCATGCAAGAAATGGTTACACATATTCAAGTGCTAATTGCAGAAGACAGCACTGCAAATGTAAACATCATTGATGAGACTAATATTATTTACCAAAGAGAAACATTTCAGTTTATTATAGTTAACTTGTCTATGTTACTAATTTCAACTGTTTGTTTTTTAATGAAGTGGGCCCAGGTATAGTTTAATTGAAGTATTAACTTAAAAATTGAGTGGCTAGAATATTTCACCAAAATATATTGGATAAGATCCAGTCTAAGTTAGCTGCACTTTGTTCTAACTGATACTACAGGGAGTGCAGAATTATTAGGCAAATGAGTATTTTGACCACATCATCCTCTTTATGCATGTTGTCTTACTCCAAGCTGTATAGGCTCGAAAGCCTACTACCAATTAAGCATATTAGGTGATGTGCATCTCTGTAATGAGAAGGGGTGTGGTCTAATGACATCAACACCCTGTATCAGGTGTGCATAATTATTAGGCAACTTCCTTTCCTTTGGCAAAATGGGTCAAAAGAAGGACTTGACAGGCTCAGAAAAGTCAAAAATAGTGAGATATCTTGCAGAGGGATGCAGCACTCTTAAAATTGCAAAGCTTCTGAAGCGTGATCATCGAACAATCAAGCGTTTCATTCAAAATAGTCAACAGGGTCGCAAGAAGCGTGTGGAGAAACCAAGGCGCAAAATAACTGCCCATGAACTGAGAAAAGTCAAGCGTGCAGCTGCCAAGATGCCACTTGCCACCAGTTTGGCCATATTTCAGAGCTGCAACATCACTGGAGTGCCCAAAAGCACAAGGTGTGCAATACTCAGAGACATGGCCAAGGTAAGAAAGGCTGAAAGACGACCACCACTGAACAAGACACACAAGCTGAAACGTCAAGACTGGGCCAAGAAATATCTCAAGACTGATTTTTCTAAGGTTTTATGGACTGATGAAATGAGAGTGAGTCTTGATGGGCCAGATGGATGGGCCCGTGGCTGGATTGGTAAAGGGCAGAGAGCTCCAGTCCGACTCAGACGCCAGCAAGGTGGAGGTGGAGTACTGGTTTGGGCTGGTATCATCAAAGATGAGCTTGTGGGGCCTTTTCGGGTTGAGGATGGAGTCAAGCTCAACTCCCAGTCCTACTGCCAGTTTCTGGAAGACACCTTCTTCAAGCAGTGGTACAGGAAGAAGTCTGCATCCTTCAAGAAAAACATGATTTTCATGCAGGACAATGCTCCATCACACGCGTCCAAGTACTCCACAGCGTGGCTGGCAAGAAAGGGTATAAAAGAAGGAAATCTAATGACATGGCCTCCTTGTTCACCTGATCTGAACCCCATTGAGAACCTGTGGTCCATCATCAAATGTGAGATTTACAAGGAGGGAAAACAGTACACCTCTCTGAACAGTGTCTGGGAGGCTGTGGTTGCTGCTGCACGCAATGTTGATGGTGAACAGATCAAAACACTGACAGAATCCATGGATGGCAGGCTTTTGAGTGTCCTTGCAAAGAAAGGTGGCTATATTGGTCACTGATTTGTTTTTGTTATGTTTTTGAATGTCAGAAATGTATATTTGTGAATGTTGAGATGTTATATTGGTTTCACTGGTAAAAATAAATAATTGAAATGGGTATATATTTGTTTTTTGTTAAGTTGCCTAATAATTATGCACAGTAATAGTCACCTGCACACACAGATATCCCCCTAAAATAGCTATAACTAAAAACAAACTAAAAACTACTTCCAAAAATATTCAGCTTTGATATTAATGAGTTTTTTGGGTTCATTGAGAACATGGTTGTTGTTCAATAATAAAATTAATCCTCAAAAATACAACTTGCCTAATAATTCTGCACTCCCTGTAATGTAATGAAATGTAACTACCTTTTCCCATTGAAATCAATAATAACTAAAGCTATTTTTCCCCTAGTCTGTTTTCTGTTCCTTTATAAATCAATCATATAATACCAGTCAAGAATTATGTATGCAGAAAATTTCTGAAAACTGGCTAGTAAAGTTTAACTTAGATCAAACCTTCACTGAAATGTCCCTTTGATGTTGTTCTGCATAGTGAAGCAGTGCTGTTTTCAGGCATCACAGCAGAGCTAGTGAACTGCATAGAACCCATTATTTCAGCTGGTATATAAAATCCGTTCATGATCTCTGTTGCTTTTTCACGTCACAACATCTAAGGGTAGATAGGAATGACCTTGTCTCCTGCTATCACTTTTAACAGCCTGATTAATTAGGGCAGGACCTAAGTTTATTTATCTGACCATTAAGCCCTTGGGGGCTCCTCCCACTCTTGTCTGATTGTTCTCTTCCCCTCATCCTTCAAAGTCATTCCCACATACAATTATACCTTGGCTATCACACAAATAGATGCTGCCTAGGGAAGTTAGAAAAGAGGGAGTGTAGCCCACAGCTGCATAGAACAAGAAGCTCATGAGGGACTTTCCCTAAGTCAGGGGTAGGCAACCTTGGCTCTTTTATGACTCATGGACTTCAACTCCCAGAATTCCTGAGCCAGCTGGCTCAGGAATTCTGGGAGGTGAAGTCTATGAGTCATAAAAGAGCCAAGGTTGCCTACCCCTGCCCTAAGTTATTGGGCTGTAAAGGTAACAGCAAATGAATTGTACTTTCAAGACTTGCAAGATTCTGTTAATAGTTTTACAATAAAATAGAATTAATTTATCTCGCTGGGTTTCCTGTTTGGTCTACTTGGTAAGGCTGATATCAGTCTTGCAAGTCTGAAAGTTCATTCTCCTGCTGTCACCTTTACCAGCCAATAACTTATGGAGTGTCCCTCCTGAGCCTTTTGCTCCACCCACTATGCAGCTGAGGCTATGCTGTTTATCTGACTCTTCCCTAGGCAGCATCCTTCTCGGGTCTCCCATTCCCACATTCCATTACACAGCACCACCCAACCCCAATAATTGATGTCAATTAAATTCAACAGAACTGCAAACATAACTGCAAAGTGCTATGTCAATTGGCAGGATCCATTCTAACATATGGTAGTTCTCAAATATATAGATACACATACATGCACACATACAGAGAGAGAGAGGGAGGGAGGGAGGGAGGGAGGGAGGGAGAGAGAGAGAGTATTCATGGTTAACATACAGTTAAGGCTGGATATCTGCTATTGACTTAAGCCATGGAGTTATGATGGAGGAATAAATGAATGGATGAAAGAGCATGGTATTTTTAAAGGGCACAAGAACCAGTCCAAGCAATTGCCATATTGCTACTATGGGCATGTTTGACAAGCCAGGCTTTGACTTGGAGAAACAAGGTTTGAGACCTTTTGAACTTATAGGAGCCGGTGAACTTTCAGGTGAAACTCAGAAAAAATAGGTCATATTGGCATATTCAGTTTAGAAGAGGTCTCAACCTCCTGCTGTAGAGGCCCTGAGCAGGCTGAGTTGCCTGACTTAGAACCTAAGCAGGAAAACATCCTTAGCCCTACCAAATGCCGAAGGTTCCAGCAAACAGGGCAAAGATCTTCAATGAGGTTCCTTGAAAGACAGATGGATTGGTACATTTAGATCCAATTCCTGGATCTTGCATTTGTCTGCACTGAACTTTGGATTCTGAAATTTTATAATTTCTTTCTCCTGAACTCTTGCATTCCAGTGGCGAAATTTGCAACAACCATAAAGACTTTTTGTCTAAGGGGGCCTCTTAACTTATAAATGTTGGCACAGAACAAATGCAAAAGAAGCACATGGCACCGATTACTAACATGCATGATAGAAAAAAGGGAAACACTTGCCTTTGCAGTATAATATATGATGAACAGACACTGAGAAATGTAAATGTAAAATATTGTGTAGAACTCTGAGATGCCTACTAGGTTGTAGACCAACTGCTTTCTACAGAGTAATCCAGGAAGAATAGTTTGTTGTAGGAGATATCCTCTTCTACTTGTCTAAAACAGGTGAACGTACATAGATAATGCCCACATACAACTGGTTATATTACAAATAAATTTCAAGAAACTTGTAAGCAAGGAATACAATGCAGTGTGAATAGAGCAGATGTGACTACTGTGGATATTCAGAATATTAATTACCAAAAGAAAAAACACTGAAGCAGCTGTTAAATATGCAGAGTATTAGGTTTTGCCTTGAGCATGAAATCAAATTCTATACATTTGTGCATGGTAATAAAAATGGCCTGCCTGGGAATTAACATCAAACACATATGATAAAATTGATTCTCCTTCTGTAACGGCTACAAAGAAGGTGTGTAATGCATAGGCCAATGTAAAATAGTATTGCTGAGTTCTCTTCTGAAGCCAAGAATGGTATTAGAACATTTTGGTAAATGCAACTGATACAAATTGAATCTTATCAGCATAGAACTTACATGTTCATTTTTTTATTAGTATTGCTACAGCTAGCGTTCTACTGAACTATTCCCTTCCAGTTATGAATAGAATGCAGGAATAAGAATTCCTTTTTAAAATTCTCAGTGGGGACATCATGAAAACAAGAAAAAAGATCCTATTCATTTGTGAGTCATAGCCAAAAGATGGGATGATGTCTATTTTGTACAAAAATCTACATCAGCATACTTCTTAGGGAATTCTCCTTTTTTATTGTATTGTCACCTGATCATTCACGGGGGGAAAAAATACAAAACGAATCCCCCACACCACAAAAACAAGTATACAATGAGGAATCTTGTAGAGTTCATGAACAGATAAACCCTTCTTAGCTACAAGCTAAGGAACTCTCTCCTGCCCTCATCATAATTTTTAAAAGCAGAAACATCCTTTCCTTGTTTTGCAAGAAATAAAAATTTCTCAGATACAAAGAGCAAGATTTGACCCAACTTTAATTATACCATAGCTGTTAGAACAGGGCTGCAGAATATTTCTCAAACTAAGGGCTGGGCTTGGTGTTTCATTTAATGATTCAGAGTTACCTTCATGAGTGGGACCCACAGAAAAAAAATATATCAACATCTTCTCCTGTTTTCACATGAAATCTTAAATTTTGAGCAATTTGTCTGTAGCACTGAGAGAACTGGAAAAGCACATTTAATTCTGGTGCCTCAGGTTAGGTACTTCTATCTTAGTACCTATAGATACAGCTTAAATATGTGGTGTAACTAACTTTTCAGGTCATGGTGAATAGTTATTTTATTGAATGACAGGTTTGCAGCAGATGAACAATATGTTAATTGACTGACTGCATGTGCACTACAGAACACCAATTCTTCCTAAATATTTCAAGGCATTAATTGGTAATGGCTAGAATTATAGAGAGCACCATCTCTATTTCTGGACATAGGTTTTCTTGACACAGATGTTTTTTCCTCCTGCTATCCCTATAATGAGTACTTCACTTTGTGTATGAGTGCACATATGATGTCAGTATGGAAATGATAAGGAGGGTTGCTAGGAAACTACAGCTTGTTGACATGAACCTTACCACATTTGGAAAGTAATTCATACAGAATTCTAAAATGACAGGTTTTCCAGATATTTGAACAGTCAAGAATGACTTGCTTGGTCTCTGCTGAAAATTTGAAACAAGTCATTTTTATTGTCGGCATTAGTCTCTATTACCATACTGTTCTATATTCTATAAGAGCCATGGTGGCATAGTGCTTAGAATGCAGCACTGCAGGCTAACTCTGCTCACAGCCACGAGTTTGATCCTGACCAGCTCAAGGTTGATTCAGTCTTCCATCCTTCTGAGATCAGTAAAATGAGGACCCAGACTGTTGGGAGCAACATGTTGACATTTTAAACCATTCAGTGAGTGCTCTAAGCACTTATATGGAATGGTATCTAAATCTAAGTGCTATTGCTATATTTGTATACCTAAAGTATGTGCGCTTCTAAGTTTATTAAGAGCCATTTATAAACCTTAACTCAACTGTAGTTCAAACACCCAACAGCCTCTGTGTGCAATATTCCCAATTTATAGCAGATATGGGTAGGTTATATATCTGACTATATGTTAACTAACTTCCAGAATTGGGATCCACTTATTAGTGTCATGATGTCACCTTTCCTTAGAAGTAATGTGCTTTAAAGAACGAAGAGAAAACAATACAGTATACACTTATGAAACCTCTGTAAAGAAGCTTGTTTTAAATGAAATGACAAATCAATACACGAAAGATGTGCAACTGTTTCTGCATTGAGCTGTATTTTACCTTGAGGTATCAGGGCACACTCCAAAAAGTAGTGGATGGAGTTAGAACTGAAACTGAATCTGCTTTTACTTCAATAATGTTTAATTAAACTATAGCATTGGTGTCTGTATTGGGATTGCACAATCCCAGAGAGACTGGATATGCAATCTCCTACTATCAAATCTTGTTCCATAAGCAGGTGACTCTTATGGCTAGGAAGGCTTTTGTACAGCTTCAGGTTGTGTGCCTTTTGTGCCTATTCCTGGATTGGGAGGTTCTGCTTACAGACACTCATGTCCTAGTCACCTCCAGATTGGTCTGTTGTAATGTGGTTTGCTTGGGCATGCCTTGAAGAGTATTCAAAAGCTATAGCTGGTGCAGAATGCAGCAGCATGGGCAGTTATGTGTGCTCCTAGGAGAGCACATATTACATCTCTGCTCAGTAGTTGCATTGGTTGCCAGTTTGCTTCTGCATCTAAGTCAAGATGCTGGTTTTAAGCTTTAAAGTCTTCCATGGCATGGGACTGGCTTATCTGAGGGACCCCCTTTCCCCAGTTACATCAGCCCAGCTCATTAGATCCAGTAGAGAGGGCATGGTGTGGGTACTACCTGCCTATATTTGCTGGATCCCAGGTGGTAAGCCTTCTCTGTCATGGTGCCCCCATTGGAACATTACGTCTCCCTCTCAACATTAGGTCAGGTCCATCCCTTATCATGTTTCAGAAGTCCCTCAAGACCTGGTTATGCTATTCCATGGAACCAGAGACTTGCTTAGATGGCTCCACATTGGGGGTAAACTCATTCTCTCTGTGCTAGGGATTTGTACATTTTTTTAGTTTTAAATAATTTTTATTTTAAGGTTGCTTTTTATATTTTTAGAAATCTGTTTTCATATATGCATTGTTTTTTATTGATTGTTCTATGTCACCCAGAGTCACTTCTCATGAGTGGGTAGCCACATAAGTTTGATTAATAAATAAATAAATAAAGAACGCTGTTGTTGGATTGAATTGATGAATTCCTGGAAAAAATGAGAGTTGAGAAAGTTAAAAAGACAAAAGGCAAACACTGCATGGATGTGATGGAAGCAAAAATGATTGCTTCCATCACAGCCATACAGAATGAAGGAGGTATGGAAAAGGATGTCATATAAACTAGATGTTTATATTTCTGTTTTCCTACTTCATGTGTTTAATTTTTTTACTTGTTCTTTTCTTACTCACTTTCTATATTTTGCATTACACTCATGCCTTGTTTAGCAAATAACTCAGCTAGGTATTTTCCAACCAATGTATGCATTTATGAAAGTTTTTTGTGCATATGACAATAGTGCATGCTGTTGTGATAGTAACACTGCTGTAGTTACGTGACAGAACTTTATATGAATAAGATAACAGCAACCTGTGATCTTTGTAGGGTCTCCTTTCTCTGTCTCTGTCTTTCCGTTTCTCTCTGTCTCTCTCTGTGTGTCTCTGTCTCTCTCTGCTCTGTCTCTGTCTCTCTGTCTCTGTCTCTCTCTTTCTCTCTCTCTCTTTCTCATACACACACACACACACACACACACACACACAAACATGTTCACTTAACAACCATTTTTCTTAATGACCTGGACATTGTAACAGAATTTGGTCACTAAACTAGGAATGGATGTTCATTATTTAACCTGAAAATGAATACCCTGATTCCTTATGGATCTGCTTGTATGCAAGATACCTCATCTGCCATTTCTCCTGCTTGTGAAGGACATTTGAATGTACTAAGTATAGTAGGACTCAAGTGCTCATTCTTGGCTGTCTTATAGGTCTCTTATTCCAGCTAGCATTGTAAAACCAGAAGCAACCAGCTTGTTATAATGTCAATTGTTGGGGGTGGATAGCAGTACCAAAAAATTGAACTGCAGTAGGTGGCCTATAGAAATTAGTTAGAATGCATCCCACATCCTCATTATGCTAGCTACAAATGAACAAAATTACTTTGAACTACAATGATTCTAAAAGAATCAAGATGATAAGTTTTCAAAGTTTCATTGTTAGCAAGGATATAACATACTGATATGCACCATATGGACTGAGCAAAGATGAAGACGCAGCAAGATTCTTGAAATGATCAAATGAACCCTGTCAGCAGACTAAAATAGGGTAGCTTATAAAAAGTTTCTTACTCTTGTTTTAAACCTTAAGGTTGAAACCACCAGAGTTAAAAAATTTCTACAGGCCATAGTAAGTTTTTGCTAGGAAGAACAATTATTTTATCTTTCCTAAATTGTTTTCCTTGGTTTGTTTTTGTATGGAGAGCATTTAATGTTATGCTCTCACCTGAAATGATACATCCCAGCCTAGCACCATGAGGCCAGAAGATCAGTTTGCACAGATAGACTAGACTAGACTAGACTAGACTAGACTAGACTAGACTAGACTAGACTAGACTAGACTAGAATAGAATAGAATAGAATAGAATAGAATAGAATAGAATAGAATAGAGCTTGGAGATCTTCTAGTCCAGTCCCCTGCTCAAGCAGGAGAACCTACACCATCTCAGACAAGTGAATGTTCAGTCTCCTCTTAAAAATCTCCAGTGATGGAGCACCCACGATTTCTGGGGGTAAGCTAGTCCACTGATTGATTGTCCTCATTGTCAGGAAGTTTCTCCTTAGAAATTGTGGTATAATATGAATTTAGAACAGAACAGAACAGAACAGAATAGAATAGAGATGGAAGGGACCTTGGAGGTCTTCTAGTCCAGCTCCCCGCTCAAGCTATACCATTTCAGACAAGTGACTATCTAGTCTCTTCTTAAAAACCTCCAGAGATGGAGTGCCCACGATTTCTGAAGGCAAGCTGTTCCACTAGTTAATTGTCTTCACTGTTAGGAAGTTTCTCTTAATTCTTAATTCCAGGTTGTTTCTCTCTTTGATTAGTTTCCAACCATTGTTTCTTGTCCTGCCCTCTGGTGCTTTGGAGAATAATTTGACCCCCTCTTCTTTGTGGCACCCTTTCAAATACTGGAATACTGCTATCATGACTGCATTGCTTTTATAAACTCACAGCATCAGGCTTTCATTGAAAAACCTTAAACTGATCAGCTTTAGAAATATCAGTACTTGCATCTACTAGAATTAATAGCTTAATTAATTTTAATAAACTCATGGAAATATTCAGATTTAATTGCTATTCTTTATTTTGAAAAATATTGTGTGATGATATAGCATTGTTTTTTTCCCCCATGAAATATAAACATCTCTATCCAAAAGTAATTAACTGGCAAATAATCTAGGCTTTTTGTTTATTTGGTTGTTTTAAGTAACAAAGCTTGATTGCAAGATTGAAATATTATTGCACAAAATACTGAAATCATGAACAATTATGAGAGAAGGGACATCTGGTTTTAAGATGAGAAAGGCATGATTAAATTGTTAATGGAAGAGTCTCTGGAAACATTATACAGTTGAGGAAGAGGGCAATGTGAGAAAGAAACTCATGATAACCCTGTTTTGATTTCGCTTGGGATAAGATGGAATAAAGAAAAAAGTTGACACACTTTCAAGATTCTGTTATTCTACCAAAAAGAATCCCTATTGGGTCTGTTTCTTGACCTGGGTTACCTTGATGGGATGACAGAGGACTTGATCAGCAGGAGCAAGTAAGCACAGATTCATAGAGCCAAGGCCCAAATTCTGGCACTTTTTGGGCTGGAATTATTAGTATTTCACAGATAGCTTGTTGTATTTATTATATTGTAGCCTGCCTAGAATTGTGAGAAAAAACAGTGTGAAAACGTTTATAAATTAAGTAAAGCTAAATAAATAAAATGGTTAAAAGATGTTCCAGACACAGTAAAGTGTGAGTGAAACCCATCTCATTAAAGGACAAATGTCAGTTTGTCAATTATTTTGGCAGGCAAAGCATTTTGGGATAAAATAGTAGTGGCTGTTCTTTAAAAGTATCCATGACATTCCAAGTCTTGCTCAGTGTTTTGAAGTTTTCACTTGTTCCTAATAACATTTTGAAATAACTTCTGCTTTCTGCCTATTTGTAGTTCTGAACCATCAGAATCAGTTGTAACCAATGAAATTGGTCTATTCACAAGATGCTGTTTATAGACATGAAACTGAGAGTTCTATACTTCCCCAAGTCCTTCTGGTTTTTTGAAGATGGGAATGGCATTTGCTCTCCTCCAGACTTCTGGAGTTGTCTAGAATTGTCAGAATCTACTAACAGTTGTTCTACAAATTTGTCTGTTGGTTCAGACTACTGAAGTGACTGTCTAATTCATGTATATTAGCTACAGACACATGCAAAGTAGGAGTTAAGAAGTTCTGCTTTCTCACATTACCCTTTAGCAATTCAAGATTTCATTCTTGCAAAAGATCTACCTTGTCTTGGCTTTTCCTTTGTTATTGTTGTTATAGTTTTCAAGTCTAAAACATTCTCAGTTTTAATTTTGCTGACACAGTTCTTACAGTTTGAGGAAACAGCCTTATCTTCTTCTTAGCTTATTCAATCCTTCTTCCATTTTTTATAAATAAGTCTTTTTGTCTTCAGCATTTTGTTCATGCTAATCTTTTTAGATTTCTCCAGTTTCTGCTCTTCATATATATTGTTCAAGCGTGACTCGTCAAGCATGACTCCTCATTCTATAGGATTTTCCTTAGTTCCTGGTGCTTTTCTCTTTCAGGAATTCAACACATAAGATCCAGCCTAACTTCCGTTAGAATTCATTAAAAACTATTATTCCAGGGTCCAACTGCAGATTGCAATTGTCAGTTTCTCCTTGCCTAAATTCCTGACAGTTCCCTAAATTTCTTCCTGACAGTTAGAACAAATAATCAGTGGGAAAGCTTGCCTTCAAATGTTGTGGGTGCTCCATCACTGGAGATTTTTAAGAAGAGATTATGTAGGTATATGTTTGAAATGGGGGTTGACTAGAAGACCTCCAAAGTCACTCCCTACTCTGTTATTCCATAAAATGTTACAATTTCAAAGATACCAGGATGACTTTCCTTAAGATAACAGCTGCTGTTACTCCTTCAAACAATTCCTTTGTGCTGGACAGGATTAGGTTCATAGTAGCAGACTTCCTTGTTCTGTCTTCCATTTTCTGACAAGTGAAGTTGCCAACAAAAGAGAATCTAATGGACCTCTGACTCTTAGCAGACTTAGATTTCCAGCAAATGTCAACATAATTGAAATCTCCCATTATCCCATTATTGCATGTGTCTCTGAAAGAATGGTCATTTGACATAGAAAGACTACATCCATCTCCTTTGTCTGCTTAGGTGGTCTAAAATAAACTTCCCTGGTGGCATCACTTTTCTTTCTCTCTTCTTTTATTTTTACCCACATATTTTTAATAGTATTTCCATGCTTTAATTCTTAGATTTCTGTGCAAGTATATATTTCCTTCTTTTATATAGTATAATATTCATAGGTTCTAGGTTTCTAATACTATGACAAACATCAGTATCATTCTATTAAGTTGTAAGTTTCAATATTATGTGACAAATATAAGTATCATTTCTATCAAGTTTCGTATTTGTCTTCCTGATTTAGGAAACCTAGTTTACTATGTTTATTTTTCATATTTCTGAACTGGTATAGAGACAAGACATCTGAGATTTGATGAGCATACCTACTAGGTTCACTGTTGTAGTTTTTCCTCTGTCCTACTCTTGTAGTTTGTTAAAGAACAGCCACTGAATATGCATGTTCAGAGTTCCATCCTTATATTTATATTCTAAGTATAGGTCCTTAGAAATAGTTTCCATCAAAAGCAGTTTAATTCAATAGGATTGCAGCATAAATATGCAAAATATCCTCAGTCTTTCCCTTATTCAGTTGTAGGTAAATCAGGAATATTCCAGATTAATAGTAAAATAGACTTGAGAGATACTGGTCCCTTTTGAATGTACAGATCACACCCAAGAGACAATGAATTCAACTGCTTTTCATCTGCTTTTGTCTGCAACCAAATGGGCTGATCCCATTGTAGGCAGTCAGTCTTCCTAATCAGAAAATAAAGTAGAGAACATTTAAATGCATATTATTCCAGAAGCAGAGACCCAGGGAACACATTGGCAAATGACACCAAGAATACAACACTCAAAACTTTACTAGGCATTTGCTGCTCCATCAATAGTGATGATGGTGATGAGGAATCAAGCTTCAGAGGCAGAGCATTTCCTGTGTGTGGAAGAACTCTATGATTTTTATCTCAGTCACTGAGCAGATTTAAAACAAAAGCAGGGTTTTTCTTATACTCTGAAGAGTTTAAATCCAAGCCTAACAATAAATAGAAATAATAAATAGTAGCAATGATCAACTTTTATTAATAGTACACACTTTCTTATCTTCGAAGCAAAAATGCTATTGCTTTTTGATTTTTTCAGTAAAAAGAAAGGTAGTTCAATAACAATGGATTCATTTTTTAATATTTGCTTTAATAGATAGGAATAAAAAAGAATGCAATAAACTAAAAATAAGAATAAATGGGGTGAAAGAAAAGCATAAAAACCATAAAAATGCGTATTTATAAAAGAATAGCTAAATTTTTAAACACACTATTAAACCTTGATCACATGGAATAGTTGATCAAACCTTTCAGTAGATTACTACAGATCCAGTTCATTAACAGAGGATAAACACATACAGTGAATATAACCTCCTATTTTACATTGTCTCCATTATAAAACAGCATTGTTGTTTGTTTGTTTTTGCTATACTTTATCTCAGTAAATTCAATCTTATATGGTACATCACTCAAAACATATTCACTGATCTCAACCATGTTACTCTTCCCAAAATAATTTTTAGAGAACTATATGATAAAGAAAAGTTCAATAATAGGAAGACAAGTCGATGTTGACTGACACTATTTTACACTTCCAGCATAATAAAGTTTCAAACATTCAGATAACATCCGTTAATATTGAAATTTAACCTGTCTCCTCTTTCTTTCTTTTTGCAGAAAGCCCGGTTAGCCAGGATTCGTGTAGCCAAAACAGGAAATTCCAACGCCTTCATTCACAGTAAGCGCAATGGCCTCCTCAATGAAGCACTGGAATTGACGGTATGTGGACTAGAAAATGAGAATCTTTATAGCAAAGTTTAAGAAGAATAATAATGTTGGAAGGGACCTTGGAGGAGGTCATTTAGTCCAACCCCTGCTCAGGCAGGAAACCCTATACCATTTCAGACAAATGGCTGTCCAGTCTCTTCTTAAAAACTTCCAGTATTGGAGCATTCAAAGCTTCTGGAGGCAGGTTGTTCCACTGGTTAATTGTTCTGTTAGGAAATTTCTCCTCAGTTCTAGGTTGCTTCTCTCCTTGATTAGTTTCCATCCATTGCTTCTTGTCCTGCCTTTAGGTGCTTTGGAGAATAGTTTGACTCCCTTTTCTTTGTGGCAGCCCCTGAGATATTGGAACACTACTATCATGTCACCTCTAGTCCTTCTCTTCATTAAACTGGGTGAATCATATCAGGAACCCAGGGGTTTCCAAACAGCAAGTGAAGCACCGGCCCGGCAGACTTTTGACAGTTGACAGCTGTCAAATGGCTGCCAGAAGCAACAGCGCATGCGTGCCGCCCCGCCGGCCGCCATTCCCGATGACAGCTGTTAAATGGGCTGCCGGGACCAAACACGCACGCGCCGGATTTGACAGTTCCCGGAACTGTCAAATCGGCAGTTCACAATCTGGTCCTCCGAACCGAACCAAGCGCTCAGCTGAGAGGAATTCCCCGACAGCCGCCGAGCTGTCAGAATGCCGCTCGTCGATTGGCTGTTGTCCAAGCGGCGGGGAAAATACTGTTATCTGATTGGTTGTAATGTTTGACAGTTCTCTATAAAAGCCGGGGTTGTTTTGACAGTCAGCTGCCCGGAGCTGAACCGAATAAACTTATGAACCTTTGCCTACGGTCTCGCTCTTGTCTTTGTAAAGACATTTCACTAGACATATCCAATTCCAGCAACCATTCCTTATATGTTTTAGCCTCCAGTCCCCTAATCATCTTTGTTGCTCTTCTCTGTACTCTTTCTAGAGTCTCAACATCTTTTTTACATCATGGTGACCAAAACTGGATGCAGTATTCCAAGTGTGGCATTGTAAAGTGGTATTAACACTTTAACACTTTTTATGCTTTAATCCATTCTATGGTAGATGCTAAATATACATGTCTGTATATTTTAATAATATTAAATGAAGTGAATTGCTAAATTATGAATATTAATATTAACAGAATAAAATCAGACTCAATTGACAAGTAAACACATCATTCAGGTTAACAAAACCATTATTTTCTAATTAAACATTTGGATTGTCATTAATCAGCACTATGTTTTGTTTGTTTGTTAATTATAGACACGGTCCATTGTTAGATCCATTTCTATATATCAAAATGCTTAAATTCCTTACAAGTTACCAGGTCAGTAATTCTGTTACTTGGAATCTCTGAAAATAGTGACCATCTTAATTTTCTTTTATAAGCACAAAAGACATGATTCAGACTTAGATATTTAGCCTTGTCCACTGGCATATTGCATCTTGACTAATCAGAATCCTAACATTCAACTGGCCTTAGCTAAATATGATAAAGTAGGATGGAAGTTAAGGGAAGCAAATTTCATCAGCAGCTTTTCCAATCTCTGTATCTGTCCCTGAGAAGAAGAAAAAAATTCAATTTTGTTAGAAACCCAGGAGACAGCCTGCCAAAAACCATATTTAAGATGTCAATTTTGCTAGAATTAATAACTAACTAGATTGGGAATAAGGATGAATGAATTATATCTCTTTAATTTCAGAGATTTTCAGGGAGGTTTTCCTGAGGGCTTTTTAGAAACAGACTATCACGATAATATTTTCAGAATACTACAACCCTGTGTTTTTCTGAATTATGATGTTTCTCCAAACTGGAATTGTTTCCTTTTTCCCTAATAAAACACTACTGCAGACTCAGTTTGCAAATAACAAATTACCTTTAATAAATTCCAACAAGTTCAATTTTCTAACTTTTAATAAAATATTTGAATGACAATGATTAACAATAAATTCATCAGCCTAACTGACTTTTGTTCCATTTTTCTTTGGAAAGATTTCAGCTTTTTAGCAATAACATTTAAACTTATATACCACTTCATAGTGCTTTACAATACTCTTTAAGTGGTTTACAGAGCCAGCATATTGCCCCCAACAATCTGGGTCCTCATTTTACCAACCTTGGAAGGATGGAAGGGTAAGTCAACCTTGAGCCAGTCAGGATCAAACTCCAGGCCTTGGACAGAGTTAGCCTGCAAAACTGCATTCTAACCATTGCACCACCAGGCTCCTTTTATCACCCTAATGTGTTAAAAATCATTTATTTTTATACTTGTTTCTACCTTTTGATTATGAAATAGCAATATTAGAGTGGAGGAAGGTGTTAAGATAAATCTCATCATTTTGGAAGAGAAGCTGGTATTGGCTTACTTGAGAGGGTATTTCCTTCTCTTTTCTGCCCAAGAATTCTGGAGATTACAGGGCAAAACAATTAGAGAGTAGAGGGGAAGGATGTTATTAAGCATGGCTGTTCAAAGCTTCAAAGGAGTATTTTGATTTAAAGCCCCTTTATTGTATCAACTCATCAAAGCAGATTCATAAATGGAAGCAGGAACATGCTTCAAAGCAAAGCAACTAAATCATATCAGGTGGCTTCAGAACATACTGTAACTTTGAACTTATTTTATAGATTTTGTGGTTTTTCTTCTGCTTCAGAATCTGCAACAGTCAATACTCATCAGGATTATTCATAACTGTTACAGGCCTAGAACTTTCTAATAATCTCCAAAACGTTCATTTTCCCCTACACTGATCTTGCAGGTCTGGAGGTATCCTAGCATCCCATTATCTGAATGGTTAGATTTACACTTCCCCAACTTCACTTTTATGAATAATATTGTGTTGTGGATGTAGGGCAGTGTTTC